>NC_090928.1:1257109163-1257419788 GCF_040938575.1 Ambystoma mexicanum
ATACATATACTTTTCCTTTAGCCATTCTATCTTTAAATTGTATGGTGGACCAAAACCAACCTAATATTTCAATTCTTTTTCCACCATATGCTGCTGGCTTAATATCCACCTCGTTGAGATGAGCTTTCTTGAGTAACTTGCTTTCAATTATTTTTTTCGGCATTAAGGTGTATTTAGCCCCCAAATCTATAACCATTTCAAAACCCACACCATGAATTTTAACTGTTGACATGGGTTTTTCTTTTTGTTTTCCAATAAGTTTTTATTAACAGTTTTCAATGAAACAAGCAAACGTAAACCCTGTTCCCGCAACAGTTCCCCCCCACCTCCCTCCCATCCCTCCCCCACCCAGATCCAAGAGGTCTGATGATATCATGACAGCGGGATTAGAAATAGAAATATAATGCATAATATATTGGCCAGGCTGCCAGGGTGGGCCATTGAATCATGTTCTCTAGCCGGCCACTCTATATGGTGGGTGCGCTAACCGACCCAAGTCTTCACAGGTCCGATTCGTCCCATGGGCTAATAATGCCCACTAGTTCCATAGCCTTGGGGCACCAGGCCCGGCGGGCTCCAGCTTTTAGGTATGCTAGCAAATTAGCCCAGTCCGACATTAATCGCATGTGAAACCCCTGGATAGAGTAGGTGAGCCATTCCATGGCCACCAGCGACCACAGTTTAGCGACCCACTCATGTTCCTGTGGGGGGGTCCCTCGACTTCCACTTCCGGGCAAGGACCAGCGCAGCCGCCAACATCATTATCACGTAAAGTTTGCGGTCCGCTCTAGTGGCAAGAGTTGTCAGCATCCCATTGCGGCCCAGTAAGTCTAGCCCTCTGTTTTGTCCTCGCTTAACTCCCAGCACCTGGGCAACCGCAGCCTGTACCTGAGACCAAAAGGAGTCCATTTTTGGGCACTCCCACCAGACGTGAGCCCAGGAGCCCACTGTGCCACAATCCCTCCAACATAACCGTGATACATTGGGGTATATTTTATTTAACCTGATTGTGGTTATGTGCCACCTCAGCATCAGTTTCAGCCACATCTCCCGAATTTGAATGGATCTTGCAAGTTTCGGGATCTGAGACCACAGCCTTACCCATTCCGGTTCCTCAATGCCCGTCCCTACATCCTGCTCGCATTTGACCATATAGTTCCTGGACTGCAAGGTTTCTTGCCGCTTAATAAGTTTATAAATGGACGACACCACCCCCTTGTCTCCGGTGTCTGTATCTAGGTACTTTTCGAACTGGGTGAGGGAGCGCGTGCCCGCCTGCTTGAGTGGCTGCTGGAAGACCCAGTGCCTGATCTGGAGATAGGAAAATCTCTGCTTCTCCCCCAAGCCAAAGTCCTTCTTGCACTGCTCAAATTGTTTCACCTTGCCCCCCATCAACATATCCCGCCCCAATCCGGCAGCCCCCGTGGAACCAAGGATCAAAGGTCTGTGCGTTGGTGACTGCTGGTGTGAATTGTGAGTTCCCATGCAGGGGCGTATACGGGGATGGGGAAAGTGATAATATGTGCCCTATTAATTGCTTGATCCCATGCATCACCTGTTGTTGATGTTATATCACTACAATACTTTTGGGAAGATCTATTGTGCCTCGGCAACCACAGAACCCCCTCCAGGTCCTTTCCCACCACCGCTCTATCCATCTGTCTCCACACCTTCCTTCTGTCATTTCTTTGCCAATCTCTGATGACTCTAATCTGTGCTGCCAGATAGTATACCCTAAAATCCGGCTCCCCCACCCCACCCCTGTCAGACAAAGCTTTCATGAGGGAGGCAGCCACTCGGGCGCTTTTGGTTCCAGATGAAGCGACTGGTTATTTTTTGTAGGGTCCTAAAGAAAGTCACCGGGACTCGAACTGGGAGGGCTGAAAAATGATAAAGGAGCTGGGGCAAGATTGTCATCTTTAGGGCGTTGATTCTACCCATCCACGAGATTTCGAGGGGGGCCAAATCCACCAGTTTTGATTTCACCTTCTGGAGGAGTGGAGGGAAGTTTTCCATGTATAACTCCCCCGTGGTCTTGGTCAGATGAATTCCCAAGTACTTTAGTAAAGAGTCAACCGATCTATAGTTATATGCCTTCCTGAGGTCCTGGACCGTGCTAGCTGACAAGGTTAGAGGGAGCGCTACTGATTTGTGAGCATTGATTTTTAGGCCTGTTACCTGGCCGAACTTGTCAAATTCCCTCGCCACTGCTAGCAGGGAGGTAATCGGTTGGGTCAGTGACAAGATCATGTCATCTGCGAAGGCAGCAATCTTCTGTCCCTCGCCACCAAACGGGACCCCCTTTATATCCTCGGTCGCTCTCACTGTACGGTTCCAGGTGAGGGGCGTAGAGGAGCGGTGACATCGGGCAGCCTTGCTTCGTGCCCCTTCCTACCCGAACAGGGGCTGATATTTGGCCGTTTATTGCTAGCCAGATTATTGGGTTCCGGTAATTTGCCCTTACTTGTGAGATGGAACCCGGGCCAAACCTCATTCCGGCCATAGCCGCAAACGGGAACCCGCATTTGAGCCGATCAAAAGCCTTCTCGGCGTCGATTGCCAGGAGAAGGGCTGGGATGTTCTTTTTCTGTGTCTTTCCGATCAGGTGGGCCAATCTTCTAACATTGTCCGATGTTGGCCTACCTTTAATAAAACCCGACAGGTCAGTGTGTATTAGTTTGGGGAGGATTGATTCAAGGCGATTGGCTAGGACCTTAGTGTGAATTTTGGCGTCTACATTTATTAAAGCTATTGGGCGGTAGGAAGCGTAGTCGGTCGGGTCTTTGCCCTTCTTGTGTATTACAATGACTTTGGCTTCATTCATAGAGTTAGGGAGATTTCCTGTGGACCCTATGCAGTTAAACAATTTAGTAAGAATGGGGATTAGAACTTCTTTATGTGTCTTATAAAATTTGGATACAAACCCATCTGGGCCTGGGGCTTCGCTGGACGGTAGGTTACTAATCACCCTTCCTCCTTTGTCCGTAGTGATCTCTCCCTCCAGCGCCTCCCTCTCTTCCTCAGAGATCCGACGGCACCCCGCTTGCCGCAGATACGCCTCCTGATCTGCCCTTGAAGTTTCCCCTGATCTATAGAGGTCAGAATAAAATTTGCTAAATTTCCCCTCAATGTCGGGATTCTTGGTAAGAAGGGCCCCTTTCTCCCTCTTTATTTTTAGGATCGCTTTGTTGCCTACCTCCTTCCTTAGCTTTCTGTCCAGCAAGCGGTCCGCCTTATTGCCTTTAATATAGAACCTTTGACGCACGCAGAGGAGATTTCGCTCGGCCACCCTTGTTTGTATAAGGTTTCACTGCTCTATATTCCCTTTTAGTGGCGGCTGACATCCTACTGCCCATATGAGCCATGACTTCCTTGAGTCTAGCTTCTAGTTGTTGCTCCTCAAACTCGGCTCCCATTCCCTTTTGGCCTTGATTGCTATGATCCTGCCTCTAACAGTAGCTTTGAGGGCGTCCGACCAAATTCGGGGGGTCATGTCCTCCCAGTTATTGTGGTTGGTGTACTCAAGTGCTTCCTCCTCTATTTCCTTGACCAGGATTGGATCCCTGAACACGCTACCGGGTACCTCCATTTCCAAATACCTGGGGGTCCTTTTGGTCTAGCTATTGAAAGGGTAAGTGGAGCGTGGTCTCCAAGGGTAATTGCCCCTATTTCCAAGGCTGTCGCTCTTCCCAACAATGGTTTGATATCCAAGCATAGTCTATCCGTGAGAGTGACCTATGTGCATGCAAATAGAAAGTGTATCCCTCAGCATCGCCGTAAAGTTCGCGCCATGCATCAACCAGGGCCAGATCGCGCATTTTCTTCACCAGGTCCCCTGATGGTCACCCCTGTGCATCCCATGAAGTAGAACTCCTGTCTTTGGCAGGTTCCCTGGCTAAGTTAAAGGCTCCCAGTAGGAGGATATTCACCTTGGCAAATTTCCCTAAGCGGGTGACAATGTGTTGTATATAGGAGTCTTGGGCATGATTAGGTGCATAAAGGGATGCTACCGTGAAGGACGCCACCTTTCACTTGAGTATCACCGCTAAGTATCTGCCTTGGTTATCCTTCTGCATATCTCCGATTGTCAGATCAAGCCCATCCCTCAATTTGATTAATACTCCCCCCTTCTTGCTAGCCTGTGTAGCCTGTACCATTCGTGAATATCCCCGAAATCTTATCCTCTGGGTGTCTCTAGTGTGCACATGGGTCTCCTGCATTGCTACTATATGGGGATGTTCCCGCTTAAGGAATCTCTCCACTTTCTTCATCTTGACCTGGGAATTGAGGCCATTCACATTTAATGAGAGCACCTTCAGTGCATCCGAGATAGCCATATGGAAAGCTTGTGCGAGATCTAGTTAACCCAGTAGTACCCCCTGAGCCCCTCGCTGTATGCTCCTTGATGTGTGCTCTCGATTCGTGGGCTGCTGGATGGGCCCTCAAGACCTGAACCTTGGACCTTCCCTCCCCCCTTCTCCCCACCTCCAAACCCCACCCCCCCCCTCCAGGCGAATTCGACTGGCACCAAGCCCACCCTTGAGATTTGTCTACGAGAGCCAAACTCAATAACAAACCCAGAAACTCGCCATGCAGAATTTGCGGGAACTCCCCTTCCCATTCCGAGATGTTGGGTCCCTTCCTCCTACCCGTTGCTACCCGCTCTTGTGTAGGCGATAGCCTCTGATAGTCTTATACGCATGATAAATAAAGCCTGTTTGTGCCCTCCCCAGGGTTGATATAGGGACATGGTTTGTGCTCCTTATTTTTCTTGTAGGCCCCTCTTCCCAGGTTGGTCTCCCAATCCGGCACCTGGTCCTGGAACTGGGATCTGCGCTGGGATTGTTTTCGCTCCCTCCTTGATTTCTTTGGGCCCGCTTCTGACCATTCCCAGGGCTTCCTGGAGATTGCTCGCCCTGTCGGGGACGCTCGTGGCGGTGGAGTGTCATCCTCGAGGCCCAATAGAGCTATTCCTTGCTCACAGGTCGTAATTTTATGGTTCTTCCCCTGCCATAGAATGCTGAGGGCAAATGGATGGATCCACCTGTACCACACTTGGTGTTCTCTTAGATGGGCCAGGACCGGGGCCATGTGCTGTCTCCTATTCAAGGTAATTTGGGATAGATCTTGATATAGCCGAATTTCTATACCATTGTGGGTTATCTGGCCTGCCTTCCTGCTTGCAGGATCCTCTCTTTCTGTGTATAACTATGGAACGCCACCAATACATCCCGTGGTTTTGCTCCCGGTTCCTGGCGCTTCGGCCCAGCCCTGTGGACCCTGTCGAACTTAATATCATCGATCTGGTCAGCTTCCATGAGGTCTCTGAATATTGATTTCATTGTTTCGACCAGAACGTGATCTTGGATTGTTCTGGCAGGGACTTAACCCGTATATTGGACCTTCTGGACCTGTTCTCCAAGTCCTCACCCCTCAATTGGAGGTTATGAGTTGCTGCAGCTAGGGTTTCCAATATCATTTTGTTGAGGTCCCTTTTTATGTCTTGTAGGCCCTCTGTCAGGTCTTTCCTTAGCGCGTCCATCTGTTTCTGCCCTGCTTCGGTGATTTTCTCTACGATTTCCCCAAGAAGGGTCCTGAGTAGTGATTGGGTAACCGGCGGGTTTTGGGGGTCTTGGGTGGTGACCGGGACTGACTGCGTGGACCCGTCTTTGGGATCCTGAAGTCTCTGCTCTCCAAGATCCTTGGCCCAGATCTGGGCTAGTGACCCGAGCTGAAGCTTTTTCGCCATCTTGGACATGGGTTTTTCTTCATCAGCGTCTTCAACAACAATGTTCTATATTTCTCCTTCCTTCCACAATATAAGCACACTCTTTTGAGTCATCACACAATTCGTCAACACACTCCACATTTTCTTTCTTTGTCCTGTACAGCTTGTGAAAGTACGCTTCCTGTTAAATTTCTTACAGATGGCCTTGATGGCAAGATATTTGTCACTATTGGCAAAGTGGTAAATACAGAGCAAAATAAAACCATAGGTCACCGTATAGTAACCCCCGGGATGCACTCCAAAAGGGTTCCTCCGAACCCAAAGTTAGTATAGCAATGTATTTATTTGGAACTCAGCACCACGTCAAAGTCCCCACTTTACCTACATATGAAAAAAAAATCAAAATTTACAAAATATTTTTTAAAACACAGTTCAACTGAGAATTCCAATTCAAAAACAAATGTGATTTAATAAACATAAGACAATGACATTTTCAATGTAATTCCAGTAAATTCACAAAAGATAAACACACTTATCACCGAACCCCTATTAACTCATAGGGCTATTATTTATAGAGAAACAGATCATTTCAAGCAATGCTGTGCTTAACTTGATACATAGTTTAAAAATCCATGTGACGTCTCTGTGGCTTCTTACTTCAATTCCACATGAAACAATTACAGCTTTTAGAGCCACATATTAACAACTTTAACATCAAATGACTTCCTTTCGTAGATATATCCGAATAAACTTCACTATATGCTGTTCTACAGCCAGCGCGTTTCGGATTGAAGAGCAATCCATCTTCAGGGCATGGGAAGCCTAATCGTTCCACAGGTTAATTCCAAACGCGGTATTGCACCTATGAGAGTACAGACATTCCCACTTCAGGGTACTAATCAGATGTAAGCATTCACAACGAATTAACCCACCACCACCCGGTACCAACCTTGACACTTGGCACAGGGAACTGACGTCTCCAAATAAAATCCTAATCAAACAAGACAAATAATAACATATTTACCTCAGGTAGTGCCAACACCACTATATACAAAAACCAAAGGGAGGTAGAGCTGCTACTGCCCAGGTTGATCCCCAATTTTTGTCAATAAATGAAACAAATATATAGTGGGTATTGGGAAACCTGGTGTATTGGTACTAGTGGATGAAATCCCTAAGTCTATAACCCATGGGACTGTCCAGAAAGAAAAAAAGGTTGAACAAGAAAACTCACAGACAACAAAGGCTGTGAACATACGTGGTTTGTATTAAAACAAAAGAACATTAAAAAAGAAAGCATTTGTAAACATCATACATATGGCAAAATTCAATATTCTTAGCACAAATAAATAATGAAATCAGAAATTAAAGTTTTACTTCAGTACATAGGTAAATTTGAACTACTGAATATACACCATACGGGCTCTTTAGTGCTTACTGAATGGAAAGTACAAAACATAACCCGTAAGGGAGAGGTACACAAATGATTTTAAGTGTAAAACATAACCCATGTGTAACGCATGTGGAAATCTAAGTTAACTTATGTTCAATAAAGTAGCTTATATTCAAGAAAGCATCTCATCTTGCAACACCACCATATACTTCACCAAAGCATCATGCACTGTATACTATACAAAGTCCATAACACCACACTGTGTAAGTAATAGGGGTACCCCTGAGGGTGAAAGTGACTACACCAAACACAGAGGACCCCAAAGACCATAAAACACCACAGTGTTAAATTGCACCATGCAGTCCCCCCCAAAAGGGGAAACTAAATGACACCAACGTAGATGGTAGCTGGATCAATGAGTTCAGAAGTGTAAAACCTCCACATACCAATAAGACCGGACCTTCTGCATTACTGTACCACGACCGTGGTCATCACTAGCCTGTAGCAGCAGAGCATATAGGGTTCTTAAAGTCAAATTCCTACCAACAAGTCGATCACAATACTAAACCTAATACGTTCCTCCAACAGGATGACACGTACACTTACCAGAGTGACGCGTAACTCCATTCACTCAAGACCAGACTTCCTAGTATCGAGTAGCCGCACGGATCAGCCCGACGGAAAGATACAAGCCACTAATGGAAGTATGCATGCGTAGATAGTACTTAATGATGAAATCCTCCGTAAACGACGGGAAAAGGGTCGTACGTGCACGTCGCCCGCCATTTGGATCGGTAAGGGAGTGTAAACATATCACACGAGATAAGCCCAATCTAATAAGCACCTGAATTTGTGTTAAGACAAAATACATGATAATAATAACAAACAGATAAACCGGTGCCGCAATGGAACCCGCCCTAAACAGACCCACCCAAGGTCCGTATGGACGAAAAGACCACACAATGCACCGTATGTTCAAAAAAAGACCGAGCAGAGGGGGGGGGGAGCAGAACAATGAGATCTGCCCCGGTCCCCATGCCTGTCAGGAAATAGATTAATAAGCAGATAACATAAAAACGTGAATTAGCCATACCCCAAAGAACGGGGATGTCTGTACTCAGATAGGCACCCCCAAGAAATGAGAATTAAATCACAAACGTAATGCTTGGAATTTCAAAAAGATCAACGTTCTCAGCATCTAAACATTTACAATAAGCTCACCATTTAAAAGATCACCATATTATCCTGTAATTTCTCAGACAAAATGCATTTACATAAATCAATATAACTCACCAATTAAATAACAACAATATGTTATACTCTGATGTCTGAAAGCAAGCGTCCCCAAACAGCACGATCCTCCCCGCAATGAGAGACAATGAAGGACTCTCCCAAAATGGGAATAAGGCCAAGACAGAGTGCGGGTGAGCGTAAATGGGAGTTTTATCAATCAGAATAGGGCATGCAAAGAACTCTGCAAACTCCGAGAGCGCTCTGTCTGACAATAGCAAAGACAGGCGTATATATTTACAAAAAACGTCATAAGAACCTACACACTATAGGGGGCACAAGTTCAAGGGGATTGGGTGGCGACGACTAACTATAGGTGCTGCTGTGATGTGGTTGGCTTTGGCTGGAAGACGTCACTGGTCAGCCTCGTGGGTTGGGCTGGGCCTGGCAGGGTGGCAGAGTTCATCCGGGCGGTGTTGCTGTGCCATCGCGGCCAGTGTCAGAGATGAATGTCTTTTCCTGACTTATTTGCCCTAGGCCATGCACACCGCAGTCATTCAATCATTTCAATGTTATCTTCTTTAGTAAATCTTCCAATAGGTTATACTACAGGTTAATGCAACACAGGAGGAATGCACCTTGTGAGGGGTCTGGAGGTAATACGTCAGGACATGGTTACCAGTGTCCTGTTGACCGGGGCCATAGGTCGAGGGGCTAAGCTTCAGGGCCTGGGACGGGCGGTACGGGCCTTTCTGCCTTGTTAGAAGTTGTTATGGATGTTCCGCTGTGTGTTGTCAAAGTGTTGGGTGTCCTGATTGTACAGGGCCATAAGTCTGAGATGGTCCGGTGGGTTCCGAGGTTTACGAGGGGGCGCGTGTGTTCAGGCAGAGGTTTACTGCTGTGCTGTAAATAATGCAGGTGGCGGGTGGCGGCCTTGGGTGCTACAGAGGGGGTTACAAGTCTTTGAAGCGGCTCCAGTCTGGTTGGGGGAGGTAAAGCAGCGCGGCGCGGTCTCTGCTCTCATGCCTTGGCAGCCTTCGCAGGGTGGGAGGGGGAATGGCCTTGCACGTATTTCACAAAGGTATCTCCCTCGTGTGTTGCCGATTTAGGTAAAAACATCACAAACATTTGAACACTTTATAATACTTATTGTAGGCAATACAAAACATGCATTTAAGCTTTGCTGGAAGTGTCTCGATTATACCCAGTCTGAGCACCTTGTTTATACATTATGTTTTAATAAGTACAGTATTTAGTTATATGCATATATATATACTTGCAATAAGTGAGGTAGAATTAGGATTGGTGGAGAACATAGAAAGTACCTCGCCACTATTCGTGACGGTGGTGGCACATATGGGGCCTGGACATGCACACATGACATGCGCCTTCCCGTGCATCCTTCACATGGGCCCTCGGTATGGTTACATTCGTCTTTCTTGTGTCCTCTAGCAGCATTAGCTTGGTTGTGGCGCAAAACCATGGAGGGTAGGCTTCCCAGTGATACACGTAACAACCAGATCTCTGGAGCGCTCCTTTACTATTAGCGTCCAACTGCAATGGTGTGGGCTCGCCATTGCTTATATCATGGAAGCATGCTTTCTTATGTTTATACATTCTACAGGCTTTTGTAATATAAGAGGGTTTGGGGAAGAAAGCATACTTTGCGAGTGGTCTTGACATTCATATATATAAAGACTGTCTGCCATCTGATGACCATTTTACCGTTCTTTTCATTGTTCAGGCCTGCTGGCCGGGTCATGCTGGGAGCGAGGGTACACTGCGGGAGGTGAACTGTTACAATGTTAGTGTATTACGCTAGCTCATGTCCGTCTTGTTCGTGGGAACGTGCTCGCAGCGGATCTGCCAGGGTGCTGCGGCAACAAGGATGACTGAAACCCTCCAAGGGTGGGGGCCGCGCTACAGTGCGCTGAGCTCACACCATCTTTACCAGACAAAAATGTATCTTGGCCTAGCTAAATTTTAATACATGTGGGCAATTAATACGTGCGGGCAATGTCTCCAGCGGGTGAACCCTCCACCACCTGGGCCCGGGTGGCATGAGGGGACGCCCAATGAGCCATTGCCCTCACCTGGGGAGAAAACGCAGGCGAGAGGGGTCTCCTGGACCAGTCCTCCCCTACATTTCCCCCCTTTCGTTACTTAAGTAACGAATTCTTTAAATCTTCTATCCTCCTACATTCTGCTTCGTCCATCACCGCCTCGTCTCATGCAGGAGTTCCTTTGATCGGCATCCATGCTCTGCACACCCCCCTTAAGCTCTCACCTCTCCTGGCGTATTCATCTGGGGTACACGTTAGATATATACATCCACCATCTCCCTCCAAGTCTACCCAAACTTCCTCGTACCATTCTAGTATACGGGGCTCTTTGATGGTGGTGTGCCACAACTTATCTACGATATCCTTATCGTGGTACATAGGCACCAGTTGGTACCTAGGTGTGTTATCTATCCCTGTTTGTACTTGTGCTTCTTGCATTGTTTTTATTGTACCGTGTGAGTTGCCCATTGTCACCATCATCATTGCACCATTTGGTACTGCGTTAGCACAAACTCGAAGACCCACCTGGCACAGGCAAAAAAGTAAAAGGAGGAACACAACAGCTGGTATTAAAAATTTCACAGTCGTTCCAAGCCATGAGGGAACCCAGGACAAGATGTTGTCGAACCATGTACTCTCTTCTGCTCCACCTTCCATTTTCATTTTTTCTCCTAGGTTGTGGACTGCTTCGATCACATGAGACAGGGAGCCATTCTCTGCATCTTCAGAAGGTACGAAAGTGCAGCAGGCACTTCCTATTTTTCGGCAAACACCGCCGTCCATCGCCGTCAACAGGTCCAGGACATACCTGTTTTGCATGGTCATTAGTCGTAAAGCTCTTAGTTCCACCTTTATTATATTAAATCCTTCTTCAGTGTCGTTTGCCAGCTGAATCAATTCCCAGCGGGTTATCTGGAGCCATTTTGCGTTTGCCCTTGCTTGGACACTTGAGACGAGCGAGGCAAAAAATGTTTCTGCTGAGCTGAATAATCGATATTTGTCTGGGATCTGAGCCAATAGTTCTGATGATGCCTTTGATATGTAATTTGATGCTCGTCTGCTACGGGTCAACACCTCTCCCTTGCTCCCGGAAGACAGGACATACATTTGTGGCTCTGCAGTTGGTTGGGCCACACTCTGTTGCAGGCGTCCCTGTGCCTTTTCGCTCCCATCGATGTGGCTTTCTGGTATCACCATTAGTGCCGAGTGCAGAGTGGCCATTGAGCAGCTGCCACTCCATGACGGGGGGAGGTGTAGGTATGCCTGGTTGCCGCATACCCAGTACGTGTCCATAAGGGCCGCAGTCCCTTTTCTTAGATCTGGGATGGTGAGGGTCTTGTTACAGTTCTTGTTTGTTCCCATGGAGGTCTTCCCTTCCCCTTTGAAACACAGTTCATAGTCCATTTCGCTCTGTAGTTTGAAAGGTTTTTCGATGGCAGTCACCCAAGTTAGTTTTGAAATGTGTTCTTTCCATACTGGTGTGCATGTTTCTTCTATCCACTGCAATTTCTCCGGTGCCACACCTCTCAGTGCTTCCGCTTTGCACACTACTTCTTCATCCTTCCGCTTGTTATCAGAAAAAAGTGTCCCTTCAATTACAAAAAATGGTTCTTTCAGACATACCACCCCTGCCGGTTTTGGGTAGCACGTTTTCTCGTTCTGCAGCATTTGAAAAGTCACTTCATGTGCCTGGAAGGTGTTCTTAATCCTGCACAACGTGAGATGAAGGAGACACTGGGCATCTATGATTGGCAACTCTTTGGGTAATAATACCTTGGGTGTACCTGATGCGTGAGGGATGAGGGAGCAGACATAACAGCTCTCGTTTGTTGTTTGTTTAGCTGTGGCACTCATATCTGCATACCACTTATTTGTTTGGTGGGTGTGTCGTGGGTCTTCCATCTTATCCAGACCTAACCCATAGTACTCATCATACTTCCTCCTCCCTGCTTCCCTTTTCCGTCTGTTGTTCTTGTTCCTCATGTACTTCCCAACTCCCTGGGCAAGTGACAACCTAGACCCCCCTTTCTCATTCCCGCCCCCCTTGGCCCATGCATCGTATAATATTTCGTGTACCTTTTCCTCCTCCTCCCTGACGTTATCTGGCAGGTTGTTTTTTAGGACGGGGGCAGGCTGGCTGGTGGGGGTGTTATACAACCATGATATGGCAGACGGGTTTCGGTCATTTAAACTGCGGGCATTGTAATTAGATGCCCCTGGTGGAGACACTGTATTGTTCTGTATTCCACCCTGTGGCTTTTTCCTTTGTAAGATGACAGCACTGGATGGTGTGGTATGATAACCCCATACAAGTTTAGTTCCGTCCCATATCAAAAAATCACCTTCCCTAGTATTAACACTCGCAGTTGTATTGGACCCAGTAGTGCTGTTAATCCCAGTGCTGTTAATCCCTCCCCCCTCGTTCATCTCGATAGAGATGAACGCTACAAACCAATATGTAACCAGGCCAAACATTAGCATGAAAAACAGTGTGATGCATACAGATAATCCACACTCATACGAATATCTGCATCTCTCATGTACTAATTCTCTCATTCTGCTAATTCTATCCGTTGCAGGCTGCCCGTTAGATGCCATGGAAGCTCCTGTTTGAGATATAAAAGTGCATTAAGTACATACATGTAAACATTTTGCTAGCACCATCAGTGCCAAAATATATATATATATACATATTTAACAGGAAATGGGAGCGGGTAGGGATGCGGGGAGGGGTATTCACAGACAAGGCTGTAAATAGGTTGTAATATGATCACTTCATCAATTACATATAATTCAACATGATAAGAAGTAATAAAGGTTTTTTTTTTTTTTTCAGTACATAACAATCCACGTATCCTTATCAGTTATTCTCCCATTCGAGTCCAGTACTAACACACACACACAAGTTCATATTCAGACATTTTGCTCAGTTGCATTGTTTGCGGTTGTCTGTGCCTCCTCATCTACCTCCTCTTGCACATTGCTATATGCCTTCCGTACATCAGTCAAGTGCACCCAGTACCTCAAGCCCTTCACCTTCACTGCCGTGGGCGTGCAGAATATAACCTCGTATGGGCCATGGAATCGTGGTGCATTCCACCGACGTACAAAACTTCTGACATAAATTGAGTCGCCTGGCATCAGCTGTAGCTGTTGCTCTGGCTCCGTGACAGATCCTGTTACATTCCTCTCCTCTCTAGTGAAGGGTGGGGAGAGTTGCTTTGATATCGCGCGCGCTGCCCTTGTTAATTTCTTCAAATAGTCTGTGAATTCATCTCCCAATATTGCTGCACTTCTGTGAGCATCTGAGTGTTCGCGCAGTGGAGTGTGTGCTGTGTTCATTCGTCTCCGAGTCACGATCTCGTGTGTGGACAAATGGTGGTCTTTGCTTGGCTGATTTCGTAATTCAAACAGTGCAAGGGGTAGACAATAAATCCAATTCTTTTTCAATGTGAAGCATAGTTTCGACAACCTGCCCTTTAACAGTCCGTTCATCTTTTCCACTACGCCATTACTTTGAGGGTGATAAATCGAACACAATTTATGTTTTATTCCCAATAATGTAGTAACTTCCTTGAAAAGCTCATTCACAAAATGAGTGCCGTTGTCTGAGCGAATCACGTCACAAATTCCCCAGCGCGGGAACACTTCCCTTACTAGGAACTTGGCGGCGCTTTTGGCATCAGGTCGTGCACAGGGTCCAGCTTCCACCCACCTTGAAAATGGGCACACAACCACGATCATGTACCGTGCGCCATTACACCTTTCCCCCATGTCTGCGTAGGCTATATGCAGTTCTCTGAATGGGCCAATGGGTTTGGGAATTGTTCCCCGGAGCGTGCGTAATGTCATTCCTGAATTGTATATTTGGCATGTTGTACATTCCATTGCTAACCGAGACACGTGCTCCTGGAGACAGGGCACGAACCATTCTTCCTGTATCTCTGCTGCGATGTGCTGCTTGGTATTATGTGCAGGGAAGTGTAGCTGTTGAAATGCAACTTCTAGTAACTGTAGAGGCATTACCACTTTCCCTGAGTTACTTTGCCGCCATAGTAGGTCTGTTCCCGACTGGCTGCACCCCCGTTTTGTCCACGTCAATTTTTCCTCTGCACTTGCTCCCTCCTGCAATTCTAGTATTTGTTATATGGACATCATGTTGTACCCTTCTGGGGGCTCTTCGGTTGTCTTGTTCTTAAGCATGTACTCACCTGTGTCATATTTCTGAAAATAGGAAGCCTCCTTGGCGGCAGCGTCCGCTGCCGCGTTCCCCAAAGACACAACATCTGTGTTGGATGTATGGGCTTGGCACTTCACTATTGCTACTGCAGTAGGGTTTTGTAGGGCCTCAATTAACTCTTTTAACAATTCTGCATGCTGTACTGGTGTTCCATCTGCCCGTCTGAATCCCCTACGCCCCCATCTTGCTAGACCTCCATGTACTGTCGTCGTCATGTAAGCTGAGTCTGTGTATATTGTTACTGCACAACCCTTTGCTGCATGTAGTGCTTCTATGAGCGCAATCAGTTCTGCTGCCTGTGCAGAGTAATGTGACGGGAGGCGGTACTGTACTAGTGTTTCATACTCACCGTCTTCTAGCCTCACTACTGCCATGCCAACGTGTTTTTCTCCCGTGTCCACATCAATTGATGCAGACCCATCCACAAAGTACACTTCCCCCTCGCTTAGAGCGTTCTCACACACCACTGTGTCCTCCCCTTCTTCTCCTGTGTAGGTTGCGCAATCGTGGTTCTGCATATCCTCTAATGTGCACGCTTCTGTAATGAATGTGGCGGGGTTCACTGTCTTACATCTCACTATATGGATGTTGGCGCTGGACAATATAATCTCGTAGGCTGTTGCCCGCTGTGTGGTCAGTGTGCTTTTTGATCTCTCAAGTATTGCAAATAATGAATGTTCCACGAACAATGTTACAGGGCAACCCATTACTATTGTGGCACTTTTCTCAATCGCGAACGCGGCTGCAGCGAGTGATTGCTCGCACGCGAAATGGCCTTGCATCACGGCGTCCAAAGTACCACTATAGTAGGCTAATGGCTTGTGTCCTAAGGACGTTTTTTGTGTCAATACTGCTGTCATGAGTGTTCCCTTGCAGTGTGAGAATAGGTAAAATTCGCGTCCATAATCAGGGTTTGCTAGTACTGGAGCGCTTGAGATTAGCTCTTTCAATGATTGAAACGATGTGCTCATTTCTTCTGACCATTCTATTTTTTTATTCTCCTGTTGTGCTTCCTTGAGTGCTTGTAGGAGGGGCCTCGTGTATGCTGCATAATCTAATATCCATGCTCGGCAATAGTTGCACATCCCCAAGAATTTCTGCATGTCCCTCACTGTTGTGGGTTCACCTACTGATCTTATTGCCTCTACCCTGTCGGGAATTATTCTTTTTCCATCTTTTGATATGAGCTGTCCCAGGTATAAGACCTCAGTCAGGCAGTACTGTAGCTTTTCCTTGTCTACCTTGTATCCCTTATTGGCCAGTAGAGTCAGGAGTGTTGTTGAATCTCTTCTACATGTTGCTTCGTCTTGTGCACACACTAATAAATCATCTACATACTGAATAATCGTGCTCTCAACTGATAGGTTTCCCAAGTCTCCATGCAATATGCGGTTGAATATGCTCGGGCTCTCACAATATCCCTGGGGTAGTCTGCAGTGTTCATATCTCCTACCCCCCAATGTGAAGGCTGTAAGGTATCTACTCTCTTCAGCCAGGGGTATTGAGAAAAATGCATTTTTCAAGTCCACTACTGTGAAATGTGATGCCACCTTCGGAATGCTGCATAGTATTGATGCAGGGTTCGGGACTAGAGGGAACTCTTTCTGAATTACGTCATTGAGGGGGCGTAAGTCCTGTATCATCCTCCAAGATCCCCCTTTCGCTTTTTTGATTGGATAAATACATGTGTTACATGGGGAGTTTGAAGGCACTATTATCCCTTGTGCTAATAGTGCATTTATTGTTTCTTTTATCCCTTCTTCAGCTTCACGGGACAATGGATACTGTTTGACTCGGGGTAAGATTGCTCCTTGCTTTAGTTTTATTATCACAGGTTGTACTCCGTGCAACAGCCCTACATCATGGGGGCCTTTTGTCCATAAATTGTTTGGTACGAGCCTCATGTCGTCATCAAAAAATGACGGTGGTGTTCCTACCATTGCCATCAACTGGACGGGGATCTCCCTGGCTTGGATCAAAATGTCACAGGGCATCGCTATTTCCATTACTATCTCACCATCCCCTTCTGTGTCTGAAAAGAGATCCTCATCTGTTACCTCGCGTAGGGCGAGGTTGGCGTTTGTACACAGCACTGTGCGCCACTCACATCCCTCTCCGTCCACCCCAATCACAGCGATCCTTTTCGCTGATACCTGTACAGCGTGCAAATCCAATGATACCACTGATCCTGGTGCTGCGTTGGGACATACTATGGGGCGGAAGAGGAATTCCGCTGGAATCCTCCAGTCCATGCTTCTTAGCTCTGGAATTATGAGGGCCAAGGTTTTTAGCCCTGCAATGAACATCTCCTCATCTTGTGGCAGCCCTCGTATTTCCTGTGTGGTTATGTAGGCGTGCACTACCAGCATCGCACGCAAGGGACATATTCCGGGTGTAGAACACACTATTCCTCTCTCGGTGAATGATATGGTCATGTTAAGTTTACTCAGGAGGTCCCTCCCTAATAAATTTACTGGTGAGTTTTCATAGTATAGTAAGGGTGCTTTTACAGTTTTACCCCCCACTGTTACATCCAATGCTTCTGTGTAAGGAACTTCAATTACAGCCCCAGAGAACCCCTGCGTCTCTAACTTCCTGTTAGATAACGGGAATCGGCCCTCTCTGACACATGATTTCTCCGCTCCCGAATCAACCATGAATATGAATTGCTTGTCTCCTATCTGCGCCCCTACCAATGGTTCCTCTGCTGCACTGTAGGTGGTGGATAGAACTGTACACGCAAGTTTTCTCTGTGGGCTGTCCTATGCGGGGTGTCTCATTGCCCCCCCTTCATTAAATATATTTCCGGAAACCACTGACATACCGTTGTAAGGTGCTGGTGCGGGGGCCCCATTTACATGTACCGCGAAAGGGTTACCTGGCGTATATTGCACGCTGTCATTGTTTTGTGGGTGGTTCTGTGTTCCGTACTGGGGTCCCTGTTGCTGGCCCGTGTTACCCCGGCCTGGGTTTCTTAGTTGCTGTTGTCCCATCGGAAGGCCATATGGGCTTCCCGGGTGGGGATGGCCATACTGTTCTACCTCCTGGAACCCGTTGTTTTGTCTACTTCTGCACTCCCTGGAATAATGTCCCCATCGTCCACAGTTCCAGCAACTCCCCTGGGGGCCCCTGGGACCCTGCCATCCATTTCCTCCCATTCCCCCGTACCCCTGTGGTCCACCTCCTCTTCGGCCCCTGTACCCACCTCGTCCCCCTCGAGGGGTCCACTCTTGCCACTGCAGACCTCCACCTTGCTCCTGCTCATTCCACTGCCGCTGTCCTGTTCCTGCCCAATTAGTTGCCACCCTTCCTTGTAGTGCTATCAGCCCCTCCTCCTCATCATCTCCCTCTCTGCTGTGTGGGAGCGCGGCTACTGCTGCTGCAACCTTCACTAACTTTGTCTGTACTAACTTCACCTCGTCTGCCAATCTTTTCTGCGCCACCTCCTTCTCCCTTTCCTTGATTCGTTTACAATGGTGTACTATTATGCTCTGAATTTCTGGCCATCCCTTTGCTTCAATACCTGCTATCTTGTCAAGCGCCTTCTGCACTTCCTTTGGGAGCCCTCTTTTTATAATGAAGTAAAATAAAGATGTCGATTGATACCAGGGCGTGCCCGTTTCTGCTCTCCACATCTCTTGGACCCGAAAAATGTAATCCATAGCCTCCTCCCCGTCATTCATTGTACACTGCATCACTGACTGTAAGTCCGGTGTGTCTGGGAATGTTTCGCGTAAGGCATCCCACACCCTGGCACGCACTGTGTTAAAGGAGGCCCCATCGTGTCGGTCACAGTCTAACGTTACTCCCGGGAAACCGGCTTTTACCCATACTCAGCCTGATCGCCCACTGCTGACCCGAGCAGACTTTTCACATCTCCTATAGCTAGGGGTACCCCAGCAGTATGTTTCTCAAAGGCATATATCCACTTACTTGCCCCTCCCGATAACGGGGGCAATAGCTTTAATAAATTGGCTTTATCCATCTGTGCCCATGGGATATAGTTAGGCCTCCCTCCTCCCCTATGTATCAACGGGAGCTGTAGCCTTCCTTTCGTCGTTGCATCCGGACCCGTTTTGGCTGCTGATGTTCCCAGTGATGCCATTTTCCCCACTCTGTTCCTCAGTCGCCCCGTCCACTCATCATCCAGGGTTCTCATTGAACACGTACCTTCCTCCCCTTCGCTTCCCCCTCCCATCGCCATACTCAACCTGTCGCTTTCTTCTAACTCCTCTCTTATATCACATAGTAATTCCTCTCCAATTCCCCCAAGCCTTTCTTCGTTACCAACATCTTCCTCTCGGGTCCCTACTTCTATTATTCGCGTTGGTTCTTCCTCAATTCTAAACAGGATCTCGCCCTTTTTCCACCCCTCTTCGGGCTTTCTGCTTTCACCTGATGTTCTAGACGTACGCCCTGGTCTAGTTGCATCCAGTGCTGTTCGTTCGCATATGTCTTTTATCCTTGAGAGCTCATCTTTTGCTATCGACAGTCTTGATTCTAAATCATCTGTGAGTTTCTCTATGTCTACTCTTTGTGTGCCTGCCTGGGCTCGCTCCCTCGTGCTTTCATATGGCGGAGGTGCCGTGGGCCGGTGGGGTGTAGTAGCTGTCGGGGGAGGTACGTAAGTGGGGTCACTGTACCCCTCTGCGGGCACAGGCTTGTTTAATATCGGGTACAAACTTATTACCTCTACTGGTGGCGCTACGCTTGACACTTCTTTGACATCTTTCTGTATCAGTAGTGGATTGTCTGTGGTGGATGGGAGATCAGTATTTAGTGCTGGTGTTTTAGGCGGTGGTATCTCTTCAAATAACCTCCAAAGATCTAATATTTCCCTCCTATTTTGCAACTGCTTTCCTTTGTATCTTAGAAAAATGCATGTGGCCACCGTATCCAGAACACTTTTATCAAATGACCCTCCCTCGGGCCAAATCTGAGGTAACCCCTCCCCCTTTAGCTCGGTCACCCATTGGTCGTGATATTTTTTAATCCGCTCCGCGTACCCCGGGAGATTTTTACAAATATGTGATAAGGGTGTTTCCGCCCCCATCTCTGTGCCCTCCTAGTACAGGTGTGTCTCCATGTGTTTGCAACTACAAGGTAAATGTAGTATCAATATTATTCTTTCGTACATTACTTCACATTCAATATTGGGCTCCTTTGGGCTCTCCCCCCTCCCCTTTGATTGTACAATACAAAACTGACTGTACACAGTTTCTACTGTGTTCCCTTTGGGGGGCACATACAAGAGCAACACATCATTTATTTTGACAACTTCAGTCCAGAAATCAAAAGGTACCCACTCACTTCACGGTATCCACGTTGTCTTAAAAAAAGTTTTATCCGGTCACACTTACCATGACCATTTAACTATTATACATTTATAGTCGCTTTACACATTCGCAACATCAGATTGTCTTCTGACACATACGAAGTGCACACACCTCTTGGTGCCACTCAATTCACCATTCAAGCTGCCCTCCCTTTCCTCCCTGGCCGGCTGTCCCTGTCCGTCTTATTTGAATCTATGGATGCGCATGTATATATATATGTTAGCCTGTTCTCCCCCCTTCCAGTAGAACTCTTTTTCTCTTATTTTTTTTTTTTTCCCTCAGTTCGTGTTAATCTCACTTTTTATTCTCCCCCTACCCCTAAAGAAAAGAAAAAGAAAGAAGTAATAGCGATCACTAATATATTCTCAGTGCCCCCTTTTGCTGAACACTTTTATATCATATTCCACTTCTTCATATATTCCCAGAACTAGTCAAGATAGCACTATGCGGCGCTGCCTTCCACCCCCTTTCGGAGCTAGGTTCCCGTCACTTTTATCTCTTATTCACCTCGTAATCCTAATGGCCATATGCAAAGAAAAAAGCAAGGAAAGTTTGAGATGATCTTTAGTAGATCTGCGTACCCCTTCTTCGTTACCTGTCCTACACCTCTCTCCCCGCTCCCCTTACAATCGCTCGCACTCAGTACTCACGTGCCAGTCTTGAACCGATAGTCTCCAAAACTGGGTCCGTCCAGGCAGTGTCGCCGTCAGCTCAACAGTCAGCCCCGGCTCCGGCGAGCGGTACTCAAAGGGGATTTTTCAACCGGGATCCCGTACCCTCTCTCTTATTGAGTGCGCACTTCTTAGTGTACCGGTCGCCGTTGGCGGGCAGCCTCCCGGAGCCGGCTCACCGTGCGTATCCCTTTTCGACCGGAGATTCTCGTGCCAAAAGGGGACGGTTATAAGGAGTTAGGAAGAAATAAAAATCACGCTATCGGGGTCACCACTGAAAGCAAGCGTCCCCAAACAGCACGATCCTCCCCGCAATGAGAGACAATGAAGGACTCTCCCAAAATGGGAATAAGGCCAAGACAGAGTGCGGGTGAGCGTAAATGGGAGTTTTATCAATCAGAATAGGGCATGCAAAGAACTCTGCAAACTCCGAGAGCGCTCTGTCTGACAATAGCAAAGACAGGCGTATATATTTACAAAAAACGTCATAAGAACCTACACACTATAGGGGGCACAAGTTCAAGGGGATTGGGTGGCGACGACTAACTATAGGTGCTGCTGTGATGTGGTTGGCTTTGGCTGGAAGACGTCACTGGTCAGCCTTGTGGGTTGGGCTGGGCCTGGCAGGGTGGCAGAGTTCATCCGGGCGGTGTTGCTGTGCCATCGCGGCCAGTGTCAGAGATGAATGTCTTTTCCTGACTTATTTGCCCTAGGCCATGCACACCGCAGTCATTCAATCATTTCAATGTTATCTTCTTTAGTAAATCTTCCAATAGGTTATACTACAGGTTAATGCAACACAGGAGGAATGCACCTTGTGAGGGGTCTGGAGGTAATACGTCAGGACATGGTTACCAGTGTCCTGTTGACCGGGGCCATAGGTCGAGGGGCTAAGCTTCAGGGCCTGGGACGGGCGGTACAGGCCTTTCTGCCTTGTTAGAAGTTGTTATGGATGTTCCGCTGTGTGTTGTCAAAGTGTTGGGTGTCCTGATTGTACAGGGCCATAAGTCTGAGATGGTCCGGTGGGTTGCGAGGTTTACGAGGGGGCGCGTGTGTTCAGGCAGAGGTTTACTGCTGTGCTGTAAATAATGCAGGTGGCGGGTGGCGGCCTTGGGTGCTACAGAGGGGGTTACAAGTCTTTGAAGCGGCTCCAGTCTGGTTGGGGGAGGTAAAGCAGCGCGGCGCGGTCTCTGCTCTCATGCCTTGGCAGCCTTCGCAGGGTGGGAGGGGGAATGGCCTTGCACGTATTTCACAAAGGTATCTCCCTCGTGTGTTGCCGATTTAGGTAAAAACATCACAAACATTTGAACACTTTATAATACTTATTGTAGGCAATACAAAACATGCATTTAAGCTTTGCTGGAAGTGTCTCGATTATACCCAGTCTGAGCACCTTGTTTATACATTATGTTTTAATAAGTACAGTATTTAGTTATATGCATATATATATACTTGCAATAAGTGAGGTAGAATTAGGATTGGTGGAGAACATAGAAAGTACCTCGCCACTATTCGTGACGGTGGTGGCACATATGGGGCCTGGACATGCACACATGACATGCGCCTTCCCGTGCATCCTTCACATGGGCCCTCGGTATGGTTACATTCGTCTTTCTTGTGTCCTCTAGCAGCATTAGCTTGGTTGTGGCGCAAAACCATGGAGGGTAGGCTTCCCAGTGATACACGTAACAACCAGATCTCTGGAGCGCTCCTTTACTATTAGCGTCCAACTGCAATGGTGTGGGCTCGCCATTGCTTATATCATGGAAGCATGCTTTCTTATGTTTATACATTCTACAGGCTTTTGTAATATAAGAGGGTTTGGGGAAGAAAGCATACTTTGCGAGTGGTCTTGACATTCATATATATAAAGACTGTCTGCCATCTGATGACCATTTTACCGTTCTTTTCATTGTTCAGGCCTGCTGGCCGGGTCATGCTGGGAGCGAGGGTACACTGCGGGAGGTGAACTGTTACAATGTTAGTGTATTACGCTAGCTCATGTCCGTCTTGTTCGTGGGAACGTGCTCGCAGCGGATCTGCCAGGGTGCTGCGGCAACAAGGATGACTGAAACCCTCCAAGGGTGGGGGCCGCGCTACAGTGCACTGAGCTCACACCATCTTTACCAGACAAAAATGTATCTTGGCCTAGCTAAATTTTAATACATGTGGGCAATTAATACGTGCGGGCAATGTCTCCAGCGGGTGAACCCTCCACCACCTGGGCCCGGGTGGCATGAGGGGACGCCCAATGAGCCATTGCCCTCACCTGGGGAGACATGTCTCAGACAAGCTGCATTTTCTTATCATTATTCAATATACATTTTCACATAAAATAGTACAAAATGCACATTAACATTTCAGATGAAACACATCAGATCAAATTCAACGTTCATGCCTCTAGGACTTAGAGAGTCCAATAGATCAATCCACATGATCTCCCTTTGAAGGAGCGTTCTATGGAGATCACCCCCTCGTGGGCCCATTTTGACTTGCTCAAGGATTACGCATTTGAGCTGAGCAGTGTGTCTGACTATGTGAAAGTGACTAGCAAGTGGGGATTTTTGGTTGATAGTACGAATATTTGATTTATGCTCAGACCAGCGTGTTGTCACCTTCCTTGTCGTTATCCCCACATAGTACAGGCCACAAGGGCATTTCAATCCATATACAGCGTTCGTAGCATCGCAGGTACAGGAATGTTTTAACCAAATTGGTTTACCAGAATGTGGATGTGTAATACTGTTGCCTTTGATTATATTAGCACAGTGTGGACAATTCTGGCATGGAATCGTACCCTTGTGCGTGGTCTTGGTTATAGGTATCTGAATTTCGGCCTTTATCAAGCTTGATCTCAGTGCTTTATTATTCCTGTAGGCGAATCTAGGCACTTGGGGGAAAGGCTGTTGTAAATGAGGGTCCATTTGTAGCATCTGCCAGTGATTCTGGATTGTCCTCCTCATCCTTGCACTCTGTGTCGAGTATGTAGTCACATACACCAAATGGTCATCAGTTTGTGTAGGTTTCGGAGTTAAGAGAGTTTCCCTTCCTATAGATCTCGTCCTTCCAGAGATTTCTTGAATAGATGTTGCATCATACCCCCTTGCTACGAATTTACGTTCCAATAAAGTTGATTGTCGCTGGTATTCAGTTATTTCAGAGATGTTCCGTCTATACCTCAGGAACTGGCTCATTTGTACATACTATCACAACTCAAACATTTCTTCCTATCTTCCCATTCTCTCTTTTCTTTAAATCTAGGTCCTTTCTTCTTGGTAACATACCTCCTCAAATCCCTATGAGTCCACAGAGCATAGACCCATTCATTAGCTCCCACTCCTCACTCCTGGTAACTGCCTTGTGGGGCTTGAAGGTTTGCAGTTCCTGCGCTGTGAAGCATACTTTTATGGGTATGGAAGGGGCTGGTGGTGAACGCACCTTCTAGCTGGCCATCTAAAGTTTGAGGCTTTGGGGTGGTGCTTGCTGGGGTTGCTCTTGCATTTACCACGCTGCCTGCCCTTTTGCTGAATTTTCATAACCTGTCCCTACATTTCCTATGGTTTCAATAATAGCCTCTGTCCAAACCTCATCTATTTCTTCCATATTATTTGTCTCCTGCGCTGTGGACATGGCTTTGTCATGGTAGCAGATGGAGTACGTCTCACCCCTTCAATAGATTCCTTCTTCAATTGTTGCAGTTTTTAGTTTGTTGCATAGTTTTATATTTGATTCTTCTACGTTTCTGAATATTGATTATAATCTTTTAGAGCCGCCCGCAAACAGAACTGTCTGCGTTATATTCTAGTTCCTAGGTTTCTGCGCATTTCTGGTTGCTAGATTATAAACGCACAGTACACTGCTGTACACCTCTCGTAAATGTCTGGCTCTTTAGGTGGATTTCTTCCCATTAAAAAAAAAATGTTATATTCCCCAAAACTATTGGCATGCCATCTCCCTACTAACTAGTTTCTCCTTTCACTTACTTTGAGACAAATGTGCCTGCATTTTTGGAGGTGTACCCATCTCCAGTCCCTCTGCACATTTTCTCCATTTGCACCTTTCGCACACATCTGCTCATTTTAGCAAATCCCCCATTATTTATCATACCTACTGAATTATGTTTTTTCGTTTCACACTAATTATTTCGTTTTGTATTTATAACTTTTTATCTGTTATTCTTCTTTTTATTATTCCTACCTCCACCTATAATTGTAGCCTGTGTGTAACAACGCTGCCTTTTGTTTAAATAACCCCTTTTTTGCGCAGCTTGAGAAACACCAGTCTTCACTGGCAGCTCTCCTCCAAAACCTCTTTTAGAGGGTTCATTTAGGCCTTTTACCTATTCTTTGTGTGCACACAGGAGCTTGAAGGGCTAATCCGAGTCACTGCACCAAAATGTCAAAGCCCACAGCACGTCATCAAATAATCCTTCAGGAAAATAGGCAGGAACGGCGCAGGAAGGTCTATTTCCACTCAGCTGTGCAGAAATGGGTCAGAAATCCAGCATAGTATTGCTGTCCCAAAATACTGGCCCCCAAGCACAGAAACAGGGATTTTATACAGTTGTACACAACGGGGCTCATGTTGGTCAGTGGCATAGCAGGCTTGAAATCAAAATTCCCGCCATGCCACATTTTCAATCATTTATGTGACTTAGAAGATGGGCGGAATGCAGCTTCCGTTTCCGCCACCTCCTTCCTCTCCGCCATAAAAAATCACCTGCATTTGCGCCGGCGCAAATGCTCGAGATCCCTATGAGGTCCACCTGCTTTATGCACCAGCATAGGAATCCATTGCAAACATTACCTGCCATGTCCCCATGCGTGCATGGTAAGCAGTGCTCACAATTGAAATTAAACCCTGCCCAACATGCAAGCATGTCAGGCAGGGTTTAATTGTAATTGTGAGTGTCACTTACCATGCTGTCATTGCAACTGGTGCTCACAATTAAAAGTAAATGCTGCCTAGCATGCAAACATGCCAGTCAGCATTTACTCACTTTGCACGCAGAGTGCAAAAGTGCAAGGCAAAAGGCAGCATACACATGTGTACACCGCCTTTTGTGCTGCATTTCTGGCATCCGCCATAAAATTACGATTTTCAGGAACATAAGCTCCTATGAGTTACATGCAGAAAAGTCAGTATGATACATTCAGTCTGTTATATTAACAATGAACTTCCTAACACTACATCCTGTGCTGATGGCTGTACAGGCAGTCCGACCCTGGTTTTATTCCTCTAGGCCTACTGACTTAACATAGACAAACTCTTTAGAAGAGTTTCCATTACACATAGCAGTGCTTAACCGCAGACTCGGCATTCACGTGACATAAATTCAAGACAGAATCAATAAGCGAATGGTGGTGCAGTCCCCGTATGGCTAATACTTTCACTTTGCGCATCGAGCACTGATATGACCAATAGTAATTAAGAGCAAACTCTTAGATGTGTGAATTTTTGGCTTTAACCCTTGGTTAACAGCTCACCTATTTAGAATGATGGTGCTTAATGTAGTCGGCTTTTTATTGGGATATACATGCAATACTATGCTGTAATAATTGCATTAAACGATGGTGAATGCCTTGTTGGCTTTTTCTCTTGGGAGTCTAATGTAGTCTCCCCCTTTTTTGTTTTGTGTATTTATAATTATCCGCATACGCGAAGCATAAGAGGTAGGACCTTGTTAATTACCTAGGGTTTTGCGTTGTAACTGTCCATCAATTTGGTACTTTGGAAAGGTGTTTCTTTCTGTGACACAATTATACAATGATTTGGTGGTGAGCACTACTATATTGAGGTTTAACCACTAATGCATCCCAATCATTTCCTTGTACTTTTAGTAATTACCTCCTTGATTTGGGCTTTTTGGCCCAAGATTATGAGTTACGTTGATACCCGTGCTATCAATCAAAGGTACAGTGAAATTCGCTTATTGATTATGGCTTGAATTTTTGTCTTCGTCCATCTGGTCGCGCTGCACTCATTGGAGCCATGCACTAATGTAAAAACCTGTGGATTTCTCTCCTATTTTCTCTCCCGTTTTTATTATCTTCGCCCTCTTCATGTATCATTCAGTTGCGGTCATCACTGCAAATCATGTATGTATTTCTTCATTCTCTATGTAAACTGTCATTTGTAACTCTGACCTCTGTGATAAATTGTTTTATTTTGATTTTGTGTGACATAACCACACTGATGTACCCTACTGACATGGGGACCTGTCATTTTCACTATGATTTATTATCTTGATTATTCTTGTTATACTTGTCAATAGATTGTAAATTGTGATTAATCCGCCTTGGAAGAAGAGCTGGATAGCTCGAAACACGTGTCAGGCTTACCTTCGTCTGTTTAATTAAATGCAAGACTGCACTTTCAAAAATTGTGGACTTTTTGTGGCGCAGTGTTTCTGGAAACCTTTGTGTCTAGTTTCCAATTGTAAGTATACTGATAAGAAGACTGCCGGTTAGAGCCTGCAGCATGCACGAGGGAGGTCCCATGTGGGGGATGTACTTGCGCATACACCCCAGCACTGCTCTGCATCAGTCTCGTCCTGTTCCTGGTGAGGGCGGCTCACGAGTATGGAAGAAAGGGTGAAGTGCGCTATAAGTGCAGTAGTCCCTGTGTCCGCTTGCACTAGTTAGTTTACTGCATATGAGTGAAATTGAGATTCGCTAGAGCTAATGCTTGCCCTAAAGCATGCCTGCTCTAATGGCCCGGTCAGATGTTTGAGGTTATGATTCAGCCTCCTCTAAACTCTGGTGTGATGCCCTCTCTTGGTGCTTGATCACCTGGCAATGCCTTGAGCCTGTGATTGGAGATTCTTCTTCTTCTTAGTTGGCTGGATTTATTTGGGTTGGCTGTTTTCTCTTAATGGTCTTGGCTACTTGAATGATCAGCACCACGTGGCCTTCTTTTAATGCTGCTTCTACAAGTTGCTAGCTTTATCCTGGCTCCTACCTCTAGTTCGGACCTGATTGGATCAGGCTGTTTTTAGATTTGAAACAGATCTAAACATCCAGTCCCATCTTTTGTTAACTTTCTGAAGACCTCTCTTATGAACTCTTATTTATTTCTTTCAGTGTCTGCAGTGGGCCTAATGCACATTCCTATTGTACGGTGCACATTGAAGTCACACCTCCTGGCGTATATCTAGCCTTCACGTTGAGAAGTAGCATTCACACTTAAACTTCTGCACCAGAGGCCGGGAATAAAGTGCCATGCATGCTGGCACACTGTCAAATAGCTCATTGTGTCGGTGTGCAGGGTTAGCTCAGCATGGGGGGGGGGTAGAATGGCATGTGCAGGTGAGTTTGCCGCCAGTTGTGAAGGAGATTGTCTATGGAGGGAGGCAGACGTAACTTTTTTTCATTCTGTGCCAAAGCCTAATTGATTTTCATCAAGTTAAATGCTCCCTGGAAGAGTGTTCAACAGTGATTGGTTGTGGTGGGGCTGCTCTTCCTCCTGCTTTCTTTAAGAGATGTTCTAGGGCTGCACAGGTGATACCTTCTGGAGTATCTGAGGGGTGTGCTGTGTGCACCGTCCTTTCAGCGTGGACAAGTATTGGAGTCCTGTTCCACCGACGGCCCTGTGCACCGTGCGGAGTGTATTGCAGAGTACCCTCTATTCAGTCTGGAGCCAATGCACGCGTGACTGGGCAGGAGTCTAGCCGGCTCAATCTGGATCTAACGCCCAGGAGCATCTCTATATTACTGTCGGTGTGAAACCCTGAGACTCCTCACAGCCCCTGGATCGTGCACCTGCCTCTCAATACAGTGAACAGCCATTCCCTTGGAACATCTAGAATGTGTTTCCTACTCAGCGTCTGCAAGCGGAGGGACCAGATGTTTCACGGGTAAAGTAATTGGGAACAGCTGAGCAAGGTTCCTCATAGCCTTGCTGTGCAGTGCCAGGTATCCTTGTCCTCCACATGTCTGGCTGTGTGATGTGAGACTCTACCCGGGAAACTCCGTTTTGAACACCCAGGCCAGCGACTAGGGGTCTTCATTGGTGCACTCCCAACTGTATGGCTTTTACACTAAACATGTGTTCACTATGTGTGTTTGGTATTTGCCTTCATTTGGGCTTTCCTGAACTTTAGTTTGACTTTGTGACATTTGCTTTAAAGGTTACATCTGTGTTCCCTCTTAGGGTCTATACTTATCATTTTGTTCACGCGTTGTTTATGAATTGGCATGTGTAGGCCTGTTTTAATAAATGTTTGAGTATTCATTTAATTGTGCCTCCTACACTTGTAGAAGAGCAGTTGTGAGCCACGTTCCCTTCTTTGTGCAGGGTTACTTGTGCAAGAATTGCCTGGAGACCTGGCCTAGAACTTGCTAAGGCTTTTGCCCACTGAAGGTTGACTTACATCCTCACACTGCTTGTGTGTGCTCTCTCATTCTTCTCGCTTTCTGTTTCTGGTCATCTTGGGTGCTCCCTCTGTAAAGATCACCATGTGTGCACTGTCCTTATTCTAGCCTTGTATGCTGTGTATGCTCTTGATGTGTGCATTGTCCTTGTGCTCATGTCCCTAATGTGTATCTTGTGTACACTACGCGTACGATGCATGACACTCTTTATGCGCCTCTTATATGTCAGGAATATCCAGTCCTAGACAACCAAATCAACGGTATATTTTAAGGGTATCCGCACAAAATACATTTCAATAGGGCGACTCTAAATGGCATTTATTAACTTAATCAGTTGTTAGCGTGAACACCTGGCAGCTCATTTGATAGGTCCTCGTAATTTTACGGCAGGGACATGGTACGTTTGCACTCAGGCACAGCCAGGACCCTGCTGCCAAATACTCATCATTTGCATGGCAGAGTAGAAAAGGGGAAGGCAAAAGGCAGCGTACAAGAACGTATGCGCGTTTACAATGCATCTCTATGGGGTGCGCCTTCTTTTTGCTGGCGCATAAAGCCAGCGGACCCTATAGGGATCCCCAGTATTTGTATGGCAGAGAGAAAGGAAGGCAGCAGAAACGCAAGCTACGTTCCGACCCACCTCTCCACCATATAAATGTATGAAAATGGACCGTGACATAGGCAAAGTGTGTAAAAGCGTTACGCATTTTTGTTACATTTTTATGGTTCATGGGAAAACGAGCACCCTGGTGTTTTAAGGGTTGTCAAGGACGGAGCTCGAGACTCCTATTGTATGCGGTTTCCTTATTTCTCTTAGCCTGCTGGTTTTATGCTCAGCTTGTGTGCTCTTTCCAATGCTTGCCATGTGTGCACTATCTCCATGTTCACCTTGTGTGCGCCGTTCTTATTCTTGCATTCTAATGCTCACCTTGCTTACACTTACTTATGTTCAGTTTGTGGAACTCCTTCCATGCGCAACTAATATGTGCCTTGTGTGTACTCTCCTTATGCTTATCTACAGTGCGCACTCCTTTTACTCACCTCCTGGGACCTCTCCTTAAGCCCTTCTAATGTTCACATTGTGTGCACTTGATTTATACTGAACTTGTGTCCTTATGCTCAACTTGCGGGCTGTATCTATGCATAACTCTTGTCTCCTTGACTTAATGTCTTCTCACAATAGAGGAACAAAATGGAGGTAAGAAGGCAGACGCTAAGCTGAATGAAGAAGCCCCTGAGGAGCCAACCCCCCAGCATCCATCTGTCATTGTCATCTTTAAAAAAGTAAGTGTGAGACAGAGCGCTCGCTCAGTGAGTGAGGGCAGTGCGGAGCAGAAGGAAGGCAGAGGTGTATGAGTGAATGGCTGAGAGAGACACTAACTTAGTAATGGTTTGACAAGCCTATGACCTCACTGGGGGTGAGGGGTGAATGAGGTATTGGGGGTGAATGAGTGTGGAGCTGAGTGGGTAAGTGAGTGAGGGTTGGTGTCACTATGTGAGCACTCAGTGGTTGAATGGATGAGAGTCAGTTCATTGTTTTCAGGGCTGGAAAAAGCTGTGTTTCAGAACGTTGTTATTTTCAGTGCCTTCAAGTCCTCGGTAAGACATTTACATGACAGGGTGCGCGTTTAGAATAAGTATGTTGCAAACTATGGTGGGTGTCTTTTGTAGTATTACCCTTTGTTGGAAGGTGGACACTAATTCTGCACACCCACATGCCTCGTGAGTGGCGTTTGTGATAATTTCAGTGTTGGAGAGGTGCAAACAATGTACACTCAAGATGCAAGACACTCTGAGATCTGACAATTATTTGCATCTCTAATTAGCTCATCAGACTAATGGGGCTCGTATCAATCTGCCCGCAACATGTTCTGTGTACTTGTCAATTTACAGCCTGTATTTATGTCTAATACAGCATGTACATTTTATGTGGATGCACCATTTGTCAACCACTCTTGAAGAAAGTCAATTGCTTCTCATATAGACCACACTCATATAAGATTTGTAAGAAGCATCAACATGTGGCCATGAGAGCGCAAGTATGGTGTTGCCAGACTAAGATTAAGCTGCTCAATACCTTAGTGTGATAGTTAATTGTGCAAAACAAACAAATTGAACTTTGGGAGGAACTGGTCTGTGGTATCAGCATTCATATTTTCCCAGCCCATAAGTGTTCTGCCAAAGTCTTTCAAAATTATATTAAGCAAGAGACACTAAATTGCTGCTCCCCTGAACATCCCTTCTGTCCTCATCCTACTCGATCTCTCTTCTGCCTTTGACACGGTCAACCATACCATCCTGCTTAACCGTCTCCGTGATAACCTGTGTATCACTGATTAGGCTCTGGCCTGGCTGACCTCTTTCCTCTCTGATCGACCCTCCCAGGTCCAACTTGGGTCCTCCCTTTCCTCTATCTCTCTCTCTACTTGCAGTGTTCCCCAGGGGTCTAACCTCTCACCCTGGCCTTTCAACCAATACCTGGCAACTCTCGCCCATAGCATTGACGTCTTCTGCTCCAATTTTCAGTGCTATGCTGATGAAACTAAACTAATTTTCAGGCTTCCCTCTGCCACCTCTTCTTCTTCTTCTCCCATCTCTGATTGCCTGTCTGCTATTCAGGAGTGGTGTGCCACCAATGATATCTGTCTGAATGCCAGCAAGACGAAGATTCGCCTCATCAACACACCTTCACCCTCATTTCCTGTCACATTCCGGCCGGCCTCCCTTAGCCCTCCGCCTAACCCCACTAACAAGGCTGGGAACCTTGGGGTCATCTTGACTCCACGCTTTCCTTTTCTGCCCACATCTCTAATGTCTCTAAAAAGTCAAACTTCCAACTGCACCTCAGAGGTATTCTGCCTTTCCTCTCCTTCCCTCAGAACCTCAGTGTCTCTCGAGTCCTGGTTCTCTCTAGCTTGGATTATTGCAACAGCTTCTTTCTAAATCTACCTGCTTCTACTCTCCGTCCTTTGCAACTCATCCAGAACAGGACTGCGAGACTTGTTCTTGGCCTCAAGCCCTGGGATCGTATCTCTCCAGCCCAGAAATCTCTCCACTGGCTCCCAGTGGACGCAAAGATTAAATTCAAGACCTTTTGCATTGTCCACAAGGCTTTCTGGGGCCTGGGTCCAAAATACCTTCAACTCTCCCTCCGTAAATACCTTTCCTCTCGAGCTCTTCGCTCCCTCACTTCCAACTCCCTCAGGGTCAGTCGTTTCTCAAAGAAACAAGCTGGGGGTAGATCTGTCTTTGGCTGGGGCCTCCCTCTGGAACAGCCCCCCTGCCACTCTGAAACTTGAGGAGAACAATCTCTGGTTCCGGATGCACCTTAAGACCTTCCTCTTGGCTTCTGCCTTCGCTCCTACTCTCCCCTGCTGATCTGTTCTGCTTCGGCATCGTGCACCTGGTTACCCTCTGATTTCAGGCCCAGGTACTTGCTCACCCTGCCACGCACCTGCACTGCCTCCTGGCAACCCTTGCACTTGGGTTTGTATCTGTAACCCTACAGTCCTCGTACCTGCACTTATCAGACACCCCCTGTCTGTGCCTTAAACCCTGCACTTGCCACTTGCTGGCTGCACTACCACTGTTGTTGTTTTATTCCTTTGCTTAGCACTTTCCACCTCTTTCCCTCCCCCCTGCACTTTCCCCTTCTCTCTCCCCTGCACTTGCATGTTCTCACTGTCTCTGGGCCTAGTAAGTTTGTTGTTTCTGTTCTCCCTTTTCTCTCCCTTGCCTCGTTACGCTCTGAAACACTTGTGTATGAGCATGTTAAAAATAAAATAACAATATCATCAAAGTACCATACACACTAATCCAAAAACGAACGGGGGCACACACCATTTCAGCTGAAACCTTGGACTATTGGGAAAAATGTCTTTTTGAAGCATGTTTTATTGTTGCCAAGAGGTGCCCCCAATACATGTATCCATCAGGAACTATGTCTACAGCGCTTTGACTATGTGATCAAATGTAAGCAAGTTCTATTTTAGCTTTGGTTGAACGCCCCTGAACATGCAAGAGATTATAGGGAGGCACTATGGGAAGTCATTAATTCACCAGAGGTAAGGGCTGAGATAGGTATTGCAACATGGAGTGCATGTTAGACCCATTGGATGTTGGCTGCCTTCTGGAGGATCATTGCAGGATATTGGAGGCAATCCGTTTTATTTGTCAAGTCTCCGTACAATGATTGGAACATCTGAAAGAAGACACCAGGGCATCATTGGATTTTGAAGTATTTGTATTTTACGCCCATTCGGCCCTTCTGCCATATTACTCTATTACCCTATGATCACATCTTGGCTAAAAAGAACTCATTTTGGAAGTTTAAAAAATATATATTTTGCCCATGGCTGACTTTCCATCTGGATGCAATGGTGACTTTGCACATAGCTGCACCTTTTCTAAGTTGTTGAGAGAAGGTGAAGAGCATTTGCTTCCCTCTGTCTTTTATACAGACCTTTTAGGAGACGCTGGTTAATTCCGGCTAAGAAATGGTCCCAGGAAGTAATGTATTAGTATTGGTGGAAAGAATCCTACATTTCCTGTAAGACTGCAAAAATATGTTGAAAGCGCCCTATATACAACATAAAATTGCATATGTGTGAATATCAATCAAAGGGAAATGTTCAACCTTGAGGTTCTCTCGTTGTCTATCTGGTATAACTCACCCATATACAACATATTTGTGAAAGTGTGTTTGTATGTTCGGGGTTGGCTCCAGTCCCATAACAGTTGGTGGGCTGAAAAGTTGGCCCAGTCGGCATAACGGCCTGGGGTGTACTGGCGATGGTGAAATCTGACCAACTCCACCCATTCTCCCTGCACAGGGCGGGGTCGGGCCTGTGCTATCAGTATAGGCGATTTTGGGAGATTGCCGATTTTGCAACTTTTCCAAAAATAGGAAGTTACGACACAAGGTTGGCATACCAGTATGGGGTGTACTGGCGATAGGGAAATTTGACCAGCCCCACCCATGCACTCTGCACAGGGGTGGAGCGGGGAGCGGCCCTGTGCTATCAGTAAAGGCTATTTCAGGAGATTGATGATTTTGCCATTTTTTTCCGAAATAGGAAGCTGTGACACAATAAAACATACACACAACTATAGCAGAACTCCACGTACATGTCAGCTACAGACCCATGCCACGCCGGGTAGTACCACTAATTCTTTATATGGGACATTTTTATGGTGCCATTATTTTACTGGTATTTTATGGGTGAATTTAGGGACTAACCTCGAAATACACTATTTAAACCTACCGTTGCAGCTAAAATAATACAGCCTTTGGATTATTCATATAGTTCCCCTTTGCCTGCCAGGAATAAAATAAAAGCAACTGCTGAGATGCAGTCTACTTTTATCCAATGTCATCAGTTGAGTATTGCTCCGTCCAGACATAATCGGTGCTTACAGTACTAGTGATACCAAGCTGTTTAAAAACATCACGTTATTCATAAATTATGTCATACAAAAGAAATACACGCTGTGGGCTTCCATGATTAAATGGTGCTTTCCTCACCAGAGCAAACATTTTCACAGTCATGGTTTAGTCACAGTTTAGGCTGGACCCCTGCTCCCAGCACAGGAGCTACCTAGAAGACACATTAGAAACTTTGGAGCTCGTTTTGATCAAATTAGCAATTTGAAGGCAGGGAGCCATTACGTGTTGACTGTAAGGGTGTGGAAGTACGAGTCTGACACAGTGGTGGTATGCTTGTTGGCAAAGACTTTTATTTATGTATAAAAGTAAAGAAAAAGGAAATCCTATCTTGCCCTATTTCTAAGGGGGTTTGCCCTACCTCAACAAAAAGACTAAGGAATCTGTCAGGATGTCCAAAACAGTAAAATGTCCACACCTATTTCCCTCCCTTACACTCTAGGCTAACTAAGGAAAATAACTGGGTGTCTTCTTGATCCAGAAGGAGGGTTCTGTCGTTCTGGATGCCAATTCAATGTTCAGTCTCTGATGAGGAAACGCAAAGAGTTGTTCTCCTATTTAACTCAAAACTTCTTAAAGTTCGATACTCCTCCAAATGTATACAAAAAAAGGTGAATGGGCGAATGTCTTCCTTCTCCTTTCCTTTCACAGTCTTTCTTATTTCACAAAGAAAACACTGTTCCCAAGTATCGGGGGACAGCTCTCCCTTCCCCTGTTATTTCTTTTTTGAAATGTGTTTGGCAAACAAAAGTGGGCTTTGCACAAATAACAATACAGTAGAATCAAATAAAACAGTAACGTGATAAAAATTATGTAACTTTTCATCATGACTTGAGCACAGTAAAAACGAGGAAAAATGAAAAACAGGTAGAAAAGACATAGTTCCAGCCCACTATGTGGTAAAAGCTTGGTTTCTTCCCCCAGGTAGCCACAAGAACTCATTCAATTGATTTCAACAACACAGTTAAAAAAGCATACAGTGCCAGAATAAGTTTTGTCAAGTTTCCCCATATTAGCCTGGTCCAATGAATCTCACTCAGCGCCACCACACCCATATAGCGCAACCGCAGAACACCAAAGCCAGGGCAATCCGTGGTAATGTGTTTCAAGGTTTCCACCGTGAAAAATTCACACAATCTGCAGATGTTAGTAGTTTGTGTTTTATCCTACTTGAATCTCCTTTCCAGGGTAGCAAATTGGTTCAGGCGGAATCGAAGATTAATGGCCCGAATTTATGGGCTGGGGAAAAGTGATAAATACATCAGGTTCTTCCCTCACCTCCTTCTGCACCCTGCATACTGCCTATAGAGTGAGAGGACCCTGCACACTGCCTAAAGAGTGAGAGGACCCTGCACACTGCCTATAGAGTGAGAGGACCCTGCACACTGCCTATAGAGTGAGAGGACCCTGCACACTGCCTATAGGGTGAGAGGACCCTGCACACTGCCTATAGAGTGAGAGGACCCTGCACACTGCCTATAGGGTGAGAGGACCCTGCACACTGCCTATAGAGTGAGAGGACCCTGCACACTGCCTATAGGGTGAGAGGACCCTGCACACTGCCTATAGGGTGAGAGGACCCTGCACACTGCCTATAGGGTGAGAGGACCCTGCAGACTGCCTATAGGGTGAGAGGACCCTGCAGACTGCCTATAGGGTGAGAGGACCCTGCACACTGCCTATAGAGTGAGAGGACCCTGCACACTGCCTATAGGGTGAGAGGATCCTGCACACTGCCTATAGAGTGAGAGGCCCCTGCACACTGCCTATAGAGTGAGAGGACCCTGCACACTGCCTATAGGGTGAGAGGACCCTGCACACTGCCTATAGGGTGAGAGGACCCTGCACACTGCCTATAGGGTGAGAGGACCCTGCACACTGCCTATAGGGTGAGAGGACCCTGCACACTGCCTATAGAGTGAGAGGACCCTGCACACTGCCTATAGGGTGAGAGGACCCTGCACACTGCCTATAGGGTGAGAGGACCCTGCAGACTGCCTATAGGGTGAGAGGACCCTGCAGACTGTCTATAGGGTGAGAGGACTCTGCAGACTGCCTATAGGGTGAGAGGACCCTGCACACTGCCTATAGAGTGAGAGGACCCTGCACACTGCCTATAGAGTGAGAGGCTCCCCAGTAAATCGGCCAGGTTCTTCCCTCACCTCCTTCTGAACCCTGCACACTGCCTATAGAGTGAGAGGACCCTGCATACTGCCTATAGAGTGAGAGGCTCCCCAGTAAATCGGTCAGGTTCTTCCCTCACCTCCTTCTGCACCCTGCACACTGCCTATAGAGTGAGAGGACCCTGCATACTGCCTATAGAGTGAGAGGCTCCCCAGTAAATCGGCCAGGTTCTTCCCTCACCTCCTTCTGAACCCTGCAGACTACCTATAGAGTGAGAGGACCCTGCATACTGCCTATAGAGTGAGAGGCTCCCCAGTAAATCGGTCAGGTTCTTCCCTCACCTCCTTCTGCACCCTGCACACTGCCTATAGAGTGAGAGGCTCCCCTCTAAATCGGCCAGGTTCTTCCCTCACCTCCTTCTGCACCCTGCACACTGCCTATAGAGTGAGAGGACCCTGCATACTGCCTATAGAGTGAGAGGCTCCCCAGTAAATCGGTCAGGTTCTTCCCTCACCTCCTTCTGCACCCTGCACACTGCCTATAGAGTGAGAGGCTCCCCTCTAAATCGGCCAGGTTCTTCCCTCACCTCCTTCTGCACCCTGCACACTGCCTATAGAGTGAGAGGACCCTGCATACTGCCTATAGAGTGAGAGGCTCCCCAGTAAATCGGTCAGGTTCTTCCCTCACCTCCTTCTGAACCCTGCACACTGCCTATAGAGTGAGAGGACTCTGCATACTGCCTATAGAGTGAGAGGCTCCCCAGTAAATCGGCCAGGTTCTTCCCTCACCTCCTTCTGCACCCTGCACACTGCCTATAGAGTGAGAGGCTCCCCTCTAAATCGGCCAGGTTCTTCCCTCACCTCCTTCTGCACCCTGCACACTGCCTATAAAGTGAGAGGACCCTGCATACTGCCTATAGAGTGAGAGGCTCCCCAGTAAATCGGTCAGGTTCTTCCCTCACCTCCTTCTGCACCCTGCACACTGCCTATAGAGTGAGAGGCTCCCCTCTAAATCGGCCAGGTTCTTCCCTCACCTCCTTCTGCACCCTGCACACTGCCTATAGAGTGAGAGGACCCTGCATACTGCCTATAGAGTGAGAGGCTCCCCAGTAAATCGGTCAGGTTCTTCCCTCACCTCCTTCTGCACCCTGCACACTGCCTATAGAGTGAGAGGCTGCCCAGTAAATCGGACGTTTCTGCCCAATCAGCGGTGTATAGTTTGCGTTTTACAACCCCCGGAAATTACTTCAACTCATCCTGGGATGAATTCAATGGAGTATGGTACACATGGTAAGCTTGAATTTAATAATAGTAGAGGCTGTGTTAGATTGTGATAACTCACCCAAGTCTTGATTAAGAGAGTTATTTTGGGGATTCAGCATCTTAGCATATTCAGCTAACGTATTCCATAGAGCAATGGCTGCCAGGGACACTAAACCCAGCTCATGTCTAACCACAGCGTTTGAGACAGATTGGTTCAAGCCCAAGGTTAATTTCCAGAGGAGCCCATGTAGGATATCTAGTGGGGCCGCCAGGTCAAACAAAACTATGCCCAGACTGTATAGGATGGTTGGTTCAATGGTTTGCAGGTAAAACCTGATCAAAGGGATCAGGGAGTAACGACAAAGTTGGCAATAGATCCTCTTCATTTTTGCTAACAGAGCCGGAAGCCCTTCCCTAAATAGAGTCATCCATTCCCCCCCTAGAATGACTGGTTACAAGGTTAAAACCCAAATACTGCATTGAGTCCACCCTTCCCAGAAGCTGTTCCCCCAGCCTCCAAATACAAGTCTTAGGATGTTTCTTAGTTGTAAAGATAACGACCTTAGATTATTTTCCATTATTCTGCAAATTGTTTTGGACCGCATAGTGAAAGAAGAGGGTCAGTTTTCGGAGGAGGCCAATTGTGTTTTTATCGAATAAAATATCATCAGCGAAAGCGAGCCAGTCCAATATTAGACTGCCCAGCTTTACTGGGTTGGTGGTTCCCGCCTTCCATAAAGCTGCAATCTCCGAAATGTACAGATTGAAAAGGGTCGTGCCACAACACAGCCCTGTCTAAGGTCCAAATTAGTGGAGACAGGGGTGGAAATGGCCCCGTCCCTCGGCCACCTGACCCTCAGTGACGAATCTCTGTGTAGCAGTGCCAAGATCTGAACAATTTTTAACGGGACTTTCCATTTTATAAGCTTGCTTCAAAGAATTTCTCTGCTGACCATGTCGAAGGCGCAGAACATGTCATTTGACGCTATAGACAGTACCTACCTCCCCCGTTTTTACGGCCGCAGAGAGGTGGGAGATAATTGAACCGTTAAGGGTGGCCCCAATTCCTTTACAAAAACCCACCTGGTGCTTGGACAGAAAGTTTAGTTTCTCAACATGACGGGAAAGGTCTCTCAAGAGAAGGGAGGCGAAGATTTTACTTGGAGGCATCAGGCAGGGCGATTCGCCCTGCTTGAAAATGGGGATGATTGTGGACTGTTTCCAAGAGGAAGGAATCTTACCCTCCCTGTAGATGGTCCTAAAGTTTCAGTAGAGGGCCAACCCACAGTTCCGGCTCCTGCTTGAAGAGCATTGGCGGGATACCATCATGGCCTGGGGCCGTAGATGCCCTTGCCCAACCAATGGCCCATCTAACATCATCCTCGTCCCAGCGACAAGCCCCCCAGTCCTTAGTACTCAGGTTGAGAACAGAGCAATCCGACTCGCCAGTAGATCGAGCAAATTTAGACTGTGGGTAACCCACCCAGACATGCTATGCTGTGTCACAACCCCTGCCAACCTCTGGTATTCTGTTGACGACGTATGAGTTATTGTAAGGGCATGCAATGCTTTCCTTTTGCTTTTTTTTTTTGTTGCTAAGGCAATAGTGATGTCATATTTGTGAAGATGTCTTTTCCCAAAATCGGGCTTGCCTTTCGCTGCCATAAGGACCAGGCAGGATTGTGCTGCAGTGTTAAATGTTTGTACCCCTCCTAGACCAGTCGTGCAGACTTAACCATTTGTCATCTGAGTATAAAGTTTGAGAAATGCCATGCATGTGGTAACATTGCACTTACCTGCCAGGCCTCCTCTAGCTGGGAGAGTGAGGGCAGTAGATGGCTCAGTTGGTAAATGTTCCAGTCTAAGGTGAGCCATTAAAAATATAGGACGGTGGTCGCTACCCACAAGCAGGACCCCCGTGAGTGGTTCACAAGAAGTTAACAATGGGGAAGAAATGAAAAAGTGATCAATCCAGGATTTTGAAGTGCTCCGGGACCTGGTATAAAAGGAGTCGACTTCTTCAAGGGATAGAAGGCATAAGGCCATATCCCAATTACGAAGATGGTTGGACCAAGTCTGGGCAGGATCAGCAGGGTCCAATGAGGGATTGAAGGACCCTCTGTCCTGATCCGAGTCCTGTACAAAACCCTCACCACAATGTGCGTTAAGGTCACCTCCCAAGATTATCATAGAACCTTTGGCCGTTACCAGCCATTTCTCGAGAAGGTCGTCAAGCCCCTCCAAAAACTGTCAAAGGGTATATTTAGCAGGGTTCCAGCAAACGTTTACTAGGAGCAGATCGTCCAAATCATTGTTAAGTGTAAAATTCACCGCTAGAATTCCCTCCAAAGTGGAGGATATCTCATGGTGAACACATTTCATGATCAAGTCTATTGGTATAGCGTGCGCCCCCGAAGGGCGCCCCTTAAGGCCCCTACTTGCATTTTTTCAATACGTATGAAACCCCTGGAGGGTGAAGGGACAGATGGCCATTGTTTCCTGCAAGAAAAGTATGTTAGATTCCCCAACCCTAGTGTGAATCCCTCGGACAAATTGTGGAAGCCACAGACATTCCAGGATACAAATTTACAGTCCCCGTCCTACAGCAGGATTTCAGCTTGATTGATCTTTGTAAACATCTGAACTGCGGCCTCCAACCAAGACCAGTCATCCAGAGCCGTCGTTGTTCCAGACAGGGATTTGGCGTCATGTGAGTTTGTTTATGTGGGCATGAGGGAAAGTTTGGGTGACAAGTAGTCCACCTAAACAGTTGCATCATGAAGATCAAAAGTGTCACAACCCACCACCTTCAGCCGTTCACGCTCGTGCCAGATGATTTGCGTGATTCCATTGGATTTGAAATGACAAATCGATCTGTTTGAGCCTGATTTCAGAACGATTACACGCGTGATGTCATCAGAGCGCAGGGCTCGTAGTAAGGGTTATTTCCTGGAAGGTTCTGAGCATTTGAATTCTATTCATGGGATGTTTCTCATTAGGATGTAAGATGAAGTCCCACCCCATAATGATCCCCTTGAAGGCTTGGACCTTGTGACAATCTGTTTGACCGATGGAATCAGAGAAGGCCTCTCCCGAGTTCCCATCCCGGGTTGCTGAGACAGTAGGCTCTATACGAACATGCTGATTAGTCAACACGCTTGGAACAGTTGTTAACGCATTAGTTGGTTGTGGTGGAGCCGGGAGTATTGGATTTCCCAGAAATGTAGTCATCTTAGTTTGTTTGATATTCTTAGTCTTTTCAGACTCTGTTGTACTCCAGTATCTCCTTCCAGTAAGTCATGGTCCATAACTGGCAGTGAAACTTCTTCCACAGCCAAGTCCTTGACTGTATCTTCGCCCGAGAGGGTATTCAGAAATGTAGAGATCTTTTCTTTTTTTTAATTCAAATTTCTTTTTCTGCTGTTCTGTAAACCTCTGGTTTCCCAGTGATGACTCTGACATCTTCTGATGTTCTAGTTGCTTCTTTATTGAAGTTCCAGTACATTATATTGGTTTATTATGTCAAGTTCATCAGAGCCTAAGACAACATGCACCGGCATCCTCCCAGGTAGGCTACATAACACCAGCTGACTCACCCAGCACTCTCAACCATACAACAGCATTCTCACCAGCAAGATTCCATGTCACTCACTCAGTATTCTACTCATTCTGCAAAGACAACATGGAAACTAAATCACTACATGTTCCTTTTTCTTTTGGGATTTTTGTATACATTGATTTGTTAGCCGTAGTTGTTGTGGGCTCTTGTGGGTATTGGAAGATTCTTCCATGTTCTGTTGCCCTGGCTCAATAGATGCCCCTTTTGGCTGCAGTCAGCCTCAGTTGGGGCAGCATCCCTCAGCTGTATGTCAACCACCGCTGATGGAGTATCCAGAGTAGGTCTGCATTCCATGTTAGGTAATGGTTGCAAAGGCAATGGAGATGTTAGTGGAACTTCCCATACTTCTTCCTCCCCAAAGTTGCATTTGAGAGCAGTTGAAACCGGTGTTGGTTTTTCAACAATTTGGACAACTTAGAGTCCAATGTGCCCAGCTTGTTTGAGTTGTTGTGCGTAATGTCTTTGATATATATCGTATAGCCTGACCATGGATTCTAGCACCAAGTGGAGTGCCGATATCGATGCGGGCTCCAATGAATCAGTCTGTGGGAATATCGTAGAGTCCCTTCTCATATCGATGTTCCTGGGCGTGAAGAAATCGCTCACTAGGGGCTGTTTTAAAATAGACTTTAGTATTTGCTCTAGTCGGTGAAGCAGACAGGCTGTTTGGTGGATGAAAAACGTTGGGCAACGCCCTCAATACCAAGAGGTTTCTAAGCGCGGACCCGGGGATCAAACCTGTGTTGCCCCGTGTCGTCTTGCTTCCAAGGCAAGCATGTTGCCGCTGAGCTATCCTCCCGAGACTATTTGCAGTTCCCTCCAGATTAGCCCAACGTTTTTCAAAAGATTTGTCCAGTGTCATTGAGTGATTTAGCGTTGTCATTGGAAGGGGATGTGGATCCAAATGTAAAGTAGGCCCCTGTGTCTCCCTGCCATCCTTTGCAGTACTCTTAGAAGCGGTAACAGAAGAATGAGGATCCACCTCTAACATGGTGCAGTGATTTGGGCACAGGGGCGGAGCCTGGTCCATTGGAGGGATAGTTGAGTTCTCCATAGTCTGCCTGTTGGGTAGCCCTGATAGCCCAGTGCCCCGGGTTCTGCCAGTTAGAGCTTGCAAGAAGAGGGGTGGAGGGTGTTATGGGCAAGACATGGCAATGCCTGCCACTCATTTCCCAAATGTGGGGGCAGATTGTTGAACGTCCCCATTGTAGAGGAGGTACCCTCACGGTCAGGAAAATCCCCCATCCCCTCACTCTGTTTAAGGACTGCTAGACCCTTCTCAGTAATTAGGAGCCTCCCGCTCCTCAGTTTAGGTACCGGCATGGTGCTTAACCACGGTTCAAAGGATACTAATGTGCACAGTTAGGTGCTTATCGTGCCATAGTTTATATACTGGAGTCTGCACTGCACCCTGCACTTGCCCACAAGACCAAAAGACCACTTGCCACCACTTGGTCCCTGCATGGAAATGGGGCTTTTGAGTAGTCAGCCGGGTCCAGGGGCAGTGAGGCTCCTCCCACTGTAGACAAGCTAGTAAGCAGACTCTCCTTAGAAAGCAAAAGCAAATCAACGCTGTAGTGTTGTAATGCTGTTATGAGGTTGCAGCAGTAGAAAAGGCTCTGTGAATGAAAGTTGATCTGTATTTCGCCAAAGCTTGAACGATACAATACAGAGCTCAAGACGAAAAGACTACTTGCCACCACTTGTTCTTTCCCTGATTCACAAATGTAACACCAAGCCTGGATCACTATCCTGCCAGACGTGTCTGTAGATCTCAGTGTTCAAGAAAATGTCCCTTCTTGCCACTTAATGCTCTTCTCTGTCTCTCTCTGGTGTATGTTATTCGAGATCTCGCCGGCTTGCAGTGGGCCGCAGCCCCTCGGTTGCATGCCTCTCCGAACTGATATGGGTCCTTGACTCTTGTGTGCTGTTTTTGTGGGGCCTTCCCCGACTTTTTATGAGCCCCAGATCTGCGAGTGCTGTTCTTGTGGGGCTTCCCCGACTACGTGTGTATCCCAGATCCTTGTGTGCTGCTCTTGCGATGCTTCCCCGACTTTATATGGGTCCCAGTCCCTTTTGTGCTTCTCTTGCAGGGCTTCCCTGACTTTATATGGGGCCCAGTCCCCTGTGTGTGTCTCCTGCGGGGCTTCCCCGACTTTATATGGGTCCCAGTCCCTTTTGTGCTGCTCTTGCAGGGCTTCCCCGACTTTATATGGGTCCCAGTCCCTTTTGTGCTGCTCTTGCGGGGCTTCCCCGACTTTATATGGGTCCCAGTCCCTTTTGTGCTGCTCTTGCGGGGCTTCCCCGACTTTATATGGGTCCCAGTCCCTTTTGTGCTGCTCTTGCAGGGTTTCCCTGACTTTGTATGGGTCCCAGTCCCCTGTGTGTGGCTCCTGCAGGGCTTCCCTGACTTTATATGGGTCCCAGTCCCCTGTGTGTGGCTCCTGCGGGGCTTCCCCGACTTTATATGGGTCCCAGTCCCTTTTGTGCTGCCCTTGCAGGGCGTCCCTGACTTTATATGGGTTCCAGTCCCCTGTGTGTGGCTCCTGCAGTGCTTCCCTGACTTTGTATGGGCCCCAGTCCCCTGTGTGTGGCTCCTGCGGGGCTTCCCTGACTTTATATGGGTCCCAGTCCCCTGTGTATGGCTCCTGCGGGGCTTTCCTGACTTTATATGGGTCCCAGTCCCTTCTCTTGCTTATAGTATGTAGCAATCTGGCCCGGTTCACTAATCTGCTAGGCACTGTTTCTTATATGTCTCTTTCTTAGCTCTCTCCAAGTACTGGTACAAGGGAGATGGGGGTCTTCAGCTTTCCCCAACCGCCTCCTTCATTCTCCTTTATCTCTACCATCCGTTATAGTAACGCATGTACCTTTTATGGTGTTACTGGTTTGTTGGTACGGCTTCTCAGAGTTGCTTCCTCCTGTTACGGGCTTCCGCACACCTTCCAGTGGTCATGGCGTGTCCTTGCAGCTTTCCCTGGTCTGGTCCTTTTCAGTGTGTGCTTCTCAGTCTGACCGCGTGGTCCATCTCTGTCTCTCCCGGGCATCCGATTCTACAGCCTCGATGTCGGGATACACAGTGTGTGTTTAGCAATCCTCTGTCAGCCTTTCCTGTTCTCAGCGACGAGCCTTCAGCTGGCTCTTGGTTTCTCTAGGGAGGATCTGAAAAACTACCTAGTCCTTCTTCCCTTTTAATCTTTGGCTTTTGCTCTTGTTGACTGTAGAGCGTATGTTGGTTCCACGGTAGGCTTTTGCCTCCTTGACTGTTCTTTGTGTCAGTGGTTGTATGAACTCCATCTGAGTAGCCGCCCCTCTTCCTCGTCCCAGTATGGTCTATGTGGATGGGATCTTCTACTGTACACAAATATATAGGAGTGTGGGGGTCCACAGAGTACTGAGTGGGGTAAGAGGGAAGAGGGGACAGAAATGGAGGGGGTGCATACTGCGTTCTCCCAAGATAGTTGTCACTGGTCCCATAGAGGTTTTCCCCTCCCCATGAGATTGACCTGCTGAATACCACCCCCAGGGGGACTATCGGTTAGCGGCATCACCTCTTTGGCCTCCTGGAAAGAGACTCCCTCATGGGATCACTGACAATACCCTGGGAATCGTGTCATGACCTGTACGTAGACCGCTGCCAAATTTGTATTATTTCTACGACGGAGTGCAGAACTCCAGGGTAAAAGGCGGCCTACACGTGTTTACGCTGCCTTTTCTTGCCCTGCGCTTTTGCACTCAACCTTGCAAAACGAGTAAACGCAGCTTGGGATGCTCACATGCCAGACAGGGTTTACTTTTAATTGTGAGTGCCACTGGCCAAGCTTGCATGTCTGGTAGCATTTAATTTTCATTATGAACACTGCTTATCATGCCCATTTGGTAAGCAACTTCCACAATAACAAGTAAGCGCTGCCTGGGATGGGTATTAGGCTATCACAATCGAAATAGACATTGTTTATTGTTTGTTTGCAGGATTCAGGATTCTCTTCCTCTTCCTCAGCAAGAACTAGCCACTAACAATATTTGAGATTTATAGAGTTCTGCACTTCTTTCTTATCTTTTGCTGTATTTTTCTTGGCTGTTGTCAATGTCATCAGGATGTGGCATTGATCCACCTGGGCACTCTGGTATTACCATCTACAGTTGTCAGATGTCAAAGGGATTCTCAGCTTTCCCCTCGTGGAGGTAGTAGACTCCAATGACATGCCTTCTAGGGGTGTTTAGTGGTTGACCTTAGGCCTCTCCACCACTGTATAGTTGTGGTTCCTGGAGACTACTACTCACCCTGCCATTGTCCTACTTCCTCTATGCTCTTTCCCCTGCTTCTTATTTCCTCCTCTCCTTCATCCTCTCTTCTTGGCATTCTTTTACTTTCCCCCTGTTGTACTCCCCATCTATCTTTCTCCTTTGGCTTGCCTCCAATTTCTCCTTCCTTCTCCATTCATCTGTCGTGCTTCTCCTCTTCTGCTTCTCTCTCACCACTCCCCCTCTCCGCTCTCTCCTCCTCTTTGCTTTATATCTTATTCTACTCCATTCTGTCTTCTTTCATCCTCACCCTTCTCCTCCTCTTTGCTCTCCTCCTCTTCTATGCCTCTCCCCTCCTTCTTTCTGCTCTCTCCCCTTCACTCGTCTCCTCTTCTTTCCTGTTGATCTCTCTCCTCTACTTCCTCACACTCTAGCCTTCTGCATCTCTGTACTCAGTCACCTCTCACTTACACGCCTCCATTGTGATGCCTTCCCTTTTTATAGTACGGCATGGTTGGACCCAAGGCATGGAAGTGTTCAATTGCACTCAGCCGAGTGAGTAGCATTAGCGTGGCATGTTACTGAGGTTCGTTAGCTGACCAATGTTCACTAAAAGACTTCCGGTCAGCTCCACTACCTGTGCTTACTGTATTGCCCAATTTGTTCGAATTTAATTGATCGTATGGTAAATTTGGCCAAATTCGGCCAGTACCATTTGATCGATTGAATTCAAACAAATGTGGTAATCAATACCAAGCATGGGGAGGAGGGTTGTCCCACGCTCCACATGTTTGGTAGTGATTGCCTTGGGGGAGTAGCGGGGGTGTCCTCCGCTTCCTGAGGACAGTAGGCGAAGGACCGAGAAAAATAAAAAGGAGAAAAGCGGGCCCTGCGGCGTATCCGACCCACGTAAGAGGGAGGGAATGGACTCTGCAGGATCAGAAGGAAGCAGTGAAGCAAATGGTAATTTGGGGGATGTATTGGCGGGGCTGGGAGGTCAAGGATTTGCCGGATTTGGCCACGGCAAAATTGTATTTGCAGTGGAATTGACCACAGAACTTACTAAACCGCTCTCCATCAGTTGTTATTTCTGCTGTGATTCTGCTACAGTTCTTAACAGGGGCTGCCGAATCTACCTCATATCTCCATTAGACTTCCATGTTTTCTATGTTTTGACCTTGCAAAGCCCTGCAAGCATTGGTTTGCAAACCTCTGTTGGCAAAGCAGGATTCTGTAGCAATATTGTATGTCTCACAGAGGCTCACAAGTGCGCATACACAAACATCTTGGCTCTCCACCCCGTGCTTGGTATTTTAATCCCTGGAGCAGTGTTTCCAAGGCCATACAAGATGATTACAGTTAGTAGGAGTCTTCATATACATGAGGTTAGAATAGGCTCAAGATCTTACACTGACGCCGACACAAAGGGATCGCTTACTTTCTGTAGCTCCTGCATAAAATCATCATACTCGCTGCAGTGGCCTCGAGCAGGCCTCTTCTGTGGACTTCAGGATAGGACATGAGAGACAGTGCTTGAGACCCATCGCCCTGCTCGTCACTCCTGTGGTCCTCCATTGTTAAAGGATGTAAGTCTATTGTCTGTTTTGTGTGGTCCTCCTTCGTACCAGGATGCACGTTGTTGTGTTTGCCTGGTGGCACCTGTTTTACTAGAAGCTGCTTGGCCTCTTCGCTGTCTCACTCTTGGTTCCTGTTCTCTCTCCTCAGATATGGATCATGGCTCTCTGCGTCTGCCTGGTGTTCACCATTACCATTGGGATCTTTCCGTCTGTCACAGCTGATGCCAAGTCCTACGTCGCAGGAACAAGCAGTTGGAGTAATTATCACCTGAGGGAGGGATGGCTGTGTCAGTGGGATTGGTCTGTTGTGGCATGAGCCTGTGACCTAATAAGTGTGGCACAAAGAGGTTGTAGTTTGGAAGACTTGATTCACAGGAATTTGCACGATCTGAGCAGAGGGACTAAATGCAGGGTTAGATGGGTGTTCTGGACCTCTGAAGTGCAGAGCAGCTGACATGTCGCAAACCATGACTTTTTTACATTCCAGAATCAAATGAACGGTACTGGTTGCAGATGCAGGCCTCAACTAAAAGATAATAGCTGGGAAAGGGGCTGTTCGGCCCTTTCACCATTATAGGAGAAGGTGATAAGGATCAATACCACTCTTTGCAATAGGTTCCAATTCTTCAGAACCTCTGCCTGGGGAACCACTGACCCAGCCAAGGGTTCATTCCCCTACTTGCACTTTCAGCCAGGGGTCATGGCTTTGTGTTGATTCTCTGATGAGAAATAGTGTAGCACCAATAGTCCAAACAGGACTCTGTCCTGAGTTATGAAAAGACTAACCTGACCTCCCAGAAGGATCTTGGCCCTATGTTGGACAGGAGACCTCTTCCCTGGGGCTTTAGATGAGTGACACAGAGGCATTTGTTGGAAAGCATGGCTTCTTACCTGACGCTTTCACTGAAAGGCCTACATTCAACAGCAAACCACTACCATTTACATTCAGGCACAACACTTTGCTTTGGACAACAGACCTATGTACTATGTACCATGATTTTGTAATGTGAGGTTCAGGCGCCTGCATTATGCAGCAGAGTTCAGTCCCTTGTTTGCTTTAAGGGGCCTAGTGGCCTGCACTGGACAGCAAACAGTGTTCCCTTAGTGCTGTGTGAAGCACAGAGGCCTGTTTTGGACAACAGGCCTCAGTCCCTTGTTTGCAGTATTGGGCCATGCAGCCTGCATTGGGTGTGAATCATAGGTCTGCATTGGACAGGAGGCCCCCTTTCCTTGCATTGGTGCTATGGGGCACAAAGGTCTCCCTGAGTCCCTGGCTTGGAGGACTGCACTGAGCATTAGCCTGCTGTTATTGTGTTGCTTCTTTTGGCAGAAAGACCTGCATTGGACATCATGTATCTGTTCCTCGTGTTAGTTGGGTGAGGGGCAAAGGTCTGCTCTGGAGGTCCTGGGTCCCTGGTTTGCGATATGTGGCACAGCGATCCCATTAGACAGCAGTCATTTCGTTGTGGCAATTACTGTGGTCTCCCCCTATCATTACAGTATAAGCTGAACAAGAGTCTGACATAGAGGAAGTCACCATTTAGCAAAAAAGAAACTTTACTTATAGAAATCAGGAAGACTTTCCGATTCCAATTAAACAATCATAATGGGGTTTTCTTATTCCCCACCTCAGCTGGTTCATTGTCTTCTCGGCTCTGTGGGTGTTTGCCACGTTCATATCCCCAGAGATGGTTGAAGACAGGGGCGTTGCTAGGGGGGGGGCTAAGGGGGCTACAGCCCCTGATCTTTTGGTTGTAGCCCCGGATAGAATCTCAGGAGCTACAGCCAAAAGACTAGCTAGCCCCCAGTCCCAACAGTAGCGACATCATCTTAGCCCCGGGTCTTTTCCAGAACTAGCAACTCCCCTGGTTGAAGACATGCCTCGGGTATCCAAACACGTATTACTGCATACCTGGGGTCCCCGTGAATGGATAAGGACGTGCAGGCAGTCCTCATTAGATCTATGTGAAAATGATAAAAAATATAGCGTGGCCTAAAATAGTCGAATTACCCAAAAATACATTTCCTAGGTTTTTTAATGCTGGTGATCCCCTGCACCCACTCCCTCACCCAACTCAACCCCCAATCTATTTATTGGTAAAAAGGTGCTAAAATCCCACATTTTTTCGACCTTTTAAATTCGCAGTTTTTGACCTTGCTATTTTCGTTTCGTTTTTTTCGGGAAATGGCGTCCTCAATGAATGAATATATGGAGAGACTATCAGGGCCCTATGTGTTCTGACTGACATTGGCACTTGCCTCTGTCATGATCTCTGCTTCCAAAAGGTCAGGGTTTTCCCAACTCCCTTGGAAGCAGATCCATAACCCAGGTTCTGAGTGCCAACCAGTCCCAATTGGGACCTTTTGGACCCAGTCCTGGCGCCAGTGGCACCAGGCTCATAAATATGCCCAGTCCCAGCGCTGGAAGCGCCGGGCTCATAATGCTTGGGTGGACTTACCTTCAGCAGACCATGCTGCTTACTTGCCTGCCAGTTGAGCCTCTGATCCTCTTCTGTTTGGAACTACTTTTCCTGTTGGGTGGGGCTGGAGCCACTCCCTAGATTCAGAACACTGGAACTCTTCTGGAAGGCAGGAACTCTTTTCTTACCAGGAACTCTTTTCTTACTTGGGCGTGGCTGTGGAAGGAGACACCTAAGCACTACAGGAGGCTATTTAAACCACACCCGGTGGATGAATCTTGCTTTGCGTTATTCTGCAACCTCTGCAGCAGAACGCTCATCGTGTCTTCTGCATCCGGTCCTGGGCCTAAGGAAAAAGGCTTACCATCCTGAATCCAGTCTTCAGCAACACCTATAAAGACAAGAAAGAACAGGTTAGCATTCCGGCATCTGAAAGGCAAAGGCTTACCATCCTGAATCCAGTCTTCAGCAACACCTATAAAGACAAGAAAGAACAGGTTAGCATTCCGGCATCTGAAAGGCAAAGGCTTACCAACTCTTCGCACGCTCCGGAGGCCTTCGGCGCTGCATCCCGCATCTGAAAGACAAAACAAGGTTCGTTTAAAGACATTGGGGAACTTTAGTACTCACGTGCCATTACTCCTTTCCACATCTAATCCAGTGGGTATTCCGGCACCCTGCAGCCGCTCCGAACTCGTACCTGCAAAATAAAAAGACAGTTAGAGCGCATAGTGAAGCAGGCAACAAGCGCTTACTTACGTGCTTCCAGGCGCTTCTATTCATCACACGGGCTCCATCTTCAACTCACTTCAGCCTGTCATCCGCCATCGCCGGAACCCTGCAAAACAAGAGACATCATTACTAAAGACTTTAAAGACATTTGAATGACTCGAAACTTACCGTTCGTGCAGTAAACGACGGACAGCAGTCCTCTGAAGTCAAGAGGCCTGCGCTACCTATCCAGTGAAGAAACTGGTTACAGCACCCTGCCCCGAGGCAGATGGAGAGCTCGGCATTCACTTACCTAAGGTGAGAGCGTTAACCTTTGGGGGTCTACAGGAGAGGAGAAGAGGAAAGAGATAGGGACACCCCAATAACCCCAGTTCATTAACCCCATATTTTCTATCTGCAGACATCTTACTCTACACGTCAGGCATACAGTGCACAGAGGTCCAGCCCAAAGAGCCAACCGGGTGCTACACATCACCTTTGAAGATACGGTAGTCGCCCAGTCAAGACCGGCGCCTCTGCGAGAATCAGGTGAGCGTTACAGAACGCAAAGCCTACCGCAAAACTCTCGCCCAGGCGCTATGGAAACCTCGGATACTGACCCCCTAGCCCGGTTACTTGGGGAACTAAGGGCAGAAGTGCATGCAGCTTGTCAGGAAACGAATGCTCTAAGAAGGGAACTAATTATTTCCAAGGAGAGAACAGACAATCTTGCTAGACAAGTGCTACAGTCACAAGCCGGACAGACCCCGTTACCCGCATCAGGGGCAAATCTTCCTTCAACATCCTCTATGAATCCAGTGCAGATCAACCTACCTGGGAATGTACCTCTGGCTCCGCCCGAACGATTTTCTGGTGACCCAAAGAGGTTTGCCGTATTTATCAATCAGTGCCGGTTGCACTTCTTATGCCGGCCAGCAGCCTTTCCAACTGATCAAGCAAAAGTAGCTTTTGTACTTTCGTACCTTAGTGGCAATGCGGCAGACTGGTCGATCCCTCTAGTTAATCAAGATGATCCGGTTCTCCATGATTTTCAAGCCTTTCAGCTTAGTATGGAAAAACTGTTCGCAAGACATTCACAGGGGCAGGCCTTGGACAATGAGCTTCTTTCGTTGCGACAGGGTAATCAAGACCTTTTGGCTTATATTGCATCTTTCAATAGACTAATAGTGGAAACTCAATGGCCTGAGGACAAAAGGATTACGCTGTTTTATAGAGGTCTACGTGGAGAGCTCAAAGACGTTTTAGCCCAAGTAGTGAATCCCCCACAAGACTGTTCGGATTATATAGACTTGGTCGTTCAAATAGATCACAGGCTGCAGAACAGGAAGGCCGATCGTTCCAAGTTTGATGCTCGAGTATTTTCCAAACCGCCAACTCCTTCCAAAGGAGTAGACTCCGGGGAACCCATGCAAATAGGGGGTCTGAAAGGTCCTCTAACACAAAGGGAGCGGGAAAGGAGGAAACAGTTGCAATTATGCCTATATTGCGGAAACTCAGGGCACTTTCTTCGAGACTGTCCGGTGAAACCTGCCAAGAAGGCAGTAGGAGCTGCAGTTACCAAAGTTACAAACTCTGAGCAGGGAAACGACCTCGCCCGACAAGAATAGAGGTCCTCTTGCCGAGCGTGAAAACCAGTTCCGTGACCTCGCATTTCGTGATACCTATGGTCCTCATTAGCCCTGATAATCCGGATCGATTGCATGCAATTGAAGCTTACGTCGACAGCGGTGCCATCGGCAATTATGTGGATCATGAAATGGTTTTGAGGATGAATCTAACTCTTTGTCCCAAGGCTGTAAAGGACGTCATTACTACGGTGGATGGTACGGAGATAGCCTCCGGGCCAGTAACGCATACCACTCAAGAGGTGACGCTAGTAAGTCAAGATGGACACCATGAGAAGATCGTGTTCGATGTGATCAAGGCCCCTCAGTTTCAGATTATTCTAGGAATACCTTGGTTAGAGAAACACAATCCTCTGATCGATTGGCGAGCAAGAACGGTCCAGTTTCCAGAATGTGTCTCTACTTGTCACCCTCCACCTGGTGTTGCACTGGCCGCAATTTCTTCAGAGACTCCCCAGTTACCTCCCGAATACCTAGAATACCAAGATGTTTTCCGGAAGGATCAGGCTAACTCTCTACCTCCTCATAGGTCTTATGACTGCCAGATAGACCTGATACCTGGATCTACTCCTCCTTGTAGTAGAATTTATGCCCTCACCGAGCCTGAGAACCTTCACCTTCGACAATACCTGGATCAATACCTGGCAAATGGGTTTATTCGTCCTTCCAAGTCCCCTGCTTCTTCAGCTTTGTTCTTCGTTCCAAAAAAGGAAGGAGACCTTAGAACTTGTATCGATTATCGCTCCCTGAACCAGATCACCGTTAAGAATAGATATCCGTTACCTTTGATCCCTGAACTCCTGGACCAAGTCAGAAAAGCATGCATATATACAAAGCTGGATCTTAGAGGAGCTTACCACCTGGTACGAGTAAAAGAGGGCGATGAATGGAAGACGGCCTTCCGCACCAAGTATGGGCTATTTGAATATCAGGTCATGCCCTTCGGACTTTGCAATGCCCCGGCCGCCTTTCAATATTTTATGAACGATGTCCTCAGAGAGCTCATAGATGTATGTGTTGTTGTTTACATTGACGACATCCTCGTTTATTCTTCATCGGAATCTGAACATCGGAAACACGTGAAAATGGTCCTCGAAAGATTGCGTCAACACAAACTTTTCGCTAAATTGGAAAAATGTGTTTTCAACGTGACTGAAGTTGAATTCTTGGGATTCATATTATCACCTGGCGGAGTGCGTATGGATTCAAAGAAGGTCGATGCAGTTCTCAAATGGCCATCACCATCCTCCGTAAAAGGTGTGCAAAGCATGTTAGGCTTCGCTTACTTTTACCGCAGGTTTATCCCCGAATTCTCTCGAATAGTCCAGCCCATCACTGCCTTGTTAAAGAAAAACAAACGTTTTGAATGGTCTACCGAGGCGGAACAAGCTTTCCAGGATTTGAAGACTAAATTTATCTCTGCACCAATCTTAAAACACCCTCGCCCCGAACTCCCCTACATCGTGGAAACTGATGCTTCAAGCCTTGCCATGGGGGCAGTTCTATCACAAAAGGACCCGGTAACCAATCAGTTGCATCCCGTGGCATTTTGGTCCCGCAAATTCTCGCCTCCTGAAATCAATTACACGATTACTGACAAGGAACTTCTGGCTATCAAGTCTGCCTTTAAGGCTTGGCGGCATTATCTGCTGGGGGCCCGACACACCGTTACTGTGATTACGGATCACCGAAACCTGCAATATTTGAAGACCGCAAAAGCCCAATCCTCTAGACAACTCCGTTGGGCATTATTCTTTGCCGAGTTTGACTTCATAATTACCTATCGACCTGGTACAAAGAACGGTAAAGCCGATGCCCTTTCTCGGATGGGAGTGGAAGAACACTTGGTCAACCCTAAACCTGTACCAATCATTCCCGAACAAAGAATTCTGGGTGTAATCGCCACAGAATCCATAGAGGAAGTTAAGGATAAAGCCAGGCAACTTGTAACTCCAGCAGACATACAGAATTGGCATCTGCAGGGAAAGGACTTTGCAGTAAAGGACAACTTATTGTATTTCCAAGAACGATTATACCTACCCAGCACAGATTTACAGAAAAAAGTAATCTCTTGTTATCACGACTCTTTAATGGAAGGTCATCCCGGTATAGCCAAGACCTCAGAAAAGATCAAGCGCTACTTCTGGTGGCCGTCTTGGAAAAAAGATATCAGAGACTTTATAATGTCCTGTGGAGTATGCGCCCAAAACAAGAGTCAAAAGGAAAGACCAGCAGGCCTCTTACGCCCTATTGACATCCCACCTCGCCCTTGGCATACGCTTTCTATGGACTTCATCACCGATCTACCTCCATGCTCCGGATACAATACGATTCTAGTAATCGTGGACTTATTCTCCAAGATGGCGCATTTCATTCCGCTCAAAGGCTTGCCAACAGCAGCAACTCTGGCCCGAGAATTTCTCAAACATCGTCCGACTGCACGGTTTTCCTTCGGTTCTAATTTCGGATCGAGGTAGTCAATTTATTTCTCATTTTTGGCGAAGTTGCTGTCGGTCGGCTCAAATTGATGTGAGACTATCGACCAGTCACCACCCTCAGACCGACGGACAAACCGAGAGGACCAATCAAACTCTGGAACAGTATTTACGCTGCATGCTGCAACAAACTGAAAAAACTTGGAAAGATATCCTTTGGATAGCCGAGTATGCCTACAATAACTCTGTCCATTCGGGAACTGGGAAAACCCCGTTTTTTCTTTTGTACGGCAGTCACCCTCGAACCTCGGAGTTGGATCCCCTCCAAGATCTTGAAACACCAGCAGTAGACTACCTGCATTCTACAATCACCCAAGCCTTTAAGGAAGCTGTTTCTCACCTTCAAAGGGCTAAAGAACAATACAAGAAAGGAGCAGATCAACATCGGAAGGAAGCCCCTCACTATCAAGTAGGGGATCATGTCTGGTTATCCACCAAATATCTATCTCTAAAAGGGCCACGCACATTCAACCCAAGATACCTTGGTCCCTATTCCATCACTACCATAGTAAACCCAGTAGCGGCCAAGTTGGACTTGCCCCCGCACATGAAGATACATCCGGTCTTCCACGTCTCTCTATTAAAACCCGTGCAACCTCAAACCCGACTAACCAAATCTCCAAAACCTATCCTAGTGGATGGAGAACTCGAGTTTGAAGTCAAAAGCATTCTGGACTCCAAGATCTCCAAATCTAAACTATTTTACCTAATTGACTGGAAAGGCTACGGCCCCCAAGAGAGATCCTGGGAACCTGCTGAATATGTCCACGCTCCTCGCCTAATCAAAAGATTTCACCGAACATTTCCTGACAAGCCAAAACCCCCGGAGAAGCCCGGTTTGGGAGGGGCCTTGAGGGGGGGTACTGTCATGATCTCTGCTTCCAAAAGGTCAGGGTTTTCCCAACTCCCTTGGAAGCAGATCCATAACCCAGGTTCTGAGTGCCAACCAGTCCCAATTGGGACCTTTTGGACCCAGTCCTGGCGCCAGTGGCACCAGGCTCATAAATATGCCCAGTCCCAGCGCTGGAAGCGCCGGGCTCATAATGCTTGGGTGGACTTACCTTCAGCAGACCATGCTGCTTACTTGCCTGCCAGTTGAGCCTCTGATCCTCTTCTGTTTGGAACTACTTTTCCTGTTGGGTGGGGCTGGAGCCACTCCCTAGATTCAGAACACTGGAACTCTTCTGGAAGGCAGGAACTCTTTTCTTACCAGGAACTCTTTTCTTACTTAGGCGTGGCTGTGGAAGGAGACACCTAAGCACTACAGGAGGCTATTTAAACCACACCCGGTGGATGAATCTTGCTTTGCGTTATTCTGCAACCTCTGCAGCAGAACGCTCATCGTGTCTTCTGCATCCGGTCCTGGGCCTAAGGAAAAAGGCTTACCATCCTGAATCCAGTCTTCAGCAACACCTATAAAGACAAGAAAGAACAGGTTAGCATTCCGGCATCTGAAAGGCAAAGGCTTACCATCCTGAATCCAGTCTTCAGCAACACCTATAAAGACAAGAAAGAACAGGTTAGCATTCCGGCATCTGAAAGGCAAAGGCTTACCAACTCTTCGCACGCTCCGGAGGCCTTCGGCGCTGCATCCCGCATCTGAAAGACAAAACAAGGTGCGTTTAAAGACATTGGGGAACTTTAATACTCACGTGCCATTACTCCTTTCCACATCTAATCCAGTGGGTATTCCGGCACCCTGCAGCCGCTCCGAACTCGTACCTGCAAAATAAAAAGACAGTTAGAGCGCATAGTGAAGCAGGCAACAAGCGCTTACTTACGTGCTTCCAGGCGCTTCTATTCATCACACGGGCTCCATCTTCAACTCACTTCAGCCTGTCATCCGCCATCGCCGGAACCCTGCAAAACAAGAGACATCATTACTAAAGACTTTAAAGACATTTGAATGACTCGAAACTTACCGTTCGTGCAGTAAACGACGGACAGCAGTCCTCTGAAGTCAAGAGGCCTGCGCTACCTATCCAGTGAAGAAACTGGTTACAGCACCCTGCCCCGAGGCAGATGGAGAGCTCGGCATTCACTTACCTAAGGTGAGAGCGTTAACCTTTGGGGGTCTACAGGAGAGGAGAAGAGGAAAGAGATAGGGACACCCCAATAACCCCAGTTCATTAACCCCATATTTTCTATCTGCAGACATCTTACTCTACACGTCAGGCATACAGTGCACAGAGGTCCAGCCCAAAGAGCCAACCGGGTGCTACACATCACCTTTGAAGATACGGTAGTCGCCCAGTCAAGACCGGCGCCTCTGCGAGAATCAGGTGAGCGTTACAGCCTCCCAGACAGACTTTATCCAGAACCGCTCGTAAATCTGCCTGTCTATACTCTTCGACCTCTAGAACTAATCCAGAACAGAACTGCGAGACTTCTCCTTGACCTCAAGCCTAGGGACTGTATCTCTCCAGCTCTGAAATCTCTCCTCTGGCTCCCTGTGCCTGCAAGGATAAAGTTCACGACCCTTTGCATCGTCCACAAGGCTTTCTGGGGCCTGGGACCGCACTACCTCCAACTTTCTCTACGTAAACCTCTTCCTTCTCGAGCCCTCCGCTCATCCACCTCCAACTCTCTGAGGGTCTGATGCTTCTCCAAGCAGAGTGGGTATTAGATATCCTTCCTCGGCTGGGGCCTCCCGCTTGATCAGCCTCCCTGCCTCTCTCAAACTTCAGCAGAACCACCTCTGGTTCCGGAAGCAACTCAAGGCCTTCCATTTTGCTTCCACCTTCTCTCTTCCTATCCCTTGCTGATGTCCCTGACTGCTCCGCACACTGGTCACCTGGTCACCCACTGAATCTTGTGTCCAGGCTCCTGCATGTCCAGGTGCCCTTGCACTGCCTCTTCCCCTCCCCCCCAGCGCTTAAGGGTATCTGCAGCCCTGCAGTCCCTTGTGCCCCTGCACTTATGAGCCACCCTCCAGCAGCACTTATTGGGTTACCTGCACTCCCCTCATACCCTGGCACTTCTCCCCTCCCCCTTCTCCGCACTTGTGCGATCCGAATGACACAAGCCTAGTAAGATCGTTGTTTTTCCTCCTTATGTCGCCACCTCTTTGTCTTGTCGCTTCTAGAAACACCTGTGTACAGGCGCGTAATGATTGACTTATCATATCATTTATCATATCATAGAGGGTAGTCACCAGTTTGTTCTCCACTCCAGAGTAAAGGGAAGGGCCAGACAAGCAAGAGGAAAGGGGTACTCCTGCATGTAGTGTCCTTTCCTCCATACTCATTGGATGAATGTCACCTTGACCAAGTACCGGACCACAACCTTTTTGCAGAGCAAAACATCATATTTGAAAAGCCCGGGCCTTTTTCCGTAGCGCACAAGCACTCACTTGCTATTTACCGTTTCATTTCTTTTACTTTTTTTGACCTTCTCTCCCTTTCCTCCCTCCACTTTTGCCTTGTGATACTGTTAATATGGATTTCCAAAATCAACCCTGGGGGGGGGGGGATTTTGGGAGGCCACCTTATTATGGTCAACTGGGAGACAAACAGATTTTAGCCGAAACCATGAAGGTAAAATACCAGAGCACCAAGGCTGTGTCTCAGGAGAGGTTTGAGAGTGGTCTAGGGCTACAATGAGCCCACACAGAGCAACACCAACAATTCAGTTAGACAGGTGGGAACACAAATACAACTATTTATCAGGCCTTCAAAATACACACTGAGCATGTATATATGTCTAGACAAATGTTGTCACACCAACACTTATAAAGTAGACGTATACATTCACCCTTAGGTGATAAAGGAAAGCATTTGAGTCAATAATCAGTGCAGCACAGGTAAATACTCAGATGCATTAGAAATAGAAAGGTCACTTTAGAGTAACCATGTATAGCTTCCCTAGCTCTTATAAAGTCCAACCCTAAGATGGTTTGAGGCCTTGTGCCCAAAAGTCACCAGTTCCAAAGTTCCACTTCACAATTAGGGGTTGTAAGAGATTGACAATGCTAGTGATTATGATTAAGAGTCATAAAGTTAGTTACGCTTCAGTTAATTAAATTCACTCGATCCTTCACACTAGAATAGGTCTAGACAGGGATCCTTGACAGGCCTCCATTGACTAAAGTCAGGAAACAGTGATTTATGGACAGGACATAATGCCCATGTAACTGTATGAAGAGGGGTGGTTAACTTACTTCTCCTGGCTCGGCATTCTCTAGAGACCACCGCTGAAGCTCCGGACTCCATAGGGTGCAAAGAACTGTGCAGAGTAAGATTCCTATTGCACAGGGTAGGCCTAGAGGGAATGCACATATAGGGTTGAGATTAAAATACGGGGGAGGGGCAACAGGAAATAATGTTCCTGCTCCATTGTTATTTGATTTATATCTTTGCGGATTTGTCTTTGTAACTGGCTCAAAGCACAGTGTGTACACCCAAGCTGTGAGCACAACGATTGGACATATATGCATTTGACGCCGTTTCTAATGGCCCAGACAGCAATAATTCAACGGAGCAACAATTTAATATGTTAAATGGAAGAATTTTTCAGGTGCCCTTCAATAATTCTGTACAATGTTTTCAACACAGCTAAAGAACTAAAGTTGTGTTTTTTAGGAATAAACGTCAAGTATATCTTTAAATGCAAAATGGGGTACAGACAACTAAGAAATGGCTGGAAACAACTTTAACGTAAGGATGTTTTTCAGTCCAACCGTCTCTTGAGTTGTTCAAGAAAAAACGGTAATAAGCAAAGCATGTGCCTGCTCTGTAGTCTTACTAAACCTCCAGAACTGGACGGGAGCAACCACAATTCTGTCCATCAATGAAGGCCAAAATAGCCCTGATCATTCTGTATGGAGCTGCGCTGTAAGTAGGAATAATGACTCCTTTTTTAGTTTAGTGGATTGTCTTACGTGGAAATCACATGTGGTTGTTACAGGATTAGCTCTAACGGAGCCAGTTATGATATGATACGATAGGTTATTTATAACGCGCTTAATACCCAGAGGTTTCTAAGCGCGGACCAGGGGACTAAACCCGTGTTGCTCTGCCGTCTTGCTTCCAAAGCGAGCACGTTGCCCCGGAGCTATCCTCCCGAGACTTATAACTAAAGCAGTTTTTTTTAACGTTCTCACCAGCGAAAATAAATGTTCTTACTGAGATCCTTTTTAGGGTGATGAATCGTGCCTCCAATACTTGCTGAGCTGAAAGGAATTTAAGAAATGTTTTTGATATTTCAGGACTACAATCAAAATCCAAAGGAAACCTTGACCTTTTTGTGTACTACTGTAAAGCCTAAGGTTTCATTTTTTTTTGTTAAAGAATAATGGGAGAGTTTTATTTTTTACTTTTTTCACCAAGTTATTCATGCAAATTCAAAGGCGCATTTGTACATCAAAGTACCTTTTTATAGCAAGCTGTAAAAATATGTGAGCGGGAATGTAGAAATGCTTTACTTGCCCACTGATAAACATGTTTGTCATGCTGTGTGGCTTGAAGCAGAGTGCAGGCTCTGCTTTTTTCTATTTTTTGTTCTCATTTATTTGCCTCTAGTATACCACTTCTGTGTATGTGTGGTTACCCATCCACCCCCATATCCATTCCTTACCCCCTTCCATGTGAACCTTCCCTTTTTATTGTTATCCTTGCCCTCCTTTCGTAAAAATATTTATTTAATTTAACGTTATTGAGAACCCGTTTTTTTCAGAAGATGTTATCACAGGATACCACCTCAGGTTGTACGATGCCTGACTTTCCTCTCATTCAGGAGATGTTATTTGCCATATGTTTTCCATATGCCTCCGCTGATAGCCTTACACAGTCTCTCTGTTCCAAGTTGCACCTCAAAAGGAGTCAAGATATTCGGGGGCCCCACCTGTGTGCAAACCAGCATCGAAGGCTACCATTACTTGATGGATCATGTCATACCTCCTGGAGAGCTATGCGATTCATGATCTTCTTGTCCCAAAATGGCTCCATGCTCACGCCGTACGTCCCAAAACAGCATTCATAGCTTTATAAAGCGTGGGCCTCTTGATGACATCTGCACAGCAGATATTCTGCACACATCCAGCTCAGGACAATGGTCCCGGGCCGATACCCAGTTTTATTAGTCCGCTGCAGCAGACACCTTTGGCTGGATTTGGGATTAGGTCCCACCTCTCCCTGGATCATCTTGCTTGGTAATCTCCAGTGAGGGTGGAGGGAAGGGGGCAGGGCATAGGAGTAAAGGAACGCTCATCACTGTAGTATGGTACTCCTGAAGTCCATATTCCCCTTTCCGTGGTATAACCTTCACGCCAAAGGTAGTTTTCCATTGCGTCTGGTCTGAGCGAAAGCAGAGGACTGGTGGACTAGGCTAGAGGGCAGGTCAGCAGGAGCAGAGCTGGGTGCACAAGTTGGTCAGGCTTTTCTGTTTGAAAATAAGGTTTTGCTATACAAAAACGATATGGTACCATCCAGTCTGGGGATGACATTGCATCTGTATGGAGTAAAGGGAGCTCTGGACTATTAGTACAATAGTCACTATGGTCGCTTTTCCTGCTTGATCAGACTATTACCGACTTCCTGGCAGTATCAAGCTCTCAGTGGGGTTTTGTTTCATCTGGATGCTACTGGCTGGTAATCAAGTCAATGGTATGGCCATTTGCCAGGCTCCTGGTGTGAAAAGCATAAAGGGACAGTGGTTAGAAAACTGTGTTAACTAGACAAAAGCAAAACAAACAGTGCCAGATCTTACAGAGGTGATAACTTTATGATAACTCATAGTTTTGGCTACTAGCTTAGTAGGTCCCCTGCTCACAGTGGGGCTACTTTTGGCTGCCCTACCTAAACATTTCTGCTATCTGTATTTGCATAGCAGTTTTTAGAAACGAGGCTCTCATATTGTTTCTGTGACTGAGAAAACCGAGAGAAAGAAGAGGAAAGAAATAGAAGGCAAAGCGTTATGCTAGAGCGCGAGGCATTATGGAAAGGCTCATTGGATACTTGGCCTTATGACCCGTTGCAGTGGAACCTGTGAGTAGTGTACAGTGATCCTGGCGTCTTGTTCCTTTGGACAGTAGTGTCCCTCCGCATGCTGCCGTGGCATAGACCGGTGGGAATTAGGGAAGCAATGTTTGGCCGGAGTGGAAAAAACATGACCAGTTTTCAGGCTGCTCTTTTTCAATAACCCTCACATAATGACTATAGATGAGTGGGTGCTGTTTCAAAGAGGATTTGGTACACTGACTAAAATACAGATATTTCTCAGTCTTGTTATTTCCTTTTGTGTTTCTCTTTCCTTTTGCTCTATTTCTTTCTGTCCTTTATATCTTTATTCCTTTTCCTCTCAGTCTTTGTTTATCTTAGTGTGTATTCTTCCTTTTCTGGTCCTTGTTTTGTACCCATTTTGTTACAATTGATTTTCCTCTTAATCAAAATGCACTCTTTATTTTTTAGATATGTATTTCATCCCAGTCTCCTGTTTTCTCATGTTTAATATCTTTGACTGGGGAGGACGAAGTCTGACAGCAATCACCATGTGGGTAAGTGATACTGTGGATAGCTTCACAGCGCCCTTCATGTGGGTGAGCGTTGTGTGTATGGGAGGACGTTACTTAATGCCACGCTGCATGTGGGTAAGTGATGTGTGTTGGACGGCTTCAGCAATCTGCTTGTGTCTGAGATCTGTATGTGTGGCAGGTGGGAGAGGGTAATGCCTCATGCCACCCTTATGGGGATGGCACCATATGTGGCTTCACATCGCCCTTCGTGTGGGTTTGTGATGGTGTGTGGGAAGACAGTCATCAAAGAGCTCTGCATGGATAAGGGGGGTGGGGTGTGTGTGTGTGTGTGTGTGTGTGTGTGTGTGTCAGTCACAGTACTGTGACAAATCTGACAAATTCATCACTGATTTCCTGGAAGGAAGCCTCTCTTATGTGGCCAGGGAAAGGCAGAAGCTACCTTACTCTGGCCCTGGGGGGTGGCTGTCTGAAGGAGGACCACATGAGTGAGGACAAGGTCCAGGGAGACAGAAAGAATCTGTATCAAGAAAACTCTTCAGTCAGATCTTTTAATAATCACCAAGTACCTTTGCAACAGACATACATGGCCTATTATAAAATAGACACTGATTTCCCCGGTTTCTCTGGCCCAAAACCTCTGTTACCCTCTCCCCCCCCTTTTGTAGTACTGAGACGAGGAAGAGAGATGGCGTAATGAGGATAACTAGACACAGCGAACTAACGCTGCGTTCTAGTATTTGGAAGCTGCAGGGCAAGACAGGGACATTTAAAAGTAATGCAAGGGAACCAAATTGGAGAGAACGAGAAGCAGAACGAGAGAGCCAGAGACTGGAGAGGCACCTGTCTTGTGCGTCATCATGAAGGAAGCCGAATGCTAGCTGACTACAGGGTGCAGTACAATGCTCAACGGACATGGCGTGCCGAGCAATTGCTAGGTGAGAAGTCCACCGTTTTCTGTGAACAGGCAGCCAGAGCGGCCGAGGACAGAGCAAAACAAGACGGGAAGTGGACAACTCACTGGGCGCCTCACCAGTAGATGTCTGGAAGAACATATGCTGGGGGAAACACGAAGTGCACTGAAGACGCCAGCCATAACCGGTAAGCTGAGAGAGAAAGAACGGGTTACCAGGGCGCTTCAGAAAGAATACTGTGCACTGCATATTACACGAGTAAGCCTAAGTGAAGGCAGAGCAAGCTTTACCAATACAAACATTGTTGAAAGAGTAAGCCTAGGGGAAAGCAGAGCAGTTCTTACCAATACAAACCTTGTTGAAAGAATAAGTCTAAATGAAGGCAGAGCAATTCGTACCAATAAAATGTTGTTGAAAGAGCATACCTAAGTAAACGCAACACTGATACAAACATTTTGGGAGGAAAAATATTAGCTAAAGTCAGTACAGACATTGTCAAGAGAAAGAGCCTAATCAAACGCAATGTAGATATTACAAGTGTGAACAGTGCTAAGAGCAAAAGCCTAACGAAATGCAGTGGAAGAAATAAATGGTTGCTGACTCAATACTGTATTATTGTTGTGATTTGGATAAAGGAGAAAGTGAGCAAAGAGTGGAAAAGCCCTGGCAGATTAGTGAACCAGGCAAGCAGTGAGTCTGGGACTCACACCTAAGCAGGGAAGTGAACATACTAGCAGGCGAGTATACCAGGGGGAGCAAGAAGGACTGTAAAAGCACAGTGGTCAGAACCCCTGTACGTGGATTTGGATTACAAATAAGGGAGGACTCATACCCTTTTAAAGATACTGTAATAAAGGAACAATACCTTGGCAGGATAGTATACCAGGGAAAAGGATTGCAAAAAATGAGAAAGAACAGGAGTTGGAGCCCCCATATGTGAAAGTTGAATAGAAGTACCAAGAGAAGAAACAACAGAGTGGAACCCTGACAGGGAAGAAGCCAGGCGGGAGAAGAACAAGTAAAACAGATAAGGTATGTTTCATGCCTCTTTATGCATTTATTTAGCATGTAAACGCGGAGGCACCAATGCGCTGGTTACAGACAGTAATAGCAGGTGTCACAAGCATATCGTACATAACATGCGGGAGTGATTGTTAGACCACAGGTAAGTTCAGGGTGTTCCGGAAGGTCCAGTAAGATTGTACAGCTCTCAGTGAGGTAGGGAGTTCCAATTCTTGGATGCGATGACTGGGAAACTGGTCCCCCAGATCTCATTTGCTTGAATCTTGGGATGGTAAATTGGTGAGAAGGATGAGTGGTTAGGTCTAGCTGATTGTGCTTTCATTAATTTATTCGATAGGTATCTCGTGGACTTTTTAGAGAGGCATTTGTGCGTTATGGATAGACATTTGAAAAGAATGTGCTCACAAGTGGTTAACCAGGGTGCACTTCTTGCTGCCGAGATATGATCATGCTTTGAAATGTTTAGGGCAGCTCCGAGAGCATTATTTTGGATGATTTGGCCTTTATTAATGTTGCGCTTGGAGGTGCCTGTAGATAAGGCATTGCAATAATCCAGTCAAGAGCCAATAAACGCTCTGGTAATGGTGGGGCAGCTGTCTGTGTTTAAAAAGGGTCTGCAGGTGTTGATTGGTTCGGTGGTGTGCGTTGCAGAGGAGGCTATCACGTTGGAACTTCCTAGATAGTGATAGGGTGGCATCTAGGTATGCATCCAGGGTCTTGGCATTGCTAGAAACAGGGATGGTAATACCCGCGATGGTAAAAGACTTCTAGGCTTGGTCCAGTCTACTCAGAGAGGTTTGCGAGCCGACCAAGAGAGATTCTGTCTTTTCATCATTGAGGCAGAGAAGGGGGGAGGCCATCCATGACTGGATGATATGGCAGACTGAGTACAGAGTGTTGGCGTCCATAGAATAGTTTACAGTGAAAGGGAGAAGGATCTGTGTGTCATTGGCATAGTTGGTGTATGATATTCCTAGGTCATATAGCAGGTAAAAAATATGGTAAAGATGTTATAGAGGGTAGGGGAGACCCACAATCCTTGTGGGACGCCACAGGTGACAGGGTCCGGTGGGGCTGTGGCATTGGCAGAGAACACTCATGGATCTGACACAGAGGAAGGAGGCGATGGCTTTGGGTGAGAAATAGACTGCTGAGGCAAGGTGATGACACAGGATTTGGTGTTTCAAGAGGTTAAAGGCTGAGGGAAAAAAGCAATTTACAAACATACACAAAATAAAAACGATTACCCCTCTCTATGTCCATGCTATGTTAACAGGTTAGCCACACACAATGGTTCTACCTTTCTCTGCCATGAAATATAAGTGAGACGCTATATAATATTTCAAAACATCTACAGTTTATTTTAGCATATACAAAACTGTTTTTTAAATTTTAATAATGATTTTCAGTAACCATCACTACACTCAAGTTGTACGATATTCAAAACACTTAAAACACATACAACTCTCACAAGTCAATTTTCGACACACAATTATAATAAAACATAGAAAGAAAATTATATAGAAGACCATTTCGTGGTGTAAACTGGAACAGTGCACACCTCCTTAATAGGAATGAACAGAGGCAAAAGAACCTACTCTCTGTGCAATCACTTTTCAAAGCAACTCACTTTTCAAAAAAACCTCATATTCCTTATCTATGATATTTGTATCTCCAGCTTGCTGGCCTCGGAAAAAATGTTTCCCAGTAGAGGGCGCTGTGCATCGACTTCCGTCGAGTAGGTGTTCCTCGACAACCACCGTATCGACGCCGACGTCATCATGCCTATAAATGGCCACGCACAGCGTCCGTTGCTCAGTTCTGTTTTTCCGTGCTTTGTGTGCATCGGAATACCGTTGCTCAGTTCGTCAGTCGAAATATATTCATATTTCCTCGAGAAAACTGACTCGTACTCGATGGCTTCCTCCTCCGAACCTACGACTCCTCGGTCCGGTTTCAAAAAATGCAGAGACTGTGGGAAGAAAATGTCGTTGACGGATCCTCACAGGATCTGTTTGTGGTGTCTGGGAATCGAACACCAGTGTTTGGAGTGTGAGGAATGCCTTTCCATGATGGCGAAAGCCTTGTAGGAGCGTAAGGGGAAGCTCAAGAGAGGTAAGTCAGTTTTAACTTCCTCGAAAGTTTCCGCGGTAGAGTCGAGACATTTGTCTCCTCACCGTCGAAAGCATTCTTGGTCTAGGTCTCGAAGTGGCTCCCACAACTCGTCGAGGTCTAGACACTCGAAAAAGAGACATAGAAGATCTCCTTTGTCGTTGTCTTCTAGTTCCCCTGAAAGAGTACATTGCCCCACAAAACACAGCTCTCAGGCTGAGTGGAAGGAATTCAGAAAAAAGATGCTAAGCGTCTTCGAGAAAGCGGCCTCGACCCCCTCAAAGTCAGCTGAGGGTGATACCCCGGGTGAAAAGCCCAAAAAATCTAAACGCCGCGAGTCGAAGCACCCGGCGAAAGAGTCGACCCGAAAGCGCCATGAGCCATCGGGAAGTAAAGCATCTTCGACGCCATCGTCGAAAGCCCCTTCAAAGCATAGATCGACGCCGTTATCGAAGGGTTCTTCGACGCATCCGTCGATCAAGTCGACGCTGGCGTCGACGCCGACATCGACGCCGATAAAAGAAAAACTCACTGCTACTCCACAGCCAACGGTTACACCAAGAGCCTCCGACACGACGTCGAGAACGTCGTCGACATCCTCGAGCAGGATTCCGATCCTCTCGAGTTCTTCGAGGCCTCTTCCAGTTTTCTCGACGCCTTTGTCGGCGCCTTCGAGGATTTTTACATCGGCGTCGACGACATCAACCTTTTCAAGGCCACTGATGATGGCTCCCTCTGCTTTAGAGATGGGTTTTATACCATTTCACAGGCCAGAGCATCCCCCCTTAACTTCAATTTATGAAGAAAGGGAAGATTCTGATCAAGAAAGGCCTTTTGGGCTGCAGAGGACCACATCACCTGAACCAGAGACTTTTGCCTCTGAGGAAAGAAGGTTGAAAGACCTTCAGGATGTATTACAGGAAGCAAGTGGCCTAGACACTTCCCCAGAAGTGGAATTTGTCAAACCAGACCCAAGGGAACATGCTGAAACCCCTTATAGAACCCTAATGTCAAAAATTATGGAGTTCATGGGTTGGTCTGCGCCTTCACCTGTTTTTCAACAGGATGACCTCACAGATATTCTGGATAAAGGTCCACAGGAGGATCCTGTGATTCCCTTTCATTCTGCTTTACAAAGAAAGATTTTAACTAACTGGGAAACTCCTGAAGTTGTCCCTGCGGTTAACAAGAAGTTGTCAGCGTAATATAGGGTATCTGCTGCTGACCCTGAATACCTATCTAAGCACCCTACTCCAGAGAGTCTGGTGGTCCAGGCTGCAACTTCATCAGGCAGTACATCTGCATACCCCACTGCTCCATAGGATAGGGATGATAAAAAATATGATGCCATGGCTAAGAAAGTCTTCTCGGCCTGTAGCATGGCTTTAAAATCTATTAATGCGACTTATACGCTCGCTAGGTTCAGCCACACTCTTTGGGAGTGTGCTTCATCAGCGGCTGACTGCCTCCAGGAAGGAGAAGAAAGGGACGCATTTTTAAATGTCATCAGAGATGGTAAAGATGCAATATGTGAGTCCCTTCAAACTGGCATTGATTCTGCTGACAGTATCAACAGGGCCATGGCGGCAAGTACCACAATACGCAGGCATGCGTGGTTGAGAAAGTCCGGCTTTGCTTCTGACGTACAGGCCAGACTTTTAAATATGCCCTTTGACGGCTCTTCCCTGTTTGGTAAAAAGGCGGATGACAGTTTGGAAAAACTGCAAACATCTAAAGCAGCAGCCAAGTCACTAGGAGCTGCAATCCGCCAAACTAATTTTCGTCCCTCAGGATCCTCTTGGAGAGGAAGGTCCTTTCGCTATTATTCCTCATATGGAAGAAGCAGAGGACGGCCGACTCAAAGAGGCCAAGGAAAATGTACCCGTGGTGGACGGGGTAAAGGAAAGAAAGCCGCATCAGCAGGAGCCGCTCTAGCTTCGGCAACTGCATCAGCCGCTCCCAAACCACTCTGAGGTCTCCCATCACAAGACACCTGTAGGGGGCAGGTTAACTCACCATCTGACGGAATGGCAGGCTACTACGTCAGATGCTTGGGCATTGGAGACAGTTGCCCAAGGTTACTGCCTGCCTTTCCTACGCATCCCTCAGAGCCATCCACCGGGAAACAGCTCTCTGAAAGTGCCGGATCCGCTCCTCTTGCAGGAAATTGTAGACCTGCTAGAGAAAGGTGCCATAGAACCGGTACCTGTAGCGGACAGGAACAAGGGCTGGTACTCCCCCTACTTTCTCATACCAAAGAAAGACTGAGGACTGAGACCCATCCTGGATTTAGGAGAATTGAACAAGTTCCTCAGGAAGGACAAGTTCAAGATGTTAACTCTTTCTCAGATCCTTCAGGCCCTCCAGCTTCAGGACTGGTTGGTATCTCTGGACCTTCAGGATGCTTATTTCCATGTGCCAATCCATCCCAAGAACAGGAAGTACCTGAGGTTCGCAATTGGCAACTCTCATTATCAATTTCGAGTTCTGCCATTTGGGCTGACCTCCGCCCGAGTGTCTTCACCAAGCTAATGTCGGTTGTGGCTGCAAGTCTAAGGAGGGAAGGGATTCACGTCTACCCCTACCTGGACGATTGGTTGATCAGAGCAGTTTCTTCGGAACAAGCTCGGATCCAACTAGATTATGTCTGCCACTTCCTTCACAAGCTGGGCTTCTCCCTCAATTTAAAGAAGTCACAGATGATACCATCACAGAGACTCAAGTTCATTGGAGCAGTCCTGGACACGTCCCTGGGAAAAGCCTCGCCACCAGAGGTGAGGGCTCAAGATATTCTGCAGATGGTCACCAGGTTTCAAAATGCCCAACGTCTCCCAGCCTACGACTTTTTGAGGTTGCTAGGCCTCATGGCATCCTGCATATCCCTTGTGCCAGAGGCTCGCCTGAGAATGAGATCCCTTCAGTGGGCACTGAGGACTCAGTGGTCACAATTCTCAGGGAGGATGACAGATCTCCTACGGATTCCGAACAAGGTAGCCCATGACCTTCAATGGTGGGCCTCTCCAGAGAACATCTTGAAAGGAGAACTGTTTTGGCAACCATGGCCGGAGATAACAGTAGTCACAGACGCCTCACTCACGGGGTGGGGAGCCCATGCCAACGACTTAACCATCAGCGGTCGTTGGTCTCCATCGGAGTCCAGACTACACATCAACCTGTTGGAGCTGAGAGCCATCAGACTGGGACTGAAGGCTTTTCTGCCATCTGTATGGGGGAGAAACGTCCTGATAATGACGGACAATACAGTGGTCATGCACTACCTCAACAAAAGAGGAGGCGTAGGGTCACTGCCACTGTGCAGAGAGGCGATGCAGCTCTGGTTTTGGCCAATTCAGGAAGGAATCTCTCTATCGGCAATTCACCTAGCCGAAGAGAAGAACTTGACAGCGGACGCTCTGAGCAGGCAGAACACAGTCTCCCACGAGTGGGAGATAGCTCAGGAAGTCCTTAAAGAGATCTTCGCCCTTTGGGGAACCCCTCAAGTGGATCTGTTTGCCACCAGTATCAACAGGAAGTGCGACAGATTTTGATTAAAGGGAATTTCCCCGAGAGGAGCTCTAGGAGACGCGTTCGTAGTGGACTGGGAGTTCCGACTTCTGTATGCGTTTCCTCCGGTCCCTGTCATTCCTCAAATGATCAGGAGGTTGAGAAGGTTTCGGAAGACCATGATCCTAATTGCCCCGGATTGGGCCAGGAGAACGTGGTACCCGGACCTTCTGGACATGTCCATCCATCCTCCAATTTGTCTACCGTACAGAGAGGATCTTCTCTCGCAGAAGGGAGGTCAGGTTCTCCATCCAGCCATCAAGATCTTCAACCTTCACGCTTGGTATCTGAAAGGTTGAGGTACAAGGATTGGGACCTTCCAGATGACGTCATGGAGGTGTTGCTTTCGGCCAGAAGGCCAGCAACTAAAACTCTATACCGCGCCGTTGGAATAAATTTGGCAGCTGGTGCAGAGAAAAGAATATTGAACCCTTTTCATGTGGTACTCCTGCAGTGTTATCCTTCTTACTATCTCACAGCGCTATCGATCTTTAAGCGCACTGCAGAGGAGCCATCGTATTTCAAAATTCCATTGGTAATACAATGCCTGAAAGGTCTAACTAATGTTTACCCTCCAAGACCATTCCAAGTTCCCTTATGGGACTTAAATCTAGTTTTAAACTTCCTAAAGGGTGCTCCATTTGAACCACTCCACTCTTGTTCATTGAAGTTTCTCACTCTCAAAACTGTTTTATTGGTAGCATTAACATCTGATAGAAGGGTTAGCGAGATACAAGCCCTATCTTGTAAACCTCCTCATACAATTTTTCACAAGGTCAAAGTCGTTCTACAGGTGAAGCCTAACTTCCTCCCAAAGGTAGTTTCTGAATTTCACATTACTCAGAAGATTACTTTACCTTCATTCTATCCTCCTCCCCATCCGGGGAAAGAGGAAGAGAGACTACACAGGCTGGACCCTAAGCGAGCCTTGAGTTTTTATATCAGTAGACTTGCTAAAATTAGACAAGCAGACCAACTCTTTGTCGGTTACGCAGGACATACGTTGGGATTGCCAATAACCAAACAAACCATCTCCAGATGGATTATTTTAGCCATTCTGGAATGCTACAAACTGGCAGGGAAAGAGCCCCCTCAAAATCTAAGGGCTCATTCGACCAGGGGTATCGCAGCCTCCTCAGCTCTTCAAAGAGGGGTACCAATTAGAGACATATGTGCGGCTGCCACATGGTCGTCCGCACATACCTTTACCAAATTATATAGCCTGGATTCCTCCTCCAGTCAAGAGACTAGATTTGGCAAAGCTGTTTTACACTCTGTTCATTCTTAAAGAGTAATATGGCATCTCTTACTCCCGCCTCCAATCACATACCACTGCTATGGGAGTCTATCATAGATAAGGAATACGTCGGAGGACACAATCTCTTCGAAGAACAAGTTACTCCTTACCTGGTAACGTTCTTTCGATGGGATGTTCCTCCGACATATTCCTTATCGCCCCTCCCATCCATCCCCGCAGTAACATTTCCCTTGTGGTTGCAGCTTACACTCCTTCAAGGGTAGTAACCATTCATGCAATAACTACCTTACTCTACAAAACGGAACTGAGCAACGGACGCTGCGCGTGGCCATTTATAGGCATGATGACGTTGGCGTCGATACGGTGGCTGTCGAGGAATACCTACTCGATGGACGTCAACGCACAGCGCCCTCTACTGGGAAAAAAATGTTCCGAGGCGAGCAAGCTGGAGATACAAATATTATAGATAAGGAATACGTCGGAGGAACATCCCTTCGAAAGAACGTTACCAGGTAAGAAGTAACTTGTTCTTCTGTTGTATATGCTCATGCTCTAACAAACCTGGAACTGGAAAGGACATATAGAAAAAATATTTCAACCCACTCCTTAAATTGAATTGTGTAAAGCTACCCCGGCATGCAACCCTAGACATTGCGCCAAAAGAGGAAAGGGAAATCAGAGGCGGAATCACCAAGATGTGGTAACCCCCTTTTTCATAGAAACTCATCAAGTTACCACCTCCAAATTCTTAGTATCTAGCATGTTGTACACACCATTATTGTGGCACTGCATGTTGAATATTCACATCAAAGTTGTTTTACCGATGAATAACTACAAACATCCTTGATATTTGCATATATCTAATTATGTCAATGTACCTATATTTGGAGGATCACTATGCTTATTCTTCTCAGGGCTTTCGGTAAAAAAGGCTGGTCGCTGTATCTCCGAAAGGACAACAGGAGGAGGGGCTCCTTACTGTCTCACGCCTCCGTTGTGGGAAGGGGTGGTAAATATTGAAGAAATACAAACTCCTACTGATCTCATCCAGTTGTTTTTTTCGGTCCAACAAAGTGGATTCCGTGCCATAGCCTGGTCTGAAGCCAGATTATAGATGTGAAGTCAGATAAGAGGAATGAGCGATTGAAGAGTGAATGCACGGAGTAACAACTGTCTCTATGGCTCTGGGTTGTCTGCCTGCGCAGGTTTTGTTTGTGGGTGGACTGCCTGCAGTGTAACTGCTCGGGCCCCCGTTTTGACTGTTCATTAAAAACAGGGTTCCGAGCAATGTTTGTCCTGCACCACCAATGTTAATGATGCAGGGGACAGCCCCACAACCGCTGAATCTGAAGATACTGAACATGGGGATCGGGGGACAACTGCTCTTTATGTTCGGTATTTTCAGATTCAAATTGATCGAAAACATTTTAACTAATGGTAGTGACCGACTTCGGTCAAATCTACCATTTGTTCAAATTGTTTCGATCAATTTGGGTAATGCTGTCTCTATTAAGTGCTGGGTTATGTATGTTCCTGAACAGATGCAGATAATAAGAGGTGGAATTGACAATCCTATTAGCATGAGGAATACAATCTAGACGGGAGTCAGAGGGAATACCCAGAGATAGGGAGAGAGCAAGAGTTATAGCGAAAAGAAAAGGGTAGTAAAGATGTGGACTAAATTGATGAACAAGGATGAATCCAAGGGAAGTTCAGTCTTTGCAGTGTTGAGATAGAGCCAGTTGCCACTCATCCAGGTCTTTACATGTTTCAGAATGTTGGTCACTGTATAAGTATCAGAAAAATTGCTTCTGATTTTAAAAAGCAGTTGAGTGTTGTCTGAATAACAGTGAAAGCCATCATCCAAAGCTTCAAGAAGTTCATGGAGTGGCTTGATATAAATGTTCAAAAGTAAGGGAGAAAGAGCTGAGCCTTGAGGCACACCACAATTGGTATCCACAGTCACTGACAACATCCTCCAGAGTTAAACAATAGCGACGACCAACTATGAAGGAAGTTACCCAATAAAGGGCTGATTTTGACACCCTGGCCACAGATTAAAGCCTCTGGAGTAAAACATGGTGGTCCAGGGTGTCAAAGGCTGCAGACAGTTCAAGTAAAATAAGAAGGGAGTTATCATTTGTATCCAAGTTCTAGAGAAGGCCTTTTCTGATATCCAGAAAGGCAGATTCGGAGCCGTGAATTGGAGAAGCTGGATTGGCAACACCACAGGCAATTTTGATGCTCAACGAAGCCTTGGAAGTTGAGAAACCACTACCTTTGCTTAGAATTTCATAATGAGAGGACATTTGGCGATGGGGCAATAGTTACTAGGTGTATCGGGGTCCAGCATAGATTTCTGTAGCAGTAGAGTGAGCCAGGAAAGCTTAAGAGCAGAGGGAATGGATTAAATTGACCAAGAAAGGTAGAATTAACTCATTTAATTAATGGATCATGAAAACTGGGAACGGGTTACCAGGACAGCAAGCAGGAGGCAAAGATAAAACTAACTGGTGAATAAAATAAGAATAGAATGGAAAGAAATAGAATTCCAGAAGGGATGAAAAAGTGTCACGGGTAGAGAACACATGAAAAGTAGAAATAGCAGAATTATCCAAAAGTTTTCGGGTGGCATTGATTTTGATACCATAGAACAGGTTGTCCTGCAGCCAAACAAAGCAATAAAGCTTGAGATGGTTTAGGAAGATGTTCATTTTGAAGAAATTGCAGTCTCGGAAAAATCGTTTTTTGAGAGTTAACCGCTCAACTAATTTTCATAGAGAAAAGGGCCTTCTTAGCCGCAATAATTTGTGATTTGCACTCCTTTCTCATAGATGTTAGGGTGTTATGATTTGTAATTGACTTATTTATTTTCCAACTATGCCAAAGTTTCCCTTCAAGAGCACCAGGGTTTCCATGGGGCAAGAATGTTCACTGTCAGTGAAAAGATTTGACAAAAAATTCTAACTGGCACAACAAATCTTGTTGTAGGGACAATTAATCAAAAGCTGCCAGGATATATGGAAGGAATTGTTTTGGTTTAATGTGAGATAACTGGCGTGATTGCTTAATCATGGCCGACCTACCATATTTAGAAAGTTATTTTGTTAAAGAAAGCCTGAAGCTAATGGTCTTGTGATCCGTCCAATCTACGGCAGAAACGACAAAAGGGATAATAATGATGATTTTTTTTCGTTAAAATTCAAACCAAGATGGTACCTTTTTATTCTGCGATTTCATTCTCGCATCTCAGTCTTAAGGCTGTCTCAGTATATAGGATCTTGGCTACAAACTCGTATAGAGGCGGCGAGAGAGAGAAAGAGAGAGAGAGAAAGGGAGTTTAGTATAGTTCGTTTAGTTTGTTTATTTATATAGCGCCGCCAAACCCTAGGGTAACTGGAAGCGTAGACTTAGGCAAAGCATATGTTACATAAAAGTTGCACATACAAAGTACGATAGAACATTAGAGGATGGTACAGTAAAGTGAGTGGTGTACGGGACTATGTTACAGAGTGGTCTGTAAGGTGGCAAAGGTTCAGTGGTAATTGGACCGGTTACAAGATAGTCCATTGCAGAGCCATTAAGCATTAGGTTCAAGGATACAAGATTTTGCTAAGTGCCATTAATAGTCTATTGGTGCGAAGTAAGTAGTTCCTTTACCTTAGCTCTGAATGACCAGAATGAGGTGTCTGCTCTGATTTTCATGGGCAGAGCGTTCCAGTGGTTTCCCTGTATTAGCAGCAAGGGGAAACGGGCTCCCCCTGCTGTTTTCAGATTGAACTTTGGGATGTTGAGTTGGTGTAAATATGGGGATCTGGATGGTCTGGTAGAGTGGTGTCTGGTGAATTTGTTTGAAAGGTAGCGTGGGGCTGTGATGACAAGTGATCTGAATTTAATTCTCTCTCGGATAGGGAGCCAATGAGACTCTTTTTTGAGTGTCAAGATGTGGGCCTTGCGGGGGAGATGGAGTGCACATCTAAGGGCGTTATTTTGTAGTATCTTTAGTCTGTTCAGGTTGTGGTTGGTCGTGCTGAGGAAAAGTGTGTTGCAGTAGTCCAATTCGGACAATATGAGTGCCCTGGCCAGTGTAAGGCAGCTGTTGGTGGATAAAAAAGGTTTGCAGGCATTGATCAGTTTGCTAGTGTATGCTGTAGAAGAGATGGTGGCATTAATTTGTTTTTTAAGTGAAAGGGTGGAATCAAGGTAGACCCTCAGTGTTTTAACTTCTTTAGACTCTTTTATGATGTTGCCATCAATGATAAAGGATTGGTATCTAGGGTCAAGTTTGTTAAGGCGGGCCTGGGATCCGACGATAAGCAGCTCCGTCTTGTAGTCGTTTAAGCAGAGGCTGTAGGTGGCCATCCATGTTTGGATTTCAAGGTAGATCTCATTCAATTTTGCAAAATCTTCCTCATAGCTCCCTGTGAGTGCAATGAGGACCTGGGTGTCATCAGCATAATTAGTATATGTAACACCCAGATCATCAAGGCGGTCAAAGAGGTGCTTTGTAAAGTCATTATAAAGTGTGAGGGAGATACAAGAGTCTTGGGGAACTCCCCATTGGATAGGGACAGGGTCTGCTGCTGCACCACCTAATGGGGCGAAGACTCTGGTTGTTCTGTCCTCGAGGAAGGACCAAATCCAATTGGTGGCATTCTGGGAGAATGCAGCAGCTGAGGAGAGTAGGTTGGTGGGAATTTGGTGGTCGACTAGTTCGAAGGCTGCAGATAAATCCAACAGGAGTAGGATGGCAAAATTTCCCTTGTCTTTGTCTTCATCCATTTGGATTTTTAAGTCCAGGAGGGCAGTTTCAGTCCCGTGCCTGGGTCTAAAGCCAGTTTGTCGCAGGCCAAGAAGGTTGTTGTCTTCCAAATGATGTTGTATTTGGAGATATGCTACTCTGTCTAGTACAGTACAGTTGTGATGGGTCTATAGTTGGTTGGGGTGTTAGGGTCAAGATTAGGCTTTTAAGAAGAGGAAGGACCCATGCTTCTTTCAAGTTGCTTGGTACAGTGGAATCCTTGAACGAGGAGTTGATCAGAGTGGTGATGAAAGGTGCAAGGTCTTTGGCCCCATCCTTAATAACTGAAGTGGGACATAAGTCACCTAGACAGTTTGCTGGTTTTAGACTAGTAATAATGTTGGTTACTTCGTCCTCTGTGACTGGCGAGAAGTGGAAGAGCGGGCAGTCGGGATGCGGAGAGTTCTGAATGTGGCTGAGGTGATCTTTGCCAACAATGTTCGCTTTTATAGATTCTATTTTGGCTTGCAAGAGAGCTATTTTATTGGAAAGAGCTTGTTGTTGTTACACCAGGCTTTGTCCTTGCTGCAGTCATCAGTGGGGGGCACAGGTGATTCCAATTCTCTAAGGATAGAGAATAACTCTTTCGTGGCAGATTTAGCGTTGTGGATTCTTGTGTTATAGATCTCTTTTTTGGCATTAATGATAGCAGCTTTGTAGGTGGTAGCAGCCTCAGAAAATGTTTCTTTAGTGGAGAGAGAAGGGGCTTTTCTCCAACTGGTTTCAGCTGTTCTTTTGAGGTTGCGGAGAGCTTTTAATTCAGCAGAGAACCATTTGTTCACATGGGTCGGAGGTTTGGTTTCTCTCAATTTGAGAGGTGCTATTTTGGGCCTGATTCATGGTGTCATTGTATAATTCAACTAGAGAGGTAGGGTTAGCGTTGATGAGTGTGTGATTGGCCGTGGTAATGGGGTGAAGTAGAGGTTTAAGATTGTCAATGGTGATGTTGCGTTTGTTCCTTGCTAATGTTCGTGCTACTGTCGCGGCAGGTGTACTTTGTTCTGATGCTTTTGGTATAGTAAAGGTGATGAGGTGGTGGTCTGACCACACACAAGGTGTGACAGCAGTTAGGGAGATGCCATTGTTGATGTCGGCCAGCCAGTCCAAAGTTCTGCCTTGTCATGTGTGGGTGTGTTGCTATGTTGCGTCAGGCCAAGTTGAGTTAAAGTATCATTGGGTTAAGGATGCATTAGCGTTATTGGGGTCTAGAAGGCCAAGGTTAAAGTCGCCCAGTAGAGTAATTTGGGAGCCTGTTTTTTTCTTGGTAGTTAATAGGAGGGAGATATCCTCCTCAAAGGGGGTGATAGCGCCTGGTTTTTCTGTATATGAGGTGAAAAAGTATGGTACTGGAATGGGATGGTGGAAGTTTGAAAGATAGGAGTTCAGCCGATGATATGTCTACATTGTTGACTTCTCTAATGTTTAGATTGGTTTTTGTGATGACAGCTACCCCGCCCCCTATACCGACAGTTCTATTGGCTCGGGTGATGGAGTAGTTCTCGGGGATGGCTGTTGAGAGAGAAGGTCTGGAAGCCGGGTGAAGCCAGGTTTCTGTTATAGCAAGGAAGTCCAGGTTCTTGGAAACGATCACTTCTGCTATGTCAACAGTGTGAGCTACTAGTGAGTGTGCCCTTGATGATGGGGCTAGAGGCTGGGGCTGCTGAATCATTAGGTCGGGGCTCGCAAGTCGTGGAGCAGTCTTGGTTGTTGCTGTTATTCGAGTGGTGTGTTGAGGAGGGGGGTGGTGGCGATTTGGGGTCCCCAGAGTACATGGTGGGTGTTCTCAAATGTGTAGGTTTCAGGCTGGTAGGAGAACTTAGTCTAGCATTTCTCAGGTGTAAGGGGCATGCAGTATCAATGCTAGTAGTGTTGGGCGTAGTGGTGCAAAGGCCTTTTCTTGCATTTCTCAGATGCAGTGGGTAAGGGATAAGAGGTGTAGGAGGGGTGGCAAATTTGCCGATCCATTCTGTTGGTGACAGAAGTGGTTGTGGTTGAGGTGCAGTTCCCATAGCTGTAGTGGGGGGGCTTTCATCCGCATGTTGGGTGGGAGGTTGGAGGGTAGAATGTTTTTGAAAAGAGGGAGAATGGTGGCCATAGTGAGTGTCACTTTTCTTAGTACGCCCATGTTTGGATTTTGCCGTCAGGCAGATGGAGAGCAGGTGGGTTGTGCAGCTATTGTGTGGATAAGCAAGTTCAAATTTGTGCACCGTGCACAAAGATAGGCTATTTCAAGACTGCATTGTGAACATGGCAATAGGCTACTTCAAGACTGCATTGTGAACATGGCAATAGGCTACTTCAAGACTGCATTGTGAACATGGCAATAGGCTACTTCAAGACTGCATTGTGAACATGGCAATAGGCTATTTCAAGACTGCATTGTGAACATGGCAATAGGCTATTTCAAGACTGCATTGTGAACATGGCAATAGGCTATTTCAAGACTGCATTGTGAACATGGCAATAGGCTATTTCAAGACTGCATTGTGAACATGGCAATAGGCTACTTCAAGACTGCATTGTGGACATGGCAATAGGCTATTTCAAGACTGCATTGTGAACATGGCAATAGGCTATTTCAAGACTGCATTGTGAACATGGCAATAGGCTATTTCAAGACTGCATTGTGAACATGGCAAAAGGCTATTTCAAGACTGCATTGTGAACATGGCAATAGGCTATTTAAAGACTGCATTGTGAACATGGCAATAGGCTATTTCAAGACTGATCCTGGTCATGGATTAAGTTCAGTTTATGTCCACAGTGGATAGCGTGAGGCAAAAGCAGTTATGTGCTTGCGCCGACATTAGGAGTAAAGGCGTGGACTGACTGGGTGTTGAGGAGTCGTTTGCTGTAGTAATAGTTTTAAACGGGCTGACAGAGATGACGTATTTCAACAGCAGTGTGCTAGCTTCAATGTATCTGGCAATCGGATGCCGTGCCGGTGGTGCTAGGAGACAGGGGGAATATACGAGGTAGACAAGTGGGTTGAGTAATGGATTAAGCAATTTGCAACTGCCTACCTTCTAGAATAGAATTCTGGACAGGTAGCATGGCTGGCCCAATGGCACACCACAGGCACTGACCGGCGTGGATAGGCTTGTACTTGTGGTGTGTGAAAAATGAAAAATGAAATGAGCATCAGGGCCAGTGGGAATTATGTGCCTACTGATTCAAGCATATAATCATTTAATCACAAACCTATTTATCAAAGTTATCTGTGGTCATTCTTATGTTTCCAATGTACTCTTTGATGTTATGCAAATCAGCCATGGACTCTCATTGGTGGTGTTTGTTCCTCTCCACTTTCTCATAGAGGTGTTTTGAAAGTGTACAATAGGAGTGTACTAGGCTGTCCATCTTCAAATTATAACCTACTATCTTAAATAATTGATATGGGTATTCTAGGTTTGGATAATGTAGTTTGCTCAGTAAAAAAAGTGTTATGTTCTTATTAGGACTACAATTTATACTTTTTTGTATTGTTTTATTAGTTAAACAGGTAAACCTTTAACAATTTTCCATTTGATTTAATTTCCCACTCTCTCCATCTCCTTCCATGTCCAAATCTAATTTCAAGGACTCCACAAATGTTAGAGCATCAATTGTTCTGCCCACCTTTTCAACTGTCAATAGTCTCTCCCAGTAATCTTCCTCCGTATCTGGAGAAATTTTGGCCGTGTAACTCCCCATATCCGTCGAACGTTTCAAAGCTAGGGCCGGGCAAGTTAGCATAGCATATCTGATGGACTCCAGATGTTCTTTGTATTCACAGAACCTGCAGTACGCGTTTGACTTTTCCATTAACTTTCTCCTCCATTTTACTTTTCTAGAGGCCCAGATATTCAATCTGCATCTCAGCAGCAGGTCTCTGTAATGATTTGATGGAAACTTCTTTAGATAAGGTGGGAGGGTATTCAGTGTTTTTAGCTCCCATATGATATTATGGCACATATTTTTCGCCAATTTCTTCTCCCGGGTTTCTTCCAGTCTTTTTCCTGGATAGTTCTTTTTGCCTTGTCAGGATTGTATTTCAAGGTATCCTGCGAGATATCAAACTGTTCCAAGGTGCTATTACATACGATGTTCCAGCTTTGGAGTATCATATCTCTATTTGTTGGCTCTTTTTGTGCTAGGATTTTGTAAGGTTGTGGTGGATTGTCAAGAATACATTTTCGGTAAAGATATAATGTTTTCCATAGTACTATAGACGCCAGGGTTTGGAGCCTTAATTCGGTTCTTATGAGTCCCACAGGCAGCGAGTTTGGAAGCTTCAAGATTTTCCACCAAAAATATGACTCAGATAGGCTCCAGACTTTCCAGCGCAGAGCTAACAAGGCCTCTGCACCATAGGTAATTACGGCTACTACCTTTTGTATGTAAAAGGTTAAGATGGGCGTCAAGGAGAACTTTCCATATCTTCGATTTATAACTAGCCCCTGATTAGTCAAGGTTGTTAGCTTTTCCCTAATAAGTGCATATTGATCTTCTTCATTACAGTTTTTGTTTATCCTCACTCCAAGATATAGAGTAGTATCAACCACCTCCAATTTTTCGTTTTCTAGCGACCAGGGTGTTTCCTTGCCGTTTTTTTTTTTCCACGACTTGACTCCATTATTAATACCATGGATTTCTTGATGTTTATTTTCATTTCATTTTCTGTTAGGAACTCATAGAAGGCCTCTATCCTTCGCTGAAGACCGATGGGCGTTTGATCGAGAAATACTACGTCATCAGCATACAGCATCCACGGCACTAACCCCACCATTTGCTGTTATTTGGACCTGTATCATAGTGTTGGTATACAGGGCTTGGATAGCTTCTAAAAGATCCAAGAGCATCCCCATCTTTTCATCTTTAGCCACAGACGGTCACGGTTTATCCCGTTGAACGCCTGTTCGAGATCGATAAATGCTAAATAAATGGCTTTTTTTCCTTCCAGGGCCTTTGCTTTCATAAGATTGATTAGGAACAAATTTAACGATGTTCCCACTCCACTGATGAAAGCTGTTTGCCTCTCATCCAGGATTTTGGCATGTGTCACCCATTTTCTTAGATCTCTTAGCAGAATAGACGCAAATAGTTTGCCTATTGAGTCCAGCAATGCTATCGGCCTTTAATTTCTGGGATTACTTCTGTCCCCTTTTTTATAGATTGGTACGATATATGCCTCTCTCCAAGAGATGGGGATTTGTCTTGATCGTCTTATTTGTTGGAACAATGCTTAGATTAGGTCTGCCCAATCTTCACAGTTGTCCTTAAGCATCTTATTTGAGATGCCGCTGGGCCCCGCTGCCCTAGAGGCGCATCATTTTTTTATCATCCCTACGATGTCATCTCTGTCAAATTCAATTGACCAGGGATTTTGTTCATGGTCCTTCTCTGTATCCATTTTCTTATTTTTTCCCCTCATATAGGGTGGTGTAATGATTGAACCAATTTTCTTCCAAAACTTGGTTTACACCTGTTGCAGATTGGCATAGCTTCCTGTTGTTAATTAAATCCCAAGTGCTTCTTGCATTGTTTGTTGATACTGTGCCTAGCATTTTTTCCGCATCGCCTTGTGCTCTCAGATGTCGTGTGGCACATAGCCAATTTTTGATGTTTGCCGACACTTCCTCAGTTTTTCATCTTTCTCCAAAGAATTTTTCTTTTTTATGCATGCCAAGTCAGCTCTGTATTCTTTCCTTTTGGCAACTAAGAGTTCATCATATGCGTGTTTCCTTTTAATTGTTTTTACTCTGTTTGGATCGTACTTGACCTCAAAGGCTTCCAGCAGCCATCTGTATTCAACCTCATCTTTACCATCCCCTATGGCGTTGTTGTATTTTTCCACCAGCTTTGATATAGACTGTTTTTTTATCCTTAACCGATTTCTTCCCCAGGACACTTCCCTTTCCATCACTCCTGTTCTAATTGGTGGTTTCCTTATTTTCCAAGAGAGTTCTGTTTCCAATAAATTGTGGTCACTGTTTGCTTGCTTCTTTATTGTGATGGAGTTTACCTATTCAAGGGTATTAGCACCTACAAAATAATAGTCCAAACAAGCTCCAGATTTTTCACTGTGCCATGTATTGGCGCCCATCAGATCTCCTCTCGTCTGGCTATTTAACATCTTCATATCTCGAATTCGCATTTCCTCCATCCATTTTTGTTATTTCCCTACCAGTTGTTCGGCCTCTTTGATTTTACCCTCTTTGTCCAGAAGTTTAATATTTAAGTCACCACTGAGTAGGATCAATTTGTCTTTATCCACCGTCATTGACTTGTCGATGGCATTCATGATGACTTTTAGGTAACTTCAAACTTTTGGCATATTTTCACTCCATATCAACTTGGATGTACCTTCACTCTCCTCTGGTTGAAGTGTTATTTTTAATATTTGCACAAAAGGATTTGGTATATGATGTTCCAAGACTTGTAGATGGCTGTCTAGTTTTTTTAAGATCATCAGACCCACGAATGGTCTCCCTTTTGGTCCTTTTCTAACCGGGTTTATGTACACTTCATACCCCTCACGTACTGGTTTTTCTCGCAGCCAAGATTCCTGTATACATATGAGGTTGTATTTTCCCAAGAAATTGCTTTCATCAGTAAACATATGTTTAAAGCCTCTGGTGTTCCATGAGGCACAATAGACATTTCTTTTGGAGTCCTCCTCAATCTATTGTTTTTTCTTAGTATTTAAGGCTTTGGCCATCCATGTCCAGTCATTAGTCTTCTTTTTGCCTTCATTAGCATTGCTTTTGCTCTTATTCATATTTCCTGAGTTATCCAATGTGAACCTCATGGTTATCATTCGCTTGGCACTTTTTTCTATTTTAGGTGATCGTTCCCTTTGGATTTTAGGTAAAGCTATTGGGTTTTTTCTTAAGTCCTTTTTAGTTTCACTCACTAGGATCAGTCTAGATTTTTCACTGTTTTCATTTTCGATGTCTTTTATCAGTCAATGTATTTCCTTTTCCCCCTTAGGCTCTTTTTCTTCCCTGTTTTTTTCTTTTGTTCTTACATATTCAGGTTTTTCTTCCAAGGTTTCTAATCGAAATCCCTTTTTTGGCATCCAGCAGATTTAGCTTTATCTTTTTAGAATTTAAATGTAATATGACCTGGTCCATCCGCTTTTCCGTTACTAATTCAACAATTTTTATGTCCTCCGTTGTTACATTGCGTAGAGTTGATACTTGATTGAAGAGTGTCATCACATAACTCCTATTTAGCACTACCCTTTGAGGACCTTTTGATGTTGTTTCTAATTTTAGGTACCCACCTTTGTGTGTCCTAGCTTTCCTGACTCTTTGAAAAGGAGAGACTTCTCTCTGATCTTTTCACACCCCCTGCCCCATTTTTCATGGGGGATTTTAGATTTTTGAGGGGGCTTTCCCCAGTGAATTTGAGCTTTCTTTTCTTCAATATCCTGCTGCTTCCTTTTTTGTTCCAGTGTTTTGAACGGGGTAGTGGCTCGATATTTTTCACGGATGGGTGTCCGCTTTGATGGATCTGTCCTTATATCCTGCTTCAAATCTCCTGTTATCAATTTGTCTCTTTGGGTTTTCCACTTCGTTTGGTCTTTTGCTTGCACTCCCTGATGGGCATTTTCCCAGTTGTCTATGGTCTGCCAATCAGATAAACTGATATTTTCCCATTCCTCTTCTTCCCTGTTTTTGTCCATTATTTCAATGAGATCACTTAGATCTGCAGTTTGCTCCGGCTCAGATTCATCCTTGTCTATTTCAATGGTCTTTACAATTCCGTATGCCCTGGGTTCCTCCGGAGGGTCTAGCTTTCTAAGTGTCATTTCCCTTCTGGGCTTCTTTGCTCATTGCAGGCTTTCTCTTTTTGGCGGTGTTCTTATATTTCTCAGGAAAGCTCAGGAGCCATTTACTTTCTAGGGTTTCATTGTTCGATTTTTTTTTCCTTTTCTAATTTTTTGGACGCCCCATTTCCCCCCTGAGGGTCCTGAGCATTTAAAGTAGTGCCTGCAAAAATTGCAAAGTTAGACATGTTTGGGTTGGATGTGGAGTCTCCTCTTTTAGCTACCTGCTTTCGTGGAGTGATTAGGATTACATCGTCAGAGTTTCAACCTGTTTGTTTTAGTTGAACATCTTCTCCCTGTTTCAATTTCATTGGACCCTTTCCAGCCTATATATTATACCTCAACATGTCCGGCTCATTTTCCTTTTTGTATATGCTTCTCATCCATTTGCAGTCCTCCAGGACTGCCTCCATCAATAATGATTTATCATTTGCGTCTTTTCTCGCTAAATCACTAAAACGGTTTTGCCAAATTTGCGTTTGCTCAGCTTCCTTGTCCATTCTTATAACTAATCTCTTCAGGGAGGATTACATTTGCAAGTTTGCCTCTTTAATTTGTATATTGGTGCAAGCTACTTCTTGTGAAGGGTCCCTTATGACCTCATAAAGCTTTAGGAATGGAGTAATCGTTATGTTTAGGGATATCATGATCACATTTTGGATGTGCACAGTATCCTTTAACCTTTCAGTTTTACAGGCCTCACTAATTGACTGTGAGGTTTTCTCTTTGGACATCCCTTCTCGGGCCAACCTTTCTTCTACAACAGCCGATGTTTGAGTCGTTTTAGTTGACATTTGTTTTTCATAGGGATTGGTCGTATTTTTGTCATGGTCTTCATCTCCTAAACACCCCATTTTGACTTGCTCTTTGTCTAATGCTGCAATCTTCTCATTTATAAAGGACAAGCCTTTTCTTTTCTCTTTCTATTTTCCCCGTCAAGATATCTTGCATGATTTTATTTGCCAGCCTTGAGTTGCTCAGATTTGCTGCAAGCGTATTTGTGCTTTCGCTTCCACTTAGACTCCCAGATGGTTTGGGTCTCTCCACCGGTGCCCTGGTTTGGTCTTTATTCCACCCATCCATAGGCAACTCCGTCCCTCTTTTATGAAAGGGGTTTGGATTTTCCCTCCCTTTATCCCCGCCAGTTTTTTCATCCATTACCCTCTCTTCAATTTGTTGGTTTCTCAATTGTGGGGTAGATTTATGTCCTTGATTTGGGTTTTCTCCCAGATCTGATGTGAAAATTTCGATTCTTGTGGGTTCTGCCCCTACAGCTTCAATTTGATGGAATTTTTTTGCTTTTGAGATATCGGATTCCTGCAGGGCTTCTTCCAAATAACCTAGATGTGCAGGATCCCAAAGACCTGCATTTTCCCATAAGGCCTCCGAAGAGGCAGTTTGATTTGGGGTTTTGTTAACTAGATCCTTTGCGCATTCGGGGCTACCAGTGGGTGAATTTGATACCTTCCCTCGAGGTCCTTCAATCACAATTCCCATTAAATGGCCAGTCTTCTCTTTGGCTGGAGGGACCCTCCCCTCCTGCTCTGCGGTGGACTGGTCCAAGTCAATCACCGTTTTTGATTTTTGCCCCGAGTTCTCATCACGTTTCCCCCCCACAGGGGTTTGTGGCGCTCCACAGGGCTGGTGGTTGGAGGAATCTCCTTCTTCAATTCTAGATTTTTCACGTGGCTCTTGGTTTCCTGCCACTTTGCCATTTGACGGTCTATCCTGAGCATTATCAGGGGTCTCAGATGGTTCCTCATTTGTTTGTATCATACAATCCCCGAGCTCTTTAGGAAGGGTGGAACTTTTTCTGCCAAGTCATTTGCCCCTGAATAGCTATTGCAGTAGTCTCCGGATTCCCCTCTACCATCCGTTCCTCCATGCTCTGGTTCATTCCCAAATCCGTTAATAGGTGGTTTTTGGTTTCAGCTGGTATTGGGATGGGAAGGGTATTTTTGGGTCATTGGGCTTGGGGATTTTATCTAATCCTCCCTCAGTTTCCAAGGGTAGCATTATGTTTTTTTCCGCGGTCATTTCGGGCCCCACAGAGAGGTTCTTTCTCTTCTTTGTATGACATGGTAGATATGTCTGTTTTAGCACGGGCATATCTTTTTGCACCACTTTAGTTGTTTGTTCAGACCTTCCCTCTGCTTCTGGGAAGGAAGTGAATCTTTGTCTTACCTGTAGGCGAGTTCTTAATCCCGAAGTCGGCGTTTCCACGGCTGCAAACTTCATTTTCGTAGTGGAGCTCCTCTCATACGTTACCACGCCATTGAGTTTACGATGCCAAGGGGGCCTCCAACTATCCACCGTCGTGGGGTTTGATGCGTGCCTCAGCCGTAGCAAGCATCCAAACAGCGAAACAGCAGTTGTTTGAAAATTGCAACAAGCCCTTTGCATACAAGTGCCAAGCGCCGCAAGAGTGCCTGTGAGCCTGTTTTAACAGCTCACTTCCTGCTTCAGGCGGCTCCAGATGCAGGTAGGCGCGGCCTAATAGCGCGACGGCGCTCCCCTCTCCCTTCCGCTCGTCCTTGGGTCCTTTAGTGCTCTAATGCACGGAAGCTGCTTTGGAGGCACAGGGATAGCAGCCACAGCAAAACAGCAGTTGCATGAACACTGCAAAAAGCCCTTTCCACTACAATTTATACTGGATGTAATCATTAGAAATAAACACTGTAAAATGTTAAAATAGGACATTTTATAATGTTAGTACAATTAAATTTCTTTTTTAATTGCTTCTTTTGCAAATTAAAAAAACCTTTCCCCGACAGACTTACAATGAGTCACAGGGAGACAAAGAGTGCAGAGAGGGAGAAAATGCTAGATCGATGTGTGATGTGCAGGGTACGCCTGTCAGCACTGCATTATTGGGGAGAGCACAGAGTTTGCAGATATCCGTCCTGCAGATAAAGGTCAGGGCTTGCTAGAGGTGGTGAGGACCTCCTGTTTAGTGCCACAATGTATCCGATATTTGCCGTTTGCACCTCTATGTAATGTTTACAAGAGTTTCTAATGCTTCCTACATCGTGACTCTTTAGTTTGTGCTTTTAGGTGTCCTGTGCAACACCGAAAAGCCTAAACTCTTGCATTAGAGTAGAGATAAGGAGAATTGGCACATGAGGAGGGACACGCAGCTTGTAGGTATTGTTTGGTTACTTGCCCACTCATTGACTGCCTAATCCATATGGCCATACCCACCCAATTCCTACCCCTCCCTTCCATCCAAAACACCTCCTCATTGGATCTCTCTGAGTTCGCTTTAATCAAGCCTTACCATGAAATTGCACTAGAAGTGCCTGCCACTGTTTTTTCAAAGTAGTCTTCTGAGAGGTAATCACTTAGTTGGAGTTGTACACCCCCTCCTGGTGTAATAAAAATGTCTTAACCCGGTCTGCCTTTAGCCACTCGATTTGTAGGCCCTGGGCATGTCCTTCACTGAGGCCTGTTAAAACAAGCTTTGGCAAAGCCAACAGTTAGGGTTTGCATTGTGTTAAGCATTTGCCAGGCACTGTTATTAGATGCCCAGGTACTCGCACAATTTTGCCCTGGTACCATTAATGTCTAGTTAATACTACTACGACTGTGCCTGGCAAAGTGCCTTTTCCTCGACTCCACAAAAGCCCAAACTTTCATTTCAGTTTCATTTAGGATTAGCATGTCACCTCATGAAATAAGAGATCCCCGGCAAAGCATATGCCTCAGCTGCAAGCCTTTTAGGACTGGGTAGTAGTGCTCTTTTGTTGTTATGAATGCACCATATGTGAGTTGTGAGAGAGAGACCGTGGCCTGGCTTGCCAGGCTGACGTCGTGTTGTGCAGAGTCCTGCCAGCAGGCCCAGTTTGGCTTCAGGGTGGGTTTGCGTGCACTATTTTGAGGTCTTGGAAGAAGTTCTGGATGTTTAGAGCGGAAGGGAAGGGTGGCAGGCCCCCTCTTGGGGTGGCGGCGACTGAAGGCGCGCTCTCAGCCTCGCGCTCTAATGGGCCACGGGGAGGGAGGGAGGGAGTGAGTCATAGGAAGGGCGACGTGTCGAGGGCTGTGGTCTGGAGTCTGGACGTCTCTCCGGCTGCATGGCTTTTATTTACCAGGAGCGCGGGTGGCAAGCGGGCATACTGCAGCTCTATGAGGATGTGGTCATGGCAGATGAGCGCAGCCATTTCCAGCGCAGGAAATAACGCACTGCGGGTGCTCCCACACTTTCCTGGGCACCAGCCTCTGGCCGGCGACAAGGTGCCACTTTTAAGAAGCAGGCCCTGGGGCGTTTTCTCAGACTCCAACCACGGGCTCGCTCGTCGCATTCCTTCTGTCTTCGTCAGTTTGCTGTGCTTGGAGCTCGCCAGCAGTCTCCTTGTGCAAACACGATCTCTGTATCCAGCAGTCGCTGCTCTGAAAACACCTAGTGCCGCCAGCATGCACTGTAGGCGTCCATTGGCTTCAGGCATGACGTTCACACACCATCTGAGCCTACGTGCTTAAGGCCTCCACAGTCCACACCCTCATGTTACCCAGGTGTACTGGGGGTGAAATGTGCGCTCCCTGTTGCTTCCATAAACCCCACCTACTCCAGTTTCTGAGAAGGCAGAGCCAGCGGCACCACGGCTTTACAGTGAATGTATCAGTCAGTAAAGCTGTTCAGGTGAGTGTTAAATGTCCCCAATAGACTGCCTCGGCCCGCAAGGCTATCTCTTTGGCTGGAATTGGTCATTTGAGACCGGTGACCACTCCCATCACTAAGTATTGGGTGGCCCTACACACAAGCCATTGCATTTCGCTTCAAATAAGCGCTGCGTTGGTCTCGTTCCTTCAGCCTGTTAGCATGCCTGCCCTTTACTCCCATGCACCAGAGGCGTAGACAGGGTAGGACCAGAGCGGGCAATTCCCCCCCCTCCCCCCACCCCAACATCTGCAAATGCCCACTCAGCAGCAGGGGTCTGTGTGCATTTACAGATGTTAACGTCACTGCAGTGGGCCCAACTACATTAGCTTCAGGCCCCACTTGTTAGACAATCCTGTCTACGCCTCTGCCAGCCACTACATGGCTTTCACCCACAGCCTGGGTCACTTGCTAGTATTGTTGTCCCCTTTCTATCTCCAGGACATCTGTACTGCCACAGGGAGCAGGAGGTGGATAGCTCACGAGCAAGACTCACTGTGCTTCCACCCTCCAAAGCTTAGTCCCTCTTCCTTATCTACCTGGTGTCTCACCCTCAGCCTGGGCCACTCGCCAGTACTGTAGTACCCTTTGGGTCCCTTTCAATCTCCAGCACACTTGTACTGCCACATGTAGCAGGAGGTGGGTAACTCATGAGCAAGACCCACTGTGCTACCATCCTCCAAAGCTTAGTCCCTCTTCCTTATCCACCTGGTGTCTCACCCTGAGGAATGTCACAATAAAGATGATGCCAGAGTAGCAAGAATGAAAGGACTACCACGCTGCCCACCGTGACCTGCCCACAGCAGAGCAGAGAAATGTCTCGATTCCATGAGGCTGTCAGCAAGCACCCTTTGGAAATATTAAGACTGTATGCATATGTACCAACCTATTTCTTCCATACTATTAGGACTTCATGCCATTCATAGACCATAGTGCCGAGGCTGAAGCCAAAATTCCACAGCAGTGACCTAATTTTCGACCATGGAGCAACCACACCTATGCATGCCGCTCCCACCTTGCTCCCATATGCTCCGTCCTCCATAACAACCATTCAGTCCTTTTCACAATGTTCGGTGAGACTGGACCCCTCCCAGCAGTGTCTCCCCCTTGTTCGGTGCTTATTTAATTCGAGAATTTGAGTGCTCATCTCCACATGTTCCCTATCAGGTATTTCTACCCGCGTATGTCCTGTAAGCGTGTTCTATTGGCCTGCAGGTCTGGTGACAGGCAAATCCCCACCTGACCTACATGCACTCTGCCTGGATTGCCGCCGGTCTGATCATTCAGGGGGACTCCCAGACAGCATTGCTTTGGATCTGCGTGATTACCCTTCAGGAAACCCTCTGTCCTATCTTCTACCTGGCTCATGTCTTAGGCTCCCTTTTGGATATGCATGCTTACCCTTCAGGAAACCCTCTGTCCTATCTTCTACCTGGCTCATGTCTTAGGCTCCCTTTTGGATATGCATGCTTACCCTTCAGGAAACCCTCTGTCCTGTCTTCTACCTGGCTCATGTCTTAGGCTCCCTTTTGGATCTGCATGCTTACCCTTCAGGAAACCCTCTGTCCTATCTTCTACCTGGCTAATGTCTTAGGCTCCCTTTTGGATATGCATGCTTACCCTTCAGGAAACCCTCTGTCCTGTCTTCTACCTGGCTCATGTCTTAGGCTCCCTTTTGGATCTGCATGCTTACCCTTCAGGAAACCCTCTGTCCTATCTTCTACCTGGCTCATGTCTTAGGCTCCCTTTTGGATCTGCATGCTTACCCTTCAGGAAACCCTCTGTCCTATCTTCTACCTGGCTCATGTCTTAGGCTCCCTTTTGGATATGCATGCTTACCCTTCAGGAAACCCTCTGTCCTGTCTTCTACCTGGCTCATGTCTTAGGCTCCCTTTTGGATCTGCATGCTTACCCTTCAGGAAACCCTCTGTCCTATCTTCTACCTGGCTCATGTCTTAGGCTCCCTTTTGGATCTGCATGCTTACCCTTCAGGAAACCCTCTGTCCTATCTTCTACCTGGCTCATGTCTTAGGCTCCCTTTTGGATATGCATGCTTACCCTTCAGGCAACCCTCTGTCCTGTCTTCTACCTGGCTCATGTTTTAGGCTCCCTTTTGGATCCGCGTGCTTACCCTTCAGGAAACCCTCTGTCCTATCTTCTACCTGGCTAATGTCTTAGGCTCCCTTTTGGATATGCATGCTTACCCTTCAGGAAACCCTCTGTCCTGTCTTCTACCTGGCTCATGTCTTAGGCTCCCTTTTGGATATGCATGCTTACCCTTCAGGAAACCCTCTGTCCTATCTTCTACCTGGCTAATGTCTTAGGCTCCCTTTTGGATATGCATGCTTACCCTTCAGGCAACCCTCTGTCCTGTCTTCTACCTGGCTCATGTCTTAGGCTCCCTTTTGGATCCGCGTGCTTACCCTTCAGGAAACCCTCTGTCCTATCTTCTACCTGGCTAATGTCTTAGGCTCCCTTTTGGATATGCATGCTTACCCTTCAGGAAACCCTCTGTCCTGTCTTCTACCTGGCTCATGTCTTAGGCTCCCTTTTGGATCCGCGTGCTTACCCTTCAGGAAACCCTCTGTCCTTTCTTCTACCTGGCTAATGTCTTAGGCTCCCTTTTGGATATGCATGCTTACCCTTCAGGAAACCCTCTGTCCTGTCTTCTACCTGGCTCATGTCTTAGGCTCCCTTTTGGATCTGCATGGTTATCATTCGCTTGGCACTTGTTTCTATTTTAGGTGATCGTTCCCTTTGGATTTTAGGTAAAGCTATTGGGTTTTTTCTTAAGTCCTTTTTAGTTTCACTCACTAGGATTCAGGAAACCCTCTGTCCTGTCTTCTACCTGGATCATGTCTTAGGCTCCCTTTTGGATATGCATGCTTACCTTTCAGGAAACCCTCTGTCCTTTCTTCTACCTGGCTAATGTCTTAGGCTCCCTTTTGGATATGCATGCTTACCTTTCAGGAAACCCTCTGTCCTTTCTTCTACCTGGCTAATGTCTTAGGCTCCCTTTTTGATCCGCGTGCCTACCTTTCAGGAAACCCTCTGTCCTGTCTTCTGGCTCATGTCTTAGGCTCCCTTTTGGTTCTGCATGCTTACTTTCAGGAAACCCTCTGGTTGGCACAGCAGGGAATCCTATGAAGCAAGCTTCCTTTCTCCACCTTTCCCCCGCTGGCATGCATCTACAGTTTGCGCAACGGACTGACAGGCCAAAAGCTGCCAAAGTGATCCAAGAGGCCTGTCTCTCTTCCCCCTATACTCATCTTAGGGTTTGTGGAAACCACCCCACCAAGGGTCATCAATCTGTGCAACTGCTAGGAATGCAACCGCTCAAACGACCAGACCTCTTACTCAGACTCCCTTTTTTCGTGTACTGATTGCATACCACGTCCCACAAGGCACGCTTCTGAGCCATGGAGCTTTCTGCAGGCCCATTGCACCCCTTTATGCTTAGCCTTCTCCTCTCGTTCTTTGGGTGCAGCACCTCCCGCTAAACTCGCTTGCAAGGCTCGGTTTATCAGCCGGTTTTAATCCCCCTTAACATCCTCTCCCATGAAGGGCTTCTTTCTGAATCTTATGAGGGAGGTCCTCCCTCCCCAAGTTTCTTCTTATCTGGAGGTTCCTACTGCTCCTGCTCAGCCTCTGCCGTAGCCCGATCCAGTTCCCCAGTGATTGACCCTTTTCCACAAGCTCCTTAGACTTAGTCACAGCCTCCTTCGCCTCCTCTGCCTCAAGTGCAATGCTCTCGTGGATCCAGCCGATCCTCTCCTTGCAGACACTGGCAATCGAGGAATATGGATGAGGTGTCCCTGCCCTCCCCCAGGGCATTTTATGAAAGAATGGAAGTCTGTATGGCATTCATGGGCATTCCCTTTCTGGAGGGTTGAGTCTCTGAGGAAGCGGTCATTCCTCGGTCCTCTCTGGTTGATCAAACTCTTATTGTGGCCTACATTTTCAAAAGCATGAAAGGTCTGGAAAAAGTCTCCTACGTTCATTCAAGTTAGCAAAACGGTGGATGTGAGATAGAAGTCTCTGCCTCCCACAAACCTTCGACTGGCTTTGCACCACAGGCCTAAACGTTCATGGTGGTGTCGGCCGCCACAGCAGGTGCCCTGAGTAAGGAGGAATGGCTATTCCATGGGATTTGGAAGAATGTATACCAAACACTTCCTCCATCTGTCGCATGCCCTTGTGGCCATAGCAAATCAGAGACTCTAGGCGCTGCTCTCTAATTTCTATGCTGACCTCTGTGAACATAAAAGAGCCATTTTCAAGTCTGGTCTAGCAGAGTCAAGAAAGGTGGCCGATAGTATGATGTAGAGCAGTCCACCGCATAGATACGGCAGCGAGGAGAGTGAACATCGGCCTAGACACCAGGAGACACACCTGGATTAAGGCAGCACAATTCACCCAAGACATACCGAGCAAAATGCTGCGTCATCCCTTTGAGGTAGTAGACTTGTTCCTTCTTCAGCCTATGAGAAACTCAACCAATCAAAACTACTCTAGGCAAAAATATAATGCACTGTTTGTATGTAAGGTTTTTGTAAATCACGGATATAGCTGGGAAGCATTGAGAAGATGTACATAGTAGCGGTGAGTGTCTACAGAATAGGTCAGTTGCGGGGTGCACTCCTGGCAATGATGGGAGGCACACTGTTCTTGAGGAGGAATTATTTGAACAGTAATATCTTCTGTTTGTTCCTTGGTGCTGGATTGTTAGGGTGGCGTATGTGTCAAGTAGATATTATTGCACATTGATAGCACGTAACTGGAGAAGGTCAGTTTCCTGGCTTTCTCTTTCCAGCATTGTTTTGGCCTCGAGTCTAGCAAAGGTGTAGCTTCTGAAATTGCAAAACCCAAATTTCAAAGTTGCCTTCAGAAAATTCATGTACTCAAGCTTTGCTCAGAACAACCTGCAAATGTCATTACTTCATCTCAAAGTGATTCTTGTTTTCAGTACTCATAATTCAAACAACGTGCTCAAGTTTATACGTTTTTTCAATAAAAAAACAAATGTATTTGAGTGAAGCAGTATCTATACACAAATCTATCTAGGTCATTGGTTTTCCGTCATTAGGGCTAGACCCTTTATGTAACTCTTCCTAGGAGTCAACTGTGCTTCACATGTGCTGGCATGAAGCCAATGAGTAATTTGTTGTCTTCCTTCTATTATGGAGACGCTCTGCACGAGCGGGAACTCAGATCGGCAAAGGCTTCTGGAATTGCCCCTGAAATGGTTCGCTTTTCACCCGTGCTTCCCCCTCCCATCACCTCCTCATCCAATGATGGCCAAAGTGCCATCAATGTTCAGGCAGTCTCTGAACTGCAGACTAATTCTGCTGGGGCCATACTATCATGCAGGTTTCTTGTTATCAGAACTAATTTGTCTGTCTTTTCTTCTCACCGATTCCTTCCCCACCGGCTGGATCCTCTCATGCACCATGGGGTATATTTGTGTCAAGTTAATGCCATGGTTACTAACTTATGGTCATCTGGATTTATGAAGGGGATATGGCATTCCAGTTTGTAAAAGTTATTTATCATAGTAACTCCTAGTCCAAAGTAACCTTTCGTCCATACGCCCACCCACTGGCCCCACTAAAATACGGCCGTCTGCTAATCCATTCGTATGCAGATGGAAAGGACGTAAGGGGGAGTTATAGAGGGAGAACGTATCGAGGAAAGGGACTATCTCCTGGTGCCAGGAAAGGTGCTACCCAGGTGTATGGCCCAGACCTTTGCCAAGCCAGGTGGGGGGCACAGCCTGCCATATGGCTATGAAGCTGCAGAGAATGTGTGCCCCTTTGGCACCGCTTCATTCTAGGTTGACAGTGCATTAGTACCATTGCGTAGAGCAGTGATCCTCAAACTGTGTGCCTCAATGTGGTGCCAGGGGGGACATGCTACACAGGGCCCGAAAACTGTTCAAGTTCTTTCTTTACAAATGAATGACTCGCGGAAACCACAAACCAGGTTGGACTATTAGCTATTTTGCCTTTTGCTGATGGGTATGCCGTAAAAGGACATTTTCATTTTTGTAAAGGATGGCCTGAGCGAATAACAGTCAAAACGTATTTTCAAGTTGCAGATGAGTTCATGCAAAGCCGAGTCCATGGAAAAAACAAAAAAGTGTCTACACTGGGACCCCTCCAATGACTCAAAATATCAAAAGTGTAATATCAAAAGACAGAAAACATATTGCAACAGTTCAAGCCTCTCATTGCCTTACTCACTGTGAAGCGTTTACCGACAAGTTGGCCAGAGGAACTCATACCTGTACTGAATCAATGAGTCAAAATTGTTAAATTCAAATCAAAAGCTCAAAGTCCTTCTATACTTAAAATTCTTTGAGAAGGTACTGGAGCAGAACATTATTCTCTTCACTTTGCAGTGGGCTTCCTGTTTTAGCATGAACATTGGAACTTGTAGAAGTTTTGATAATTTGAATCTAATGAGATTGTATAAAGGTGTTTCATGATAATCTCTATTCACTGAGCTTGGTTTAATGGCATATGTTTCCGAGCATCTTCGTGAATTGAACCGCAAGATGAAAGATCAGTAAACTGTTAAACAAATTGAGTGGAAATAAAACAACTCTGTACTTCCGGCATGAGGAAGTATGCGTGGATCGCTCCATGGTTGAGGGGTTACAGAAGGAGGAAAATTAGGGCAAACTGAGGATCATGCAATCATGATCCAGGAAATGCCTATGCGGCATCTCCTTAAACTTCAATAACCTTATTTTCTCTCAAGATGAGAGGTGTTGGTTGACCCCAGGAGCAATTGAAGTTTACAATTCATCTGTGGTGGTGTACCAAGCAGTGTTCAACTTCAAGGAAAATAAGAATATGCACTCATTTCTCAGAAGGCTATTTCAATTTTGCTACCAATATCTTCCACGTATCTGTGTGAACTCAGCTTTTCAATAGTAACATCAATTAAAAGCAGCAAATAGGCGTGTTTGTTCAGATTGGAGCAAACTCTCCTTGTAGCTCTTTCCAGCGTGGAGCCACACATGAAGCCTGTGTGCTTTACTAAACAAATCTCAATACAAGAAACTTTATTGTAAAAATGAATTGTTCATTTTCTATGTATTTTTTCAAGCAAGAAAGAAATGTGTCTATAACAAAAAAGTATAGATTACTTATAGCCTGCTGGCATGTGCATGGGTGTGCCACGAAATTATAATTATACATAATAGAAGTTCGCCCCGAATAAAAGAAAACATTGAACACAGATTTAGAGGAGTTGTAGGTTATTAGTGCCTTATGAACACAGTGCCCAATGAGGTCCAGTTAAACCAGAGGTGTATTTTACCTCACTACCTGTCCTTGAGAGGCCAGTGCACACCCATTAGGATATTCCCTTAGCTGGGCAAATGGTGGCGGGGAGGCCCAGGAGGCCTGACCAGGTGGTCTGCTCATCTAGAAACCCTGTGCAGATTTCTCTGTCAATTATAAGCTGGTGTAAGCGTATAACCAAGGGCAGTCCTGCATCTGTCCTTGGTCTTGCAATTCTCAGTAAATGTACACGATTTACCCCCACAGCTTTGTTTGAGCCGACTGGAAGACCTCAGCGGAAAGCAGGTTGGGGTTTGTTCCTCCCTGCCAGTATCTGGTTATCCCTCAGGTCCCACTGGTTAGTGAGGCGAGATCTTCAGATCAGAGGGCAAGGGGGTGAGTGCCACTAACGGAGGTAGATGCACAAGGGGCATCCTCACATATTGGCCTGCATGAATTGGCTAAAGAGGAAGCTGTTCCCACACACATTTTGGCCTGCATGAGTTGGCCAAAGCGGAAGCTGTTCCCACACACATTTTGGCCTGCATGACTTGACTGAAGAGGAAGCTGTTCCCACACACATTCTGGCCTGCATGAGTTGGCTAAAGTGGAAGCTGTTTCCACACACATTTTGGCCTGCATGAGTTGGCTGTTCTGAGATTTGACCTGACCCAGTCTGCTTTCAAACCTCCTGAAGATTGTGCCCTACTTTGGGGACTGAGATAAAAGCAAACACAGAATTTGGCTGAAGAGGAAGCTGTTCCTACACATTTTGGCCTGCATGAGTTGGCTAAAGAGGAAGCTGTTCTCACACATTTTGGCCTGCATGAGTTGGCTAAAGAGGAAGCTGTTCTCACACATTTTGGCCTGCATGAGTTGGCTAAAGAGGAAGCTGTTCTCACACATTTTGGCCTGCATGAGTTGGCTAAAGAGGAAGCTGTTCTCACACATTTTGGCCTGCATGAGTTGGCTAAAGAGGAAGCTGTTCTCACACATTTTGGCCTGCATGAGTTGGCTAAAGAGGAAGCTGTTCTCACACATTTTGGCCTGCATGAGTTGGCTAAAGGGGAAGCTGTTCGCACACACATTTTGGCCTGCATGAGTTGGCTAAAGGGGAAGCTGTTCCCACACACATTATGGCCTGCATGAGTTGGCTGTTCTGAGATTTGACCTGAACCAGTCTGCTTTCAAACCTCCTGAAGAATGTGCCCTACTTTGGGGACTGAGATAAAAACAAACACAGAATTTCTGCTTTTCACATGGGAGAGCAGCCTCTGGAAAGGGTTCTATTTGTAGGTCGATCAAAGGCAAGCCTTTCTATCCTAAGCCCACCAACACTGAGAGGTGTCATGCTGTGTTATGTACCTTAGGTTAAGGAACACTTGTTTGTTCCAAAAGGGAAGTCTTATTTCTTTTCACATCTCAAACCGCAGCCATTATGCTTGCAGTTAAAAGAAAATGGAGAATATTTCCTATTTTGTCTTAGATGACCCGGCTGACGGAGAGCCTAGGACGTAGTATCCAGTGCGATGGATCTCTGCCTCTGCTAGAAGTTTCCAGCAAAAAACCCAAGAAGTGGTGTTCAAATATTTGCACCAGGTGTTAGATCCATTGTCCGGAGCTGAGGCTCTGGCGTGTTTATGTTTATGTTTGTTTATTTGGTAATGCGCACCAAACCCTTACGTAGCTGGGCACAGCGGATACAAAGGATACTTGAGGCTTAGTTACAACATGCAAAAAGGTACAGTAGAAGCATTAGGGAATACAGTGCATACATAAAGGTACAGTAGATGAATTAGGGAATGCAGTACAAACATAACATACATCATTGGACAGGCAAGTGCATTAGGTATAGAATAGCATACATGTTGAGGTGCACCGAAGATGCGGCAGGGTAGTCGGGTAGTTAAATATTGTTTGATCGTAGCCAGTTTAACATGTTTTGTCTGAATCTAGGGTATGGCTGTTCAGATCCGAGGGCTTGTGGTAGTGCATTCCAGGAAAGAGCCGCTTTAACTGGGAAGCTGGCTCCACCAGATTTGGTTAGTTTCAATCTATGAATTTCTAAGCAACGTGAGTTGGATTATCTAGTTAGACGGGTCGAGGTTTTTGTAATCATTCTCTCTGAGAGATAAGGGGGTGCAGCATTGTTTAGGCATTTGAATGTGAGAGATACAGTTTTAAGAAGGATCCTGTCGCTAATTTTTATCCAGTGATGGTCTCTTCTAATGTTGGAGATGTGTTCTCTACTCGGTATGTTCAGGGCTGCTCTTAAGGCATTCTTTTGTAGTGTTTGCATTTTGTCAAAGATGTATTTGTTGGCTCCTATGTGTCGGGTGTTACAGGAGTCAAGTTTAGACATTATTAGTGCGTTGGCTAGTGTGATGCAGTTGGCTTTAGATAGGAAGGGTCTGCAAGCTCTGATGAGTTTATAGGTGTAGTCGGTTAAAGATGCAATGGCGTTAACTTGTTTTTTTAATGTTAGGGTGGAATCGAGGTTGAAACCTAATGTTTTTACCTCTGTTACTGCTTTAATAGTGTTGCCATCAATATTAAATGCAGCAAATGCAGCATAACTGGAGCTAAGTTTTTTTAGATAAGCATCAGAACCCAGAATCAAGATCTCAGTTTTGTCGTCATTCAGGCAGAGGCCGTGTGATGCCATCCAGGCCTGATTGAGGAGGTATATCTTGTTTACCAAAGCTGTGTCTTTGTCAAAATTGCCCGAAATTGGTATGAGGATCTGGGTATCATCTGCATAATTAGTTTAGGTGACACCCAGTCTGTCCAATTTGTCGAATAAGGGCTTGGTAAAGATGTTCTACATTGTCGGTGAGACGCATGATCCCTGTAGAACCCCACAGGTGGTTTGGATCGGGTCTGCAGCTGCTGAGGGGGAAAAGACTCTCATCGTAAGGTTAGCTAGGAAGGATTGGACTCAGGCTATTGCATCACTTGAGAAATGGGCGGCTGAAGCCAGGTGTTTGCATAAAACTGTGTGATCCACCAGGTAAAAGGCCACTGATAGGTCGGGAAGGAGTAGCATAGATGTTTTACCTTTATCCTTAAGCTTGTCGATTTGGGTCTTCAGATCAATTTGTGCTGTTTCCGTGCCATGTTCCGGTCTGGCGGAAGCCTAATAAGTGGTTAGCTTCAAGGTGGTTCTGAATTTGAAGATAAGTTACCCTGTCAATTATTTTCAAAAGCAAGGGGACCGTGGTAATAGGTCTATAGTTTGTCAGGATAGAAGTATCTAAAGTTTGTTTCTTCAGCAGTGGTAGAACCCAAGATTCTTTAAGGTTATTTAGGACAGTGTTGGTCTTGAAGGAGGCATTCATTAGTTTTGAGATGAACGAATTTTAGAGAATATGAAGGGAGTGTTGGTACTATTGATTTCAGCGGGTGAGGTGGGATGCAGCTCAGTGGAGTGCAGGGGTGCTTTTGTGTTGGTTACTTTGGTCTGTAGGGTTGCTATTTTGTTGGAGAGGGCATTCTGGATGCTCGTGCACCATTGCTTGTCCTTGGAGACATTGTCAGTGGGTGGGATGTGGGTCTCCATTTCCCAGAGGATGGTAAATAGCTCCTTGGTGTTGGAGTTGGCCTTGGAAACTCTGTCATTGAATGTGTTCCTTTTAGTGCAGATTATTTCTTTTTTGTACATGTTTGCAAAGTTAGTTAGCAGGACTTTGTTCTCGTCCATAGGGAAGTGTCACCATAAGGCTTGTCATTTTCTTTTTTGAAGTCTTAATTCTTTAAGATGGGGGTGAACCAGGCATTAAGGTGGGCCTTCTGTTTACTTTTATGTAGTTTGACCGGCGCAATGATGTCAAGAGCCTTGGTCATGGTGTTGAAAGTCTCTACCAGTAAATTAGGGTCTGAGTTGCTGGTGAGAGAGTTAAGGGAAGGGAAGATGTGGTGAAGTCATTTGTCAGCTGTTATGTCTTTTTTACTTCTGTTAGGAAGGGGGGGTACCATATGTAAGATTTCCAGCTTTTGAGGCTCTGTTGAGGAAGAGAAGCCAATTTAAGTGGTGGTCAGTCCATGGTTGCGCGGTTATTTTAGTGATAGTGATCGTGCGATTTAGGTCAGCAACCCAACCTAGAGTTCTCCCTTTGATGTGGCTGGGAGCAATAACTTTTTGGATGAGACCATACTCAGCCAGGATAGTTGCTGTGGTTTGGGCGTGTTTGTCCTGAGGGTCATTGAAACCTAAATTAAAGTCTCCCAGGAGTAGGAGCTGTGAGGAGTCTTTGGTGGTATTGGAGAGGAGACTAGATAAGTCCTCCTCAAAGGTGCTGATTGGACCTGGGGGTCGATATAATAACTAGATGGTTAGAGTGCAGTTACTAGATATAGGTAATTTGGCTGAGAGTATTTTGTAGGATTTAAGTGGGGGTGGTGAAGTTAGTCTTACTGCCAAATTGGTTTTAGCTATAATGGCTTGGCCGCCTCCTCTGGCATTGGGGCTATCTGCTCTAAATATTTGGTAGTTCTGAGGAATGGCTAGCATAAGGGCAGGGCCTGCTGCATCATGGAGCCAGGATTCAGTTACTGCAAGGATGTCTAAGTCATTACAGGATGTATATGTCTGCAATTTCGGTAGCATGTGCCATAAGAGATCTTGCGCTGATGAGCACTCCAGAGATAGTTGTCATGTTAATTGGCCCTTGGGATGGGGCGAGTCTACATTTGGGTGGATTATTACTCATATGTGATTGAGGGTAGGAGGGGGCAAGGTTCAGTGTTTTATGCAAGACTTCTAGAACTATTGTGGCCGTGAGTTCCTGAGCCAGGGCGGTGGTGTTGTGATTAAGGTGGGGATTTAGGAGCCTGTTACTGCTTGTCTTGGGCTCATGAAGACGGGGTAGCCTTGCTCGTAGTCTGTTGTTTCTGTTCTGCTCTCCCTAATCTTATTGCTTGTCTTGTACTGGTTCACCAACCTTTTTCCCTAGTGAGTCCTCATCCAGCGCCTTACCAGGGATGTAACTCTGTGGACCTGAGTGTGAGTTTGGCAGTAGAGGTTAAACATCCAGCAATTACTGCACTGCCAAACTACAAGTTTTGTTACAAGGAATCTTGTTTACCACCTTCTTTTGGATGGAGGTTTTTATCTCCACCCAAAAGCATTGCCTCATGCGGTAATGACAACAGTCAATGAATACTGGACTCCATGGAGTTCTCTAGGACTTTGAAATCAAAATAAAGGGTCCACGTGACTTGGAATCATACAGATCTTTCCAACACCTGATATTTACAGTGTGCGCTAATGGAAAGGGTTTTGGTGGTATTATCTAATTTAATACCACCAAACTCATAATTAGGCCATTTGTGATGTGCCCAATGAGTTACCGTAAAGTGTGGGGTACCCAAAACATACCCTGTGTTTTCTTGGGCACATTACCCTGAGCAGCAAGCTATGCAAATCACATAAAGTGGTGGTCACAATACTGTGCTGCAAGTGTTCCAGGCCCTTGCAAGTCAGAAACAAATAAGGCAATACTAGCTGCTCGCTGGCAAAGCCCCCAACTAAACTTGACTTCCTTGTTGTAAAAGGATACAACTGTGCCCATATATGGTGCTTGGCTACTCTGAGCCCAGGAAGCCTGCGGCAGCCAAGACTAGGGCTGAAGAGTATGTAAATGGGAGGTCTGGGTGCAAGTCTTGTTTATTTGCCCAGGTAGCCCGAGATAGTTTGAAAGTGAACCCCAATGATTAGGTGGCCATCAAATGTCTCAAACGATCCTAGGTTTTCATTGCGGCTGAGCTTACGTTCAGCTTCCTATAGTCCTATGAGATAGGAGAATCAGCACCTAATCTTGGCCAATCTCTGGGACAGGTCTTGTAGCACTGTGAAGCAACCTGAGAACTAAAAGGAACCTGTGGAAGATCTTCTACGGCACTCTACCCAATACACAGGCCGACTACAAAGCTCAACTGCAATGTGCACCTTCCATCAATCTCCATGACTGGAGGAAAGGATGACCGAGACACGCTCCTCTTGTTCCAGAAAGCACAGCTGCAATTTGCACCTTCCATCAATCTCCATGACTAGAGGAAAGGATGAGCGAGACACGCTCCTCTTGTTCCAGAAAGCCCAGCTGCAATGTGCACCTTCCATTAATCTCCATGAATGGAGGAAAGGATGAGCGAGACACGTTCCTCTTGTTCCAGAAATCCCAGCTGCAATGTGCACCTTCCATCAATCTCCATGACTAGAGGAAAGGGTGAGCGAGACACACTCCTCTTGTTCCAGAAAGCCCAGCTGCAATGTGCACCTTCCATCAATCCCCATGAGTAGAGGAAAGAGTGAGCGAGACACACTCCTCTTGTTCCAGAAAACCCAGCTGCAATGTGCACCTTCCATCAATCTCCATGACTAGAGGAAAGGGTGAGCGAGACACACTCCTCTTGTTCCAGAAAGCCCAGCTGCAATGTGCACCTTCCATCAATCTCCATGACTAGAGGAAAGGATGAGCAAGACACGATCCTCTTCTTCCAGAAAGCCCTGCAGGGTTGTAAGATCCCTCAGATCCCAGAAGAAATCTTGATGCTTGCCCTGCACAGCCACAAATATTTGCGAGCAGGAGAAGCTGAGGGCTGGTAGCAAGTAGTTACAGAGGCCTAATCTTTTAAAGTCGGTCTTCAGTCAGGGAACATTTATCCAAAATAGTTGGGATTATGAGGAAAGGAAGGCTTCCTTGACCTACACCACTGAACCACCAACTTTACTGCCAGACCTGACTTTTCAGCTATCAGAAAGCCGCAGCATACTAATACTATAGATTTTTTGACAGCTTGCAGTTGCTCACCTGTTACTGCAATGAGAATTGATTTCTGTGGTAGAAGCATTGACTTTGGCACATACTACTCCCACTTAGTCAGCCTTGGTGCCCATAGACCCCTTGGTGCCCATAGACCCGGATTGACTCTGTGCTCTCCGGGGACCCTAGCTTTGCAAGAGTGCGTTTGTGTTATGTCATTGTGTGTTTTTGTCTCAAAGCGCCCTGATGCCCGCTATACAAAACCAAAATACATACATACATACATACATACAGTGCATTCCAAGATATTGAATAGTCCCCATTTTAGAAAGTTACTGACCTGTAATCTTTGTTTACCTTTTTTCCTTTGCAAAAAAGATGAAGTTATTATTCATACTCATCTGAGGGTTGGTCCATGCATTCTTACGAGCTATATGCCCCTCCCGCTTATACTCAATCTATAGGGTTTGTACAGAGATCAGACTTCACGGAGGCGGTTAAATGGGAAAAAACGATCAAAGAAGAAGATATATATAATAAAATGATATTATTAAAAAGTTCTACAGCCCAGGATAATGGGCCCTGTAAACAAATTCTAAAAAAAGATCTGGCAACTTAGTCAAAAATTATATGTATTCTTTTCGAGAGGGTCATTAAAACTGTAATAAGGCCTAATTCGTGGGACACTTCTACCATGGTCTCTATTTTAGAACAAGGGCAGAAAGACAATCCAGACAGCTACCGGCCCATTGTGCTGTTGGATGTTGAGAGCAAGGTCTTAGCCTTTTTCGTTTTAGACAATCTGCTGGCATGGTCCTCGACTGCTCGCTGTCTTTTTAACTTCCAAGTGTGATTTAGAAAGAGAGTGAGGAAGGACATGAATGGATTGGCACACTCCCTTTGTCAGAGTGAGGTGGGAATGGCTGGAACCCCTTTGTGCGCGGCCAGCTATGATTGCAGCAGCCTCTGACAGTCTTAATAGGCGCAGGCTGTGGTTAAAACTGGCAAACTGGGGCAACCCAGGGGGCCTGCAAGGTATTTTAATGCTTCAGAGCAGGTTGACAAACTCAACCCCCAAATTTTGAAGAAGAAATTCCTGTGAATTGAAAATGAGCAGAGGATTAAAAAAAGCCTGTTTCTCAAAAGCAATACCCAAGTATTGAGTGGTGTCTGGGGTCTTTACCCAGTTCCCCTGCCCAATATAAAGAGTCCTGTTCATGAGATTTGCATGCACTCTTATGCCCAGCGAAGAAAGAGTCAGCGCCTAGAGGGATATGCCAAAAGGAAAACACACGTGTTGGGGGTGCGGTTCTGCTGACGCCGTGGAGGCTTTAAAACACCTCATAATGCCTAGGCCTACATCAGAAATGGACTGACAGTGCCAAGCCCTACGTGCATAATGAAGATGAGATTGGCACAGAAGCTTTGTAAATTAAACGCTATGAATTATCTTCTACTATGTTCTGTTAGATAGAATACACTGACATCACGTCAGTGGAACTCATGTTAAAAGAATGTTCTCTTACGGAGCGTTCAATGTCATTCCTATCCCGGCTGCTACGCTTTCCGGTGACCTATAATAAAGCTCACGTTTAAAGCTTATCCTGGTACGTCCGTTCATAACAAATGGCGACGAGGAGTACCCAATAAGGCCCCCGGAGTTAGCCCCATTGCGCCGCCGATGAGCACTGCACCCCGCCGGGCAGGGAGTGATAACGAGCAACTGACGATGCACTTCAGCTGCCTACTGTGGCCTTCCCTGACCACACCAGGACAACCGTTTGGGGGCAAGGCAGATATGTGGAAAATCAAACTTCTGATGCTTGTTAATCTGCTTAGAATCACATGCTGTGCATATGGTCCGACATCCAATGGTAATGCATCTTGTCTTTCGGGGGACCGAAAGGGGACGTCGGCATAGGCGTGTCTGAAACACTATCCCTATCGTGACGTGTGTAATACCCAAAATCCCTCACGCGCCGAGGTCCCTCAGATTGTTTTTTCCCACCCAGATAAATGGTCGTCCTATAGCGGAGCTCTTCATGAGACATTGTTTATCTTACCGAATTGTCGGTTATTCCCCGTTAAGTCACTTCGCCCATCAAGAACATCTTCGACGAAGACTACGGGGGAATCGTCTACAGCTGTGGATTCCGGTGCCTAAGATCCGGCGTTCGGACTTCCACGTGGTCGGGCCTTCTGGCCGGCCTACACAGTAGGGAGAGTGGGCTTGGGGTTTGCCATACTGTTATTATGTCTTTCCTCTTTTCCACTGCTTTCCTTTTTGGTCTGGTCACCCTTCCCTTCTGCTATGGAAAGGGCTCCATTTAGATTCTGCCCTGTGTGTAGGGTCAGATATCTGTGGAAAGACGAGCAGACGTCGTGTAACGCTTGTCTCCCCCTGGAGCATGACGAAAAGCAGTGTTCAGCGTGTAAACTCCTTAAACCTAAAACCCTTAAGGAGCGCCGGTTGAAGCGGTTGGCCGCGTACCGAATGTCACGTGTAGAGCCTCCCTCCCCTGCTGCGACACCAGCCGAAAGTGACGGGGGTACATCGGATGACCAAACGTCCAACGCGGACGTTATAGACCTTGAGGCGGACTATTCTAGGGCTGCCACGCCCGTCCCCGACCCTTCCAGGCTCGACTCTGGTCTTGCTACAGGGACCACACCCGGTGACGGGCGTACAATCGCACCGCACAAAGCACACAACCCAAGCACCCTCCTCGACGACTTTGCCGAAGAAGGCGAAAGCGCCAACCGGTCCGCCTGAAACTTCGGCGGCGCCCACGGTCGGTCTGATCCGAAGCCTTCCCTGCATCCGCAGCAGCGCATGACGACTGGGCATAGGAAACATAACAAGGGCGCTACTCCCCAAACTAAACGCGCCGAAGTTTCAGAACAAGAAACTTCGACGGATTCCAAGGTTTCCAAGGCCCGTACAGGCCCGAAAACTACGAGAAGCCATCCGCTGGCCCTTCTGGAGCCGCGGAAGACATTTTCACTGCCGTCAGATCTTCGGAGGCGTTGTCTCCCGAAGATTTGGAGACTATCCGTAAGAGCATCAATAGGCTTGCTACGGCGGTGGGCCTTATACCGGTTCCGCCCACAGTTATGGGCCAATCCGCCAAAAAGCTTTCCACTGATTGGGAAGACGATCCCGAAGACTCTTACAAAGAAAGCCAGGTACCCCTCTCAAGCACCCTGAGGAGATCCTCAACGCCTTAGGACGGAGAACACGGTTCCTACTCAGCTAGGTCCATTTGGGTCATCCAAGTGGACCACGGAGCAATTCGAGGGGTGTATGGATCAGCTGGAGCAGTTTTTCAGGGCTTCTGATCAACCTCCGCCGAAAAAAGCTCGGGTAAACCCTAACCCTCAAACACAGGTGTTGGACATCAAGAAGGTGTCCAGATGGACAGGTATAGAGACATCTATACAGAAGAAGAGGAGTCTTCTTTTCTGGGCAACTATAGGGAAGATCAAGGAGCAACGGACAACTGGAAGGACACCCAGCAGGACGATCACAACTCTGATATCGCTTGCCTCGACTCTCCCCCATCCACCCCGATTCGACAAGCTTCCCCTTCCCCGGTGGATGATCAATTGGCTTTCAACAACATGTTGAAAAAAGCAGCGGAATTCTTTAAAATTGCCACGCTTGAAGCCTTGCCCGAACAAGATTTAGCGGAGGACATTATTAATGAAAAGCCTCTGTCAAGCCAGTCTTTCCCTCTCTTGAGCTCTGTAAAGTGACGGCTGGCCCCTTCCTTACTCACACCCGCTCAGACTAGGGCTGTGAACCCAAGGGTCGAAAAACTTTCCCGACCCTCCCCCACTAACCCGCTTTATATCAAAGGACACGCAATCCCAGACTTACGGGTGGTGACCAACACTCGCAAGAGAGCAGGGGTTCCCCTTGCCACGGGAGAGTCAACCCCGGACAAGGAGTCCAAAAGGTTGTATGCCTTAGGCAAACGGGTTACGTCGACGGCGGCCTATACCGTCCGGATTGCCAATAACACGATGTTACTAGCAAGCTACGTCGACGCCCAATGGAACCTACTCCAGGAAGGCCTTCAAGAGGTTCCGGAACCAACCAGAGCGAAGCTTCTCGCCATTGTCTCGGAGGGCAAACTTGCCAATCAGAATGTGGTAAAGAATACCCTGGACACCGTAGAGACAGCAGGCAGGTCTCTCGCACAGGGTACTCTCCTAAAGAGGCACACGTGGCTGCGCACGTCGGGCTTCAGGCCTGAGACCCATGCATCCCTCATCAACAAACCCATCGAAGAGGCCAACCTCTTCGGGAAGGTGGTAGACGATGCTTTGGAAACAGCCACGAAGGAGCACAAGACTATTAAGTCGTTGCACCAAATTTCCCAGAAACCCTCTTCACAGAGGGGCAGTAATTCTCGGCGGTCCTTTCGAGGACAAGCCCGCGCCACTCAAAACAATTTCGGCACGGGCAACTTCAACTCAAGTCAACCGGCTGCAAGCCCCACTTATTACCCCCAGAGGGGTCAGAAGCGCGGAAAGAATAGAGGCAGAGGCTCCAATTCCAGAGGAGCGTCAACTTCGGGTCAGAAATGAGCACCAAGTCCAGGTCCCCTCCCATGTCTCCCCTGTCGGGGGGGCGATTAACATCTTTCCTCAAGGCATGGGAGGGGATAACCTCAGACCAGTGGGTCTTAAAGACAGTCTCCCACGGTTACTGTGTGGAATTCGCCCGACCTCCACAGTTCAGACCGCCGAAACATCGACGCCTTTCACCGGAACATCTGCAGATCCTGATCCAAGAGGTGGAAGCGCTGTTGGGAAAGGACGCCATAGAAGCCATCCCGATTCTTCAGGTAAACGAGGGTATCTATTCAGTGTACTTCCTTGTACCCAAAAAGGATCTCACCATGTGTCCTATTCTAGACCTGCGCCCAGTGAACAAGTTCATAAAGCCCCAAAGGTTTTGCATGGTAACACTGCAAGAGGTGATCCCATTGCTAAAACAGGGGGACTTCATGACAACATTGGATATGAAAGATGCATATTTTCATATTTCAATGCTGCCAGCGCACAGAAAATTCCTAAGGTTCATGATTGAGGACAAACACTACCAGTTCAAGGTGCTCCCCTTCGGCATAGCCTCGGCGCCAAAGGGTGTTTACCAAGGTCCTGGCAGTGGCAGCGGCACACCTGCGCAGACTTTCAGTTCCAGTTTACCCTTACCTCGACGATTGGCTCATCACGGGGGACTTGTTCGACGTTTGTTTTTCGAACACCCAGAGAACAGTAGACCTACTGTCCAGCCTGGGATTTTCTATCAACTAACAGAAATCCAGCTTAGTCCTCAGCCAAGTAAAACAGTTCCTGAGGGCTCTAATTTGTACGGAAGACGGTCTAGTCTTCCCTTCCAGCGAGAGGTTTCAGAACATGCTCTCTCAGGTTCCTCAGTATGTAGCCAGCCGAGAGGTGACGGTACGCAATGCTATGCGTTTGCTAGGGATGATGGCATCATGCATATACTTGGTTCCCCACGCGTGGCTGCACATGTGTCCCATGCAAGAGTGGCTCAACAGCCAGTTGTGTCAGGCCAGCGGACAATGGGAAGATCGGTTAGTTGTCTCGCCAGCCCTCGTTCTCTCTCTGCAGTGGTGGCCGAGGGAGAACCTCTTGAAGGGGAAAACCTTCACCACCCCTACAGTGGAATCCACTCTCACGACAGACGCATCTCTGACGGGATGGGGGGCTCACCTACTTCAACAGACAGCGCACAGAGTGTGGTCCCTTCAGGTAGCGTCCAACCATATAAACCTACTGGAGCTACTAGCATTGTTCAAAGCATTGAAAGCCTTTCAGGAGAAACTGCAAGGGAAGACAGTGCTGGTCCTAACCGACAGCACAACAGCAATGTATTACCTGAACAAACAGGGGGGCACTCACTCTCCAGGGCTATCCAAGCTGTCCCAAAACATCTGGATATGGGCTCTCAAACACAAGATGTTCCTGATATCCCAACATGCTCCAGGGGAACTCAATCTTCTGGCAGACGTACTCAGCAGAGATTTTCCTGTGCCAGAAGAGTACGAATGGCGACTGCACAAAGACATTGTATCCAACGTTTTCGCAGAATGGGGGTTTCCAGAGATCGACCTGTTCGCTACTCAGGAGAACGCCCAATGCCAAGATTACACCTCCAGGTACCCCCAGAACCGATCCAAGGGGAACGGTCTCTGGATAACTTGGTCGGGGAAATTTGTCTACGCTATTCCCCTGACTCCCCTTCTGAACAAGATAGTACACAAGATGCACCAGGAACCAGTGACGATGATTCTGGTGGATCCCATGTGGGCCCGCCAACCTTGGTTCGCGCACCTGATGGAAATGTCCCTCTCCCCACCAGTCAAGCTGCCCTGCCCGTACAACATGTCTCAGGACAGGGGGGAGACTCTGCACCCATGCCCACAAACTCTGATCTTAGCAGCCTGGCTCCTGAGGTCATAGAGTTTGGACATCTGCAACTCCCTCAAAGATGCATGGACATACTGAGGGAGGCAAGAAAGCCTAACACACGTTATTGCTATGCCAGCAAATGGAAACGTTTTGTCATCTGGTGCAGTTCCAAAGGCGTCAATCCCACCGATTGCTCGCCTTCACACATTGTGTTATATCTAAACCATCTGTTGGACTCTGGGTTAGTTTTCAATTCCTTAAAGGTTCACCTAGCGGCGTTGTCATCCTACACCATGTCACAACAAAAGGTGTCGTGGTGGAAAATACCTGTGATTAAAGCCTTTATGGAAGGGGTTAAAAGAATTTATCCCCCCATCACTTACCCAACCCCTGGGTGGGATCTAAATGTGTTTTTAACTAGGCTCATTGGACCCCCTTTTGAGCCTATGCATAAAGCTAGTCTGAAAGACCTAACTTACAAGACAGCCTTACTAGTAGCTATCACTTCTATCAGAAGAGTTAGCGAACTACAGGCCCTCTCGGTTTTGGACCCCTTTGTTACAGTCCACAAAGATAAGGTAGTTCTGCGCACACATCCCAGATTTGCGCCAAAATTTATTTCGAGGTTCCATGTGAACCAGTCAATCGAACTACCCACGTTCTTCCAGAGACCTACTAACATGGCTGAAAGAAGCCTTCGCACACTAGATGTGCGCAGGGCAGTCATGTTCTACATGGATAGAACTAAACCACTGAGGAAAACTAAACAATTCTTTGTTTCAGTGGCAGCTGGTAAAGAAGGGGACCCTGTCTCTAAATCAGCAATATCTAGGTGGATTGTCAAATGCATCACACTATGTTACACTCTTGCAAAGAGAGAACTGCCCTTCAATCCTAGAGCACATTCTACTCGAGGCACTGGGGCATCCATAGCATTCTTTGCAAATGTTCCCCTAGAGTCCATTTGCAAAGCGGCAACCTGGAGTTCTGTACACACCTTTACAAAACACTATTGCCTAGACACTCATTCTAGGTCTGATTCTCAGCTGGGACAAGCAGTACTAAGACATCTTTTTTCTACTGTTCCTTCTCACAACCCACCTCCAACTCCGGGTACTGCTCGCTAGTCTATGCACAGCATGTGATTCTAAGATTAACAAGCATCAGAAGACATGCATTACTTACCGTAAAAGCATTTCTGATGATTGTATCTGCTTAGATTCACATGCGCCCTCCCTGCCTCCCCGCTCGGGGTGGAAGGAACATAGACTTCTTACTACTTTCTCTCTTCATGTACTCACTCACTATAGCCTTGGGCTCCCTCATGGCAGAAAAAATACAATAGGAGGGACCTCGGCGCGTGAGGGATTTTGGGTACTACACACGTCACGATAGGGATAGTGTTTCAGACACGCCTATGCCGAGGTCACCTTTTGTTCCCCCAAAAGACGAGATGCAATACTCTGCGGTTACCACTGGATGTCAGACCATAGGCACAGCATGTGAATCTAAGCAGATACAATCATCAGACATGCTTTTAAGGTAAGTAATGCATGTCATATCAATAATCCTGCCTGTGCGCCGAATGAGAGAGCGTTTTACCGTCTTACCAGTACTGATCAAGTGCGGGGGAGAGAATCTTTTGAATCGCTAGCCAACGGCAAACGCTAGCAATTCGAGTAAGGGACCTTAGAGCGTCAGATTGCGTGCAGTCATTTTCTATGGTTGCAATCCTGTTGCCATAACAACGTCAATACGGAGAGAGCAAGGAGCGTATTCCGAGTGCCATCTCTTGAGAAATAATCTGATGAGACTCTAAGAACATATTATAAAGCCGGCACGCCAGTGAAAGTTGTAAAGAGGCTGCCAAGACACGAGTGAGGTGGAAAACGTCCTCTAATGCACAATACACATCTGAGATACACTATACAAGCCAAAGTTGTCTGACAATTGTTTTCATGCTGCATGCAATCTGAGTTGAAAGCCCACATTACTGGCAAACCATTTCGTGTTCAAATTTTGCAAAACATTGCCAAACAAACTGTCCTAACAAGACATGTTCAAGTACTGTTGGTGCACAACACTCTGATAATTGCTACCAAGTCTTGTCACAGAATCACATACAGCCATGCAGAATGGCCGCCTCCAACAAAATTTCTTCCATGTTCCGGAAACCCTACATGCCCGTGGGAGCAATGGATAGACGGCTTCCAGGTATATCTAAGGGCCATTGGTGGTAACAAATTTAGTGATGACCTCAAGGAAGCGACCCTACTAAATTGCGCTGGCGCGGTGGCCCTAAGAATATTCACGGCGCTTCCTGAATCCGATGATGCAGGAGGCGATGGCAACCGCAAATTTGAGAATGCACTAGCCAAACTTACCAAACACTTTGGCAATAAGACCAATGTGCTGGAGAGGTATAGATTCTTTTCTAGGAAACAATTGAAGAGCGAATCAATCGACACCTACATAGCATCCCTTAGGACGCTTATGTCAACCTACAGTTTCACTGGCGTCGCAGACGAATATCTACGGGACCAACTGGTACTGAATGTTCCCGATCCACGAATCCAACAAAGGTTATGACAGACAAAAAAAACATTGTTTGAACAGGCCACTGAGATAGCAAGAAGCATGTATCTGGGGGATCGCTGCATGAAGGAAAGATTTGACCAAGTGGGGAATACAGAGGTGAAGTCCATTGAAGAAGATATAGGTGAACCTTTAGTGGCACTGGTGAGAGGAACATCCACACATGCCTCGAGACCCAATTCCAGGAGAGGAAGAAATCCAGATTATGCCAATCAAAATCCAGGGTGTTGCCAAAAGTGTGGCTGGTACAAACACAATGATACCAACAGAGAATGCCCTGCGGCAGCCATTGAGTGCTACAGATGTAACCAAATTGGGCATTTTGCAAAAGTCTGTAAGAATACACGGGGAAGATCTAGCAGGTTTGACAGATTCACTAGAAGACCATTCGCCAGGACGATGAGAGGCACTGTGCGAATTGTTGAAGCTGATCAAGGATGCGATGATATGCTAACGATCAACCAGAGAAGTCCTCCAATACAAATTCTCACTGTCACGTCCTTGCAACAATCCAAAGGTCCCTGGGTCAACATGCAAATCAACGGCATATCCTTGCCCATAATGGTAGACACCGGATCCCCATATACCATGGTGGATGTAAAAACCTTCCTTGGAGAATTGTCCGGCAAGATGGAAGACATACGGAACACTGTAGTACGGGCAACGGGATATGGTAGACCCCCATAGACATCATTGGGTGTACATGGGTAAAACTCAGATTTCGCGACAGAGAAACGTACTGCAGACTTTTCATAGCAAGAAATGGCTCATCTGTAGTAGGTTAGGAGGTGCAAGCCGCTCTCCGTTTGAGGATCCACCCTGGAGAAGAGACCCCCATATTGACTGTATTAAAAGACAACAGTGATAGCAAGACGACATTGGCGAAACAATTTCCCAAAGTGTTTAGTGGAAAGATTGGACTCCTGGAGGGTTTCCAACACAGAATCATCTTGAAGAAAAGTGCCATTCCAATAGCTCACAGAGTTCATGGAGTTCCTATTGGAACTAAAGAATCACTAAAAAATGAACTTGCGCGCCTGTGTGAGCAGAACATCATACAACCCATTGAAAGTTCAGAATGGCTTGCTCCGATAGTTCTTGTGAAAAAACCTGATAACTCCATAAGAATGTGTGTCGATCTGAGGGATCTGAACAAAAACATCTGGGTCGATAGACATCCCCTTCCGAACATATCCAAACTTTTAATAGCCATGAAACCGGCCAAATATTTCAGCACCCTAGACCTATCCTCGGCCTATCATCAAATTGCCTTGGAAGAGAACTCGAAAAACATCACATCATTTGTCACTCCTTTGGGTGCATTTATGTTCAGGAGAATGCCGTTCGGACTCGCATCAGCTGCAGCAGTGTTTCAGAGGTTGATGTCACATCTGTTTGGGGGCCTAGAGGGTGTACATTGCTTCCAAGACGACATCCTCATTTCAGCCATCACGGAGGAAGCACACGATGCAAAACCTATGGGCATATTACAAGTGATCCAAAAGAGCGGCCTCACTTTAAAGTTGGACAAGTGCAACATCAAATGCAACAAAGTGTCCTACCTTGGCCATTCCATAGACGCCAAGGGCATCAGCCCCAAGAATGAGCTAATGGACACCATACTGAGTATTGCAGAGCCAGAAAACAAGGATCAGTTGAGGAGTTTCCTTGGTATGACGGAGTATTATTCCAAATTCATAGGTGATTATGCCAACAAAACCAGAAATATGAGGAGCCTCATGAAGAAAACGACTAGGTTTGTGTGGTCTGAAGAATGTAAAGTGGAGTTCGAAGAAATAAAGTCCAACATCAATCAAGCGCCAGCCTTAGGAATGTTTGACTGCAAGGCCAAGACAATCATATCGGTGGTTGCCAGTAAGATTGGTCTGGGAGGAGTCCCTGAACAGCTGCAAAATAAGAACAAAGTGACGATCGCCTTTGCATCTAGAGTGTTGAAAGGAGCAGAATTGAATTGTTCCACAATAGAAAGGGAGGCGCTTGGAGTGAAGTGGATTCTACGACATTTCAGGAACTTAATCTGGGGACTACCCGTCCTGCTCAGAACAGACCACAACCCATTAGTGCATGTCCTCTAAAACACCCCACATAATATCACCAAGAATCAGACGATGGATCCCTGACATTATGCAATATAACCTTCACGTTTGTTACACTCCAGGGGCACAGAATCAAGTGGCTGACTGCTTCTCCAGATTATCGACCAACCAAGATACTGAGGTGGAATGTCTAGACGGAGACATAGTAGCTGCCATAAATCCGGCCATTCCCAGAGATAAATGGAAAAACATAACCGCCACTGATCCTGAACAACAAGAAATTAGGAGAGCAATAGTCAATGACTGGAGAGGATCGTGTCAAAACCTGACAGATTTCATGCCCATCAAGGAAGAGATATCCATGGACGAAGAACACGTCTATAGAGGCGCTAGGGTAATTCCGCCAGTACACCTCAGGAAAAGACTACTCGACTTGGCACATGAAGGACACCTAGGCAGAAGCCTGACGAAGAACAGAGTGAGAAGCAACTATTGGTGGCCGAACATGTGGAAGGAAGCAGAAGAAATTGTCAAGAATTGTTCTGCCTGTGCCACATGCGACAAATCCAAAGTTCTGAGAAAAACACCATTACAACCAGTGGAAAACCCCAAAAAATGTTTGGTCCAAGCTTGCAATAGACATCATGGGTCCATTTGAAAATCTTGAAGCTGTTAAAATATACATCATAGTGCTTGTAGACTACACCTCTAAATGGACAGAGTGGGACATATCAGAAACAAGCGTAACCACAAAAAAGATCACAGAATTTTTGACAGATGTGTTCAACAGAGAAGGAGATCCCAAGGAACTGGTCTCCGACAATGGATCACAATTCATGTCATTAGAATTTCCTTATATCACCCAATCTCAAATGGACTTGTAGAGAGAATGAACAGGCTAGTAAAGAGTGTGATTCAATTGGCCATAGCCAACACATTTCCGTGGAGGGAGACACTCAAAGAGGCCCTGTGTGCATACAGGACAACTCCACATACCACCACCAACGTTGAACCGTTCACTATGATGCAAGGCAGAGTCGCATGCAATCGACTTAGGCCTGCGTGGATTTTCATGGACACTGGGGAGCAAAAATGAATATGGACCATGTCCAGAAATTGGTGAAGGAAAAACAAAGTAAATACAAAGCATACTACGATTCAAGAAACAAAGTAAAAGAAATGGTGATCCAAGAAGGGAACTGGGTATGTGTCAGAGAGCCCAAGAAAACACTCAAAGGTGAATATAGCTTCAGGTCCCCGCAAAGGGTGACCAGCTTTCATGGCAAGTCTGTGGTGTTGGATGATGGGAAGAGATGGTCCGGTGATGATCTCGTGAAAATAGAAAAAGATTTCAACAGAACAGGCACAAGTAAAGACACACGGTTGGAGGACAACATTGAGACAAAAGAAGTACCTCACCAAGGGAATGAAGAAGATGACAAGGTCATTGATGCGAGTGATAAAGGCTCAGTTGGAGGACTGTCCAGGAGAAACTGGAGAGCCATCCGGAACTTCAACAGTGACTATGTTCACTATTAGAAGTGCATGTCACAGTATCCTTTGCCTCAGAAACTCCTGCAATTGTTATCTTGTCACAGTTATTTCCATACTACCCTTATATGCTAAATATCTTTCCTTTCTTTTCTTCCTTCCTTTCTCTCTCTCTCTCTCTCTCTCTCTCTCTCTCTCTCTCTCTCTCTCTCTCTCTGTCTCTCTCTCTCTCTCTCTCTCTCTCTCTCCCTCCTGTTCACTTTTGCCATCCCCTGCTTCATATAGGAAGGGAGATGTTCGATAGAAGACACAGACATCACATCAGTGGAACTCATGTTAAGAGAACGTTCTCTTACAGAGCGCTCAATGTCATTCCTATCCCTGCGGCTTCGCTCTTCGGGGGCCTATAATAAAGCTCATGTTTAAAGCTTATCCTGGTACGTCCGTTCATAACAGCTTTGTAAATTAAACTCTATGGATTATCTTCTACTGTGTTCCTACCTCTATTTGTGGATGCTGCTATTTTGTGCGATGTGTGTAACAGATCTTTTTTTATTCATAAATGCTGCAATTTTGTGTTGTAACTTTTTTGTGATAAATTTGTGTTTTATGGTTTATTTAAACCACACCACAAAATTAAAAAAGAAGGCATTATTTGACTATTATATTGTGCTGACATTCTCTTATTGAATGTTATAAAGTGTTTACTGTGTCTTTGCCTGCCTTCCCTCTGCCCTCCTCCCTGAGTGTGATCCCTTGGCTGCTTCACCACGTTCATCACGTGGAAAACCCAGTTGTCTAGCTGTGGTAAAATGTCTCTGACACAGTGGCACTGGCAGAGATTTGTTTAGGGTGACCATAGTCGATATTGAGGGATTCATGAGGCAATCATTTTTGAGGGCTTCGGGAGGCGCTCATTGAGTGCACCCAGAGGCCCCTTGTTGAGAGCTACATAATGTGCCCATTGTTGCGTTTGCTAGGAAGCACTCTTTGTTGAGTTTGTAAGAAGATGCTCATTGTTGAGCTCGTTGAGTGGTGCTCATTGTTGAAGGTGTCAGAAGTAACATGGGAGGTTCTCCATGTTGAATTTCTCAGGAAGTGCCCAATATTAAGTCTGCACAAAGTGCATGGGGTCTTTTTGTAGCTAAACCTATGACCTGGTATAATCAATTGTTTGATGATCCTGGCTAACAGTGTGTGAGAGAGGGGCCTCAACGACCGGTGGGGGGTGTCTGTACTTCTGCTCCCTATATGGTGGAGGAGAGGCACAGAAGACCCCAGCCAAGATTCTCTATTACGGTAGCGATGGTCGAGCAATCAAGGCCTAGCTTCTCAGGAGGTGATGTAGGCTGGTTCTTAAGTACAGTGTAGTCCCCAAGCCCCCACAAAGGAATATCCACACTTTGTATTGGTTAGAACACAGTCTTTATATAATCAATATTCAAGGTTATGTACACTTATCATAATAACTCACTTTGTACTCCGGAAAAATCAACAATGGCAAATATATACAACTCTAAAGTGGTACCACCCTTTGTATTAGATCTCATTAAAGTGCATGAACAATACTGTAACAATGTCACACAGACCAATAGAGTGAAACCAGCAATAGAGAGAGGAGAGAAAATAAGATGGTTGAGCAATAGGCAGAATACTGGCCCCTACCACTAGGCACAGTGCTGTGTGGAGATCCCCCCACCTGGGCAACCTGTAAAACAAAGATGTAGCGCACGCCCAGTCCATATATTGCTCTGCAGGTCTTATTCCCTCCTATAGTGTTTTTACCCCCCCAATGTACCTGGTGGAGTCGAGTTCCTTGAAGAGGCGTCGACAAGCGTCGAGGAACTCGCTGTTAGGCGACGGGGAATCGACGGCCCTTCTTGAATGCCTTCCCTTTCAAGCGGGAGGCACGGGGCGTCGAACGGCCGTCGACAAACGAGGTAGAACGGTGTCGATGAGGCGGCAGCTTCGTCCGAGCGGTGCTCTTCGGCGTCGGAGCATCGGCATCCTGCAAGGCAGAGGCGTGCGGGGCACCTCGGTGACAATAGTTCTGGACCGCAAAGATTGTGGAGACGGAGGCCCAGCAAGGGCGTCGAGTCTTTGGGGTCTTCGGGTGGCGGGAAACCCACCGGCAGGTTTCTCCTCGGCGCGTTGGTCGTCCTCGACTTTCTCCGGCAGGATAAGCGGTCGACGATGCGGTCGAGAGAGTCCTTCGATTGAATGTTCTTAGGCAAAGGAGCGGACGGCTCCGGTCGTCGGCGGCACGGCGTCAAGTGGTTCCCAGGGCTGGGCAACACAACTTCGACGGGCCTCCAGCAGTTACACAAACCTGCGAACCCTGGTCGACGGCAATGGACTTCGACGGCGTCGATGTCCGGGTGCTTCACTTCGATCTCCTCGGCGGTCCCGTCTCGGGTCGACAGCCTTTCGAGGGTCTGTCTTCCAGGGCGCTTCGGCGAAGATGGAGCAGTGCTCGATGGTCCCTCGGAGCACGGGAAGAGGGCGCCTTACCAGGTCCTCTCTCGGGTCAGTCTTCGACGATTTCGTCAGCCTTCGGATCGGTCAAAGCAAATGCCACAGCAAGTCTTCTTCTTCCAGCTGGACGTCGAGGATCAGCAGTTCCAGTTACTCTTAGAGTGGAGACTCCACTCCAGGATGCTTCTGAACGTTCCTGAACTTCTGGCTGCTTCTGAACACATTACCAGTGGTGAGAGGTCCCCAGATATACTATCCTGCCTCTCATCCACACTGCGGGTACACACTCAGCAGCCAATCATACAGAAGGGCATTCATGCAGTCAGTCAGCCAATCAGGCACACAGTGCATTCAGGCCACACTCCTCCCTTCCAGACACTCACAACAAGGAATGTGGATTGGGACAAGTACCCAGCCATTCAACACTACACGCTGCATTCAGGCCAGTTTCGGGCAGGGCTGTCTCAGTCTTTGTCTCTCATGCCAGAAACCAGACAACCACAACAAGGAGTGTATATTGGTCACACACTCCATTCACCCAGGTCCCACCCACAGGAGGTACCCACAACATACAGTCACTGGGAAGGCTCCAGTCAGTCTAGCTGGGCCTTCACAACAACACCATATATGGAACTTCCACCCAACAGCCAGTCAGGGGGAAGGGACAGAGACAGGGCTTCCCAGGACTTTGTGAAAACAAGATAACAGGCAATAGAAAGCAAGAGTCCACAGGGGCCATCTTGTTTCCTATCGGGAATCAACCGATCCCAATGGCAGGGCCGGGGTATCCCAAAATGGAGGACACCCGGAGCACCTGTCAATTTCAGCATGGAGCTGCCACCAGCCCATACCCTGCTCTGGGGCCACCCACAGGTGCCCAAAAACATACACTAGGGGCACAGGGTTGTACCCCTACCCATGGGTGCCATAAGGGTATCCCATGGGTCTGTTCACCAAACCAAAAGAGAGAGCTGCACTGCCAGGAGTCCCACATGGACTCCGGGGCAGAAAACATACAGAACACACGGTAAAAAACAGTAAAAGGACAAGGATTCCGAGGCCCTGTCCCTCAGATGCATTTCCAGCATCACACAGTGGCTATTCATTTCCACTTTAGAAAACTGTAGGAAACGTTGAGCTGGGTTCCTTGAGCAATTGTGCATATCAGGTGCATGTTTCTCTGTGTCAGCAAGTGGGTGGTCTGCTTGGGACAGAAGCCCTCCATACTATGGCTTTAACCAGACCGATCTAGAATTGGAGGGTTTGCACGTGTCCCTTGATCTCCCTCGACTCATGTGTAGACCTGATTTCAGTGGAAAAACACTACAAATGGACTGAAATACACAAGGCGGAGCTGGGCATCTGTGCAACCTCATTTCCACTTTCGTCACTGGTCCAAACCTTTTTATAAATATCCCTCTTTTATGTTTTAAGGCAAAACAAAGCCAGTTGCATGGAAATGTCATTTCACTAATAACAATACTATGCTTTTTATAGCATTTCATGGCACTCAAAGTTCTAAGTGCTGCTGAGGAGCCAGTGTAATGCTGCTCAGTTTATGGAAGATGAAGTTCTGAGCCTGTCTAGATTCAGTCTCACAGAGTGGAGGCTGCCCCCATGTCTCAGGCGAGCACTTGACCCGTAAGCCACCTTCCCAGCTATGCAAGAGGGGGTCAGTTGTCCTCTTGACAGTAACTTTACAAACCCTCACTGAGCACTGGGTATGTCACAGGTTTGTCCCTGGAGCACTCATCCTGTTGCAGAGCTTGGCCTACAGTGTCCCGCTCATAAGGATCTAGATGACAGGATTTGGGTAAAGATAGAGGGATATTCAAATTAGTAGCGATTGTACTTGGTTATTTATAACACACTTAATACCCAGAGGTTTCTAAGCGTGGGCCCGGGGATCGAACCTGTGTTGCTCTGCATTGTCTTGATTCCAAGGGGGTTGGGGCATTGCTGTGGCAGCAGGAGATTTGGGGTTTCTGTCTTGGAGACACCTCGTTTCCAATTGTGCTAAGCATTATTATGAAACAGTGAACTCTAAGATGTCTTCTCTTCTTTCTTCTCTGCGCTTGGACGAGCAGCCCGGGCAGGACAGCTGGCTGCTTCCCTTCATGGTAGTGCTGCGCGCGGCCTTCATCCCCCTCTTCATGCTCTGCAACGTCCATCCACGAGTCTACCTGCCTGTCGTTTTCCTGCACGACTCCTGGTACATCATTTTCATGATCATCTTCGCCTTCTCCAATGGCTACCTCGCCAGCCTCTGCATGTGCTTCGGGCCCAAGTAAGTGAGGGCTACAGGGAGGAAGCGCACAGTATACTCCAAGGGAGGGACAATGGTGTTCACTATACCTTCAGAAAGCAAATGTGATATAGTGGGGCAGTTAAGTCCATTATGTGATATCCAAAATATCGGTGTACACTCATGGGCGGGCAATTAATTGTGTTTTTCTAATGTTTTATTGATCAAATCATTGAGGATTGTTTGCCTTAGGCCAAAACTCATGTTTCACTTCAACCCAGAATGCTGCCCTAACATCACACAGGTAAGTGAGTCCTAAGCAGAGCAAAGCATGCCTGTCTTTGTTGAGCGACTTGCAGCAGGCAGGCAGCAGTCCCACAGTGCAGATGCTCTTCCCTGGCAGGCCAATCCTTCTGGTTGTGAGATTGCCCCATGCTTTGGCATTGATGCATTGAAATACACAGAGCTTCTATCTCTGCTCCTGCCTGCTGTAAAAGCCTGCAAAATCGGGACGCATAGGGGCCATGTGTAAGGGTTCATCACAGGGGATGTTCATTCTCTACTGTTCATCCTTGTTTGGGAGATTTGTCTTGTGCCCGGTTATATCTGCCTACAGGCTTTGAGCTCCTGACTCTCCAAGTGGTGCAGTAGTCAATCATGACCAGAGTAGTCAAAGCAACACTATAGAAGGAGAGTGGGTTTAATGGCATATTAAATATTTGTGTGTATATGTCTATCTTTTCTCCCACCCTGCCCCCAGGTTCATTCCCCACTGGCTGCGTCTTCTCATCCACCATGGGGGATAATCAATAAACTTAGCAACTTGATGCCATGGATACTAACATATGATCATCTGCACTTATCAAGGGGTTAGGAGGCACAATTGGGAGGGTAGAGGGTTCAGACAGTCAGTCAATCTCTTTGATTGTGGACAATGGGTCAAAGCGATTTGATACTGGCACTGTTTCCCTCCCCACCTTGGAGCTCCCAAGCCTCCCCTCCCGCACCCCCCACACATGGGCTTCAAAATGGGGTGTAAATTGAGATTTATCAAGACTGAATTCGCTTTTTCAAAGACCCTCTGCCCCAACTTAAAAGAATGCAAAGGAAACCCACCTGACCTTACTCTATTTGTGACCCAGCAGAACAAGTTTACTATGCATGACTTCTCCATTTGGTCTTAGGCCTATGGACAAATTATAACTAATTAGATGATTATGAAGGGAACGATTCACAAAGGGCACCACAATGCAGTAGCCCCCTACAGTCTTCTCAGTAGTCCCAACCCACCCTACCTTTCAAAACATCATTTGGATTGGTACTTGGTCCCATAAGGTTCCTATTAACCCAGTGGCTAGTTTTGTTAATTAGGGATGTGGTGGATTCCATGCTTCCCTTCTGCAGCACCGGGACATTTACCCCACCAAAGGTGCCACAGCGGGAGGCAGATTCAAGACGTCGGTTTCACCCACACCATTAAAAATGGAACAGGAGCTAAGACAGGGAGACAACCTTATAGGAAGTGTCTTTCTGGGTAGGCAAGGGACACACATCTACCTCCACACAAATAGGGGGTGTAAACCTGGTTAGACTATCTGTAGGTTCAGTCTCACTGGCCTCATTTCCGGAATGCTCTGAAGAGTTAATTGGCCTCACCATTTTACATTGACAGTTGTTAGACTATAACTCCAAAAGTGATCTCTTAATTTCTCTAAAGGAGTCATCCATGATCAGTAGAGTGTTCAGAACCCCCTGTTTAAAGTCTGTTAAAAAATTCACATTGCGGGTAGGTTTAACATTCAAGACTTCCTCACCCATCTCGGTTAACAATTTCAATAATAACATACCCTGATTGGTTAAAATGAATAGGACTGTGTTTCTTTTCCATTTTCAAATCGGCATAGTCATTGCCCTCATTAACATCCTGCAAAGTCAGTGGATCCTAACTCTTTGGGGGTTCTGTAACCTGGAGCAACGGCGCTCCCATAGCCAGAGCCTCCAGGCTTGCCTCCAAATCCCCACCAGTAATCAAAGTAGACCCCTCCTCAATAACTGCGGATGGAGCCGAGAAACCCCCATTTCAGCAATCTTCCCCCAAAAACGGGTTATCCAAAGTGTGATGATCCATTTTGTCATCACTCCCATTAAAACGCTGATCCCACTGGGAATGAAAATTGCCTTTCAGTTTCTCAGTAGTATTTTTTTTTTTCGCTTTCTTCATAGCCGGGGGATCTTCCCCGACTTTCCTTTTGGCCATAGCCCTCCCCCTCAGAAAACCAGACTATCTACCTGGCCCACAAAGGAAAAGAAGAAAAGAAAGCACTTAACTGGGGAGTGGACAGAAGACCTAGTATGTCCTGCGGTCCAAAAGCCAATGGTCCAAAAAGGTCAGCAAATAGAAAAAGAATCCACAAACCGTGCAGCTAATCAATCCAAAGGATCTACGTGATCCGACCGCGGCTGATTTTGCCGCGGCCGGAAAGTTCGCATGAGAAAGGTGCGAACCACCAAAAGTTTTCACCTTTTCCATGCAAACACACGTACATACCCACATCCACAACACACCCATGATACCCCCCACCCACACCGTCAACACAGCCCCACCCACAGTCCCAACATAAACAAATCCTACTTACCTTTTTCTTCACGCTGAGTGCCTGTGGCGCCAGTTCCCTTTGACTTCCGTTATCGGGAACTGGCGCCGCAGGGTCCTTTTCTTTTTTTCTTTTACGGGGGCTGCAGGGGTTTCCCCCGCAACACCCCGCTCACTATACTATAAAGTATAGTGAGTGGGGTGTTGCGGGGGACACCCCCGCAGCCCCTGTTTTATTATTTATTTTTTTACTTACCTGCAATGCTGCCACCAAAGGTTCAAATTTTTGGTGTTCGAACCTTTGATGGTAGCATTTTTAGAACTTTTTGTTCATGTGACCGTTTAGATACAGTCTTTTTGTATAATTCCAAATCCAAACGGCTTCCAAAAGCCGCAATACCACAGGAGGGACTGACAGAGCACAAGGGCCGACTCCTCAAAAGCACCAGCCCCGCACAAACACCCTTGCAATGGCGGCAGGACCAAACCACAACAGCAGCACCTTTCGACCTTCCTTCCTTGTTAGTTACAATTGGCACCTGAATATGCAGCTCTGCTAGCAGTCAGGATATGTGACTTGCAGGCAATAGTTGCAATATTACGCACAGATCAGCGTGACATCATCACCAGATGGCTAGAACTCCTATTGCTCACCTCCTGATATACCAAGCCCCGAACAGCATGCTGCTCCTACAGACACAAAGCTGTAAAGGTAATACGTTAATAAGAAGCAGGCAGCAATAGCAGCAGGAACAGCCTCTGCAAGCCCAACAGGGGTTCGTGTGCTCATATGCCCAGGCCCTCCTCCAACAAAGAAAGTCAGGTGTGACAGGTTTCAATCCCTGGTGCTAAGCACTCTTGTGTTCACGGGTATGTTCACATAGGGTGGTTCAGCCAGCTGCAACCGCCACCGCCTGCCACCAACGAACACATTATTCATTTGAAAAGATTTTGGATTTGACATCCTCTTGTAAGTTTAGGATTAATGTTTTATATTATTTCCGATACTTCCGAGGGGATTGTGAATGAAGAACCATTTTGTTGAGTTTTGTTGGAAATACTTCTTGATTTTGTTTTAGCACCCCCACAGCCTACCTCTGCAAGTCCCTAACATTGTTTTTCTTCTCCTCGCTCTGCAGGAAAGTGCTGGCACATGAAGCCGAGACTGCCGGCACCATCATGGCCTTCTTCCTCTCGCTGGGCTTGGCACTTGGGGCCGCCTTCTCCTTCCTCTTCCGAATGTTGGTGTAGCATAGACTACGACTTCACTGCCCTCCCTTGGCTTCTGCTCTTCCTCCTGAACAGGCATTCACAGGAGCCCAGAAGCAAGAGCGCTGTTTGGTGCCAATCAGCCGAAAGAAACACAGACATGGATCTGCCTTCCCAGAGGCTCTGTCCACAGGGACTTCTTCAAGCTGTATATTTGAACTCACTTTTTTCTACAGTATTGCAACCAGCTTCGAGTTTACATTCTCTGCTAAAAGGTTCACTTCATTGCAAAGTGACTTTTTGTTCGTTTTTTAAAGAAAAACAAATATTTAGTTTGCATTATTTTTTGACTGCCTATATATAGTATTTGTTCGAGTTGTGCCAAAATATAAATGTTTGCAGCTATTTTTGGGCTGCTTAGGAAACAATTTCCTGTATTCCTCGTTTTTGTGTCTCGTCTCCCATTTAACATGTGTCAGTGTATCTCCTGTCCCATTTAACATTTGTCGGTGTGGCATATGCCAATTTAAGGGGAGAGCAGTAACTGAGCAGCAATTTTCAGCTTTAATAAGAATCAGATTTACATTAGTACTAATAATGCCTTCTCTGCGTGTAAGGCTATATGCCCAAAACCCTAAACACCAGACCTTTCCCCCATGTTACCAAGACCTTGCAAGCTCACCCTTAGACAGCGGATCTACCCTTCAAGTTTCCGCAACATTTGAGGCTCACACCATAACAGAGTAGTTCCTCAGGCTCACATATGAAACAGCAAAGTGATGCCTCATCATTTGCACATATTGCAAACAGTGAGGCTATCCACAGATTCGAGGCTTGTGCCAGAGTCAGTAGAGCTATCATTTTCCCCAGCATGTACTTCTCTCTTATCTTTTTCAAACACTCCCAAAAGGTCCATTGTTGTACAAGCTTTGCTGGCATCATTGTCGTCTCGTCAAAAGCTTCTCGTTGGCGGCCATCTTAGTTTTTATTTTTATTTTTCCCTTGCAGGTGCTTGGTATCTTAGCATGTTTTCTTTTGAGCGCAAATGTTTCTTCTGAATGCCTTTCAATGAAAATTACATTTGCAATACACAAGTTTTCTTTCACTTTAAATTATAATTGTTGAAAGACACCAGGTTTATTTTTACTTTCAAAGCTATTTATTTTTTCAAAATTTTGCAGTTGTCAGAAATAACACTAAGTTATAGGAGGAAAGTAAAAAACATTTGATAGTTTTAATAGACAAATATATAGACGACTTGTTGCGATGCATTAATGATACAGCAATTTAATAAAGTGAATAATGTTAAAATCTCAAGAAACAAACTAGACAGTCCAAGGTGCTGTGAACCAATAATGTCCCTTTCCACAATACAGCTTCCACCCCGTCGACCCATATAGAAAAATGAATGCAGTGAGGCATGAAAGCAGTGTGCAACAAGATATCAAGACTATCCAAAGCTACCGTCGCAACGCTTTCAGTCGACTGTCTGAGCATGCACAAGTCTAAGCCAATTTCAATTACTACAATGGTCTGTATAATACAAATTCACATCCACTGGTCCCTGAAAAAGGCTGTAAGTGGTTAATGTGACTGAAACCGATATATATACAGAGATGGGAGCACTCAAAATATCTGTGATTGGGTGCCTGCTACATTAAGGTTTGAAATCTCTTAATGTGTGCACCAATTGTTTTAGAAATGTTTTGATACATTTAGGCTGATTTCTTTTTACTTATTGGCTCAATGAATATTGAATATTGTTATAGTTTGGTTATGAAAATTCTCGAGATTTCTACATATTGGGGCTGCTTAAGTAGGCGGTTCACCATCCTCTATGTTCTGCGGCTAGATTCATCTTTAGGGAGGGTCAGTCTAGTATTTCTGATATTTTGACATTCTCCCATCCTATGAAAAATGTCTCCTTTATTGTTTCTGTTATATAGTGGTATAGTGTCTACAAGACCATCTGAGCTTTTGTGATTTCTTTTAAAATATTCAGCGAAATGCAAGCAATCTCTGTAGCCGGCTTCTCCAAGTTCCAGGTTGCGAGTGGTTTGTTTGCAAGCACGTGTCTAGTTGTAGTAAACGGATCATGGAACTGTGTATGAGCACGGAATATGTATTATCGGTTGTCAGCATTCCCATAGGATGTGATGCTGTAGACCAGGGCCCAAAGTGAAGCCACCAAAATACATCTTTAAATAAAATTTGTATTCCCCACCCACACCATCTTTGCCATTAGGGGACTTGGTAGCTTGACAGCACTGCTGTGCCTTATGGAACCTAATAGGCTTAAAATACAATTTCTGCCAACACACCTGAGGTCAGGGGCTCTTCTGGTAACTTGCAGAATCAATTTGTTAGGTGTTTGGGAGATTTTCCCAAAATACGTTGGTTGGAGGACTCTCGTTGCTCTCCACTGAGCCTCTATCATCCATGCTCATCCCTCAGCTTATGCCAACAGCACTGCTGGCTGCGTTGCCTTTCATAATCCCTTAGCAGAGGTTCTTCCTGCTGGTGCCCCAACTCTTCTGAAGGATTCCTTCCTCTCGCTGATTCCACATCTTAGAAATATCGTCCTAGCTCAAGTCTGGCTTCAGAAACATTTTCAGCCATCTGGAATTCCGAAGTAGCTGCTCAGCCGCTGACCCCATGAACATGAACATCCCACATACAACAGATCTTACTATCCTGTTGCACCTGTAACACCCCAGGAGGAAAGGGGAAGTGGACAAAATAAATTTGACAATCGTCAACTTCTCGAGTTCTGTAGAAAGAGAAAGCACAATTTGTTACTCCTTTAAAAACTGCTGCGATTTCCCCTTTACAAACTACCACAGGTCTAGACATGAATGCCTCTGCTAAAGGCCTGGCGACTACAGTTTCCAGAAGAGATTTGCCCCACCAAAATAAATTGCTCTCAGTTACTTAAAGAGAATGTTTTGGTGCCGTACAAAGTTGACTTAGATACGTTTTAAAATCAGGAAACCCTCTCCTGGGATTATTTCCCTGCTCCTCTTCCCAGGATTTCTCAAGCTCAGTACTCAACTAGTTTCTTCCAGGTTTAATACTTGCTAATGGTATCTATGCAACTACAGCTGAACACCTAATAACTAATATAGTGTCACAAAGAAGAAGTGATCAAATAACAAGTCCAGACAGAACGTTTATGAATTCTAGTTATTTTGCTTTATTTGGTCGGGTTTAATGGAGTACAGGTTGTCCCAAATAATAAGTGATAGGACTGTGGCACAAAACTGTGGCTCAACAGTCTCTAGCTCTGCTTGACCCTTGACTCCAACTCTTGGGGGATAGGGTTCAAGCACCCTCTCTTCTCTTCTCCTCCAAATCTCCATCCTGTGCTCTCAATCTCAAGTCTAATGATTCTATTGCTATTATGGAATGTGTTCTCAATTTTGGGCTTCAGAGTTTCCTGTGTTCTTCAATTGTCTTCCAAGCGTTTCTTGTGCGTTCTTACGCCCAGGTTTAAAAAGCTTCCTGTACCATGCCTTTTCTTTCTTTCAAGGTTTCTCCCTTCTTGCTTTGATCCTCAGGTTTATGGAGTTCCGGTATCGCCTGAAAAATCGAATGCCAAAACAGCACATTTTATGAAATCAAATCTTTTGGTATTTTTGCACATTTCTTCGAAACAAATAGTTGGTGGCTTGGCAAGGGAATACATTAAAGTGGGAGGATGTGTGGGGGGGGACTACATGGAGGTTCTCCCCCACATTACAATTCCAAAATATTTGCAAAAAATACAACAAAAAGATTTGGTGTTTTCAGCCTCCTTATTTGAACGTAGATCCTGGATTTCCCACACCCTTCTTCCCCCTTTCTTGTCCCGTGTCAAGTGATCACTCTCATGGATTTAAGGGATCCGATTTAAGGGTTCCTGCACCCTTCTTGTCTATCACTTCAGTGTTGCCTTTTAGTTGTCTATAAGCCATATTCCCAGAGAGATAAGTCCAGCCGAGTAAAGCTTTTTTTCTATCGGCACTGGTTCAAGGAGAAAAAGAAGACCGAAAAGAAGGGAACCCGCAGAAGAACAAAGACAGACCAACAGGACAGTTCAACAGAAGAACAAGGTCCTCAGAGTCTGAAAAGAAAAGCTATTACTGAAAGCCAGTAAGAAGTCTGTTCAAGGCCTGCACAAGATGCAGCTTTAAGAACGTATTCGGGGAGGATCCCCACAACAATTACCTGTACTGCCTCTTTCCACATCATGTAATACAAGAATGCGAAATCTGGCAGTCGTTTTCAAAACAAACACAGAGAGACCGATGGCTGGTGGCGTGGCTTGACGATTCCGTGGGACCTCTGACTCAACTTCAGTATGAAGTCATGCCTCACTCAGGCAGGGCAGGACAACCCAGTGAACCACCTCTAGTAAGAGGCCTAGATCGCATGAAGCGGTGTCAAGGAGCAGGAAGAAGGGACATGTAATACCTTCTAAGGGTTTGTCTTCCAAAACAACTGGAGCTCTGTGGAAGAGGACAGAAAAGTCCCAGAGAGCGTCTACATCTTCCACGCAGGTCAGGTCTTCGTCATCCAAAAATAAAAGTCGGCTACCTCGCCGTCAACGCAGATGCCAAGTACATCGTCAAAATCATCCTCTACGACCCCATCAATTACTAAAAAGACCTTGTTGACGACTGCTCTGTCGACTAACAAGACCTCGTCGATGACTACCCCGTCGACTACGATGAAGACCTCGTCGACGTCTACAAGGCCTACCCCATCGCTGACCACGAGAACCTCATTGACAACCATCAAGACCCTGTCGACGAGTATTACTAAGCATCCCATATTTTTGGCTTCTCCGTTGTTGACGCCGTCAACACCACAACTGTCGGCACTTACATTGCTTCCTAGGCCTGTGCGTCCTCTCGCTCTTGGGATCTCCCCAGAAAAAGCTAATTTACATACTGGCACACAGGCGGGCACCCCTCAATCAATGTTGGAGGGGGCAGACCACTTGCGGGTTTCCGCGAATGAGTAGTTGGAGTTTATACCTCCCAAACCTAACTTGGACATGCCTCTACCTGAAGCAACACCTTCTCATGGGCCCTCACGTCAAGAGACACTATCACTAGTTTTGATGCCCTCACCAGCCCATAGAGACGTTTCTTTGGACATTTAAGCCACCTTGAAAGCTCTGGTGATGAAATTCCACCACAGATTGCTAGACCCTTCGACACCACATTCACCTCAGGGACCTCAAGAGCCCCAACCAGGCGTACGTGTAACAGCAGTTCCCCCAACCAACAATGGATCATCATCTTCAAAGGATTATGCAGCTCACTGACACTGAGCCAGAAGAAGAATCCCCAGACGACCAAGTCTCTGTCCACATGACAAACACATCAGACAAATTTGATGGCATGGTCCCAGCAAACGGTGAACCTTAGGAGGCTAGGGCCACAAAAATGTTCAGCTTGGTATCGGAAGAGCAAAGGAAAGATAGTTTACTCTACCGAAGACGAGTGCAACATAGAAAATCGGTCTTCGCCATACATCTGCTGGACGACATCTGGGAGTAAGGTGTGATAACTATGACCAACCAATCGTCAGCACCCACTTACCTAAGAATGCAACCAACTCTAGACTGTGGTATCAGCTGCAGCATGCTAAGCGTTCCACCAATCCTTCATCATCCTGCTCAGTATCACCCGATAAGGAAGGGAAACACCTAGATGCCTTTGGGAAGGGGGTTATTACAACAGCTGCCACAATCATCAAAGCAGCTAATGCCAGGGCTATCCTATTGAGATATGACCAGGAGCTGTGGTTTAAAATGTGTCCCATCCTTGGGCACCTCCAGGAGGATAAAAAGCAGGAGGCATTTGTGCTCCTACTCAAAGGAGAAGCAGCGTTTGAAACGCGATCACTGTTTCCGTAGACATGGAATAAACTGGTTTTCGGCAGCTGGGTAATTGCGTTGTCCTCTGTAGACAAGGCTTGCTTAAAGCTACCAACTTCCGTCCAAAGGTCCAGAATAAGGTGATCGCCATTGCTTTTAACTGCAGTCATCTTTTCTGCAAAAAGGTCGACGAGACGCAACAGTCCATCAAAACGAACGCGGATATGGCCCGCTCCCTGGGCGCATTACAACACAGGCGCCAGTTCTTTTGTTCACAGAGTCTCATTTTGCAAGAACGGCACAAGACTATTGGCCCTCCTCTCAGTTGCCCTCCAACAAGACCCCTATGTATCTCAGCGCTGACCCCTACATGAACAAATCTCAAGCATACAGGGGTAACCAACACCAACATAGCTCCTCACAAGTCAGGGGCCAAGCAGCTAAGCAACCCTGACCCAATCCGGGTCATGGCCTCCCACTTTCAGACCCCAGCAGAGGAAGACTTTTGCATTTCGTCCAGGAGTGGAAGACCCTTAACACTGACAAATGGGTGCTATCCCTCATCCAGCAGGGCCATACGCTGGAGTTCATCAAACAACCACCTACCATTTCTCTGGTGAAAAAGGAAGGAAAGTTCAATCGTCTGCTTCAGCAGGCAGCCCAGTCGTTACTGTCAAAGGGAGTCATAGAAAGGGAACCAGCCACACAATGGGGAAACAGCGTCTACTCCTGATGCTTCCTGGTAAGGAAGAAATCAGGGGGTTGGCGACCCATTTTAGATCTTTGTATACTTAACAAGTTTATAAAGGCCCAGGCGTTCAGGATGGTTACGCTGCAGCTTGTTCTAGCACAACTACAGAAAGGGGATTTCTTGGCATCCACTTTCACATCACTATTCACCAAAAACACTGCTGCTACCTGCGTTTTGTCACGGCAGGCTGCCACTATCAGTTGAAAACCCTACCCTTCAGCCTATGTTTGGCTCCGTAAGTATTCACCAAATGCCTAGCCCCAGCGGTGGCAGATTTATGCCGAGCTGGCACTCGTGTCTATCCGTACCTGGATGATTGGTTGGTGAGGACGCCATCTTACGCCACCATAGAGCTCAACACTGCACAAACAATTGAGTGTGTAGCGCTTAGGTTTCTCGATGAGCTATCCAAAGTCTTGTCTCATTCAAACTCAGAAAGCTCTTTACCTGGGAGCCTCCCTCAACATGCTATCTGGCATGCTCTCTGGCACAGCGACCCCTTCGCACCAAGGTACAGCTGTGTACCGTAATGGTGTGTGCTGAGTTTTTTTTTAACCAGCCCAAAACAAGTGTGCACATGAGCAACCCTGCTACAAGTTTAACTTTCTTGTTACAGCCATGAACTCATGCTAGAGAGACAATAATTCAAGCATATAAACTTAGCATCTATTTAACAATAAGTTGATAATACAGCAATTTGGCATAAATGGAGAAATGCAAGTAGTAAGTTACAGATATTTAGAAAACAGTCTTACGTTCCTTTGGAATGCCAATCGCCTAGGACCCGGTCTGCCTATAGGCTGGCCTCCCTCCCTTTCAGGCACTGGATTGGCCTTATGCTTTCCATCGGGTACTCAGCCCACAAGAGCAACGTGGCACCTGGAACGGCCTCTAGGGGCTAAAAGCTAGGGCGTGAGAATGTGCTCGGTGCAAACCCCACTGGAGAGTCCCTCCCGATCAATGTATGTGTAAGCTTTTATCAGGTATGCCTGTCAGTCAGGGTGACACAAACTTCCAGAGCCTTCCTTGAGTGCAAAACATGTTTAGGATGGAAGAGTACTTGTAAATACCTGCCTACAAACCTCTTTCTCCCCCTCCCATCTCCGACCCCTGCTGTGCCTGGGAAGCCTTTCACTGGAATGCATCTCATCAGTGTGCCCCGGTCAGCTCGTGCTTTTCTCGTGCAAACATGTACCTGCTTACCATGGACAGTGAAGCAGCGCTTTTGAAAGCACAGGGTTTCAGTGGTAGCTAAATGCAAGCACTGTGATTAACCGCTAGTATGCACGCTCTGCATTCTGTTAGTGTCTAGCTGTTATCCCCTATCCTGCCTTGGCAAGCTGTGTACCTATGCACAGTGTAGTTGGCTCAGCAGGGTTTACACCTGCACACACCCAAGTTGTTATATCACATGCCACCCCTTAGAGGCTTGGATTTAGTGCTGTAAACCAACCAAACATCTTTCTACCTCAGCCATTCTATTATACAGGTGGGTCATTCTGTGCAATAGTCCCACAAAGGTTATAGCAATTAGAATAATAGAAACAAACACGGACAGCAAGGGGTGCAGTACTAGCTTTTGCAGCGTTGTGGAAGTGGGAGACCGTTAGTGAATATGTCACACCAGTGATGAGTAGTGATTGATTGTTAATGGACAGCTGTCTTAATCCGCTGGTCCCTATCTATTGTCATCTTCAACTCGGCTGTAAAGACTGATGTAGCTAGGGCCCTGAGAGCTTTCCAAGACACTTGGGAAAACTGCCTTATGACTTGGAGTCTTGAGGTAATCATGCCCTAAGGCATAGTCGAATTAAGCATGTTAGTTAGCTCTGCATGCAAGGTGATGGGTAGTGGCCTCTAACATAGTCGCAACCTGATCCAAACAAAATGCTTGAGTATTACCCTCTAAAGTATAGTTGTTAATAAGCAGAGTGTGGTTAGTAACAATGCAAGCCTGGGGCTGGTCAATCTGGAAAATGTCATTTCTGTTAATGTGGTACTGCATCCATGTGCATTCAACAGCTATAAGATGCATACACAGGTCAAGTATTCGTCCAGTCTGAGGGCACACCCACCCCTGGTCCAGGGAAGACAAGTGTGACTGTGAGTTGTGTAATTATGGCTGTCCAGCCATTCCACTCATATTTGTGGCACCCACCACCATTTAATCTCTTAGGCAAGATTGTAAATGGGCACCATATTTCTAAAGCATAAGCAGTTCTGCGGATTTGCATTAAGGCTTGGCAATTATTATTTCGGCAATGAAAAGCAAGTGGCTTTATCCATATATCTGAAGGTAAATGCTATTATCCCCTATCCTGCCTTGGAAAGCTATGCACGTATGCACAGTGTAATTAGTTCAGCAGGTTTTGCACCTGCGCACATCTTAGTCATTATATCACAAGTGTTTTGTCACACTACCGGCTGTCCCTGTCTGCAACTACAAATCACTGCTTGGCATGATGTCCTCTTGCATCCGACTCCTACAACACGGCAGGCTTCACATACAACCCCTGAAAGAGTTCCTTGATGCGCATTGGATGCAGATGTTGGGCTCGTGGGACAACTCGATCACCCTGACTTAACAATTCAGGGTGGCTTTGCACTGGGGGTCAATTCAAGCTCACTGAGTTCCGGGAGCCCCCTTTCTGCTACCCTCTCATCAGGTCAACAACACCATAGTTGTTTAACGGGAGGGCTGGGTTGCACATTCTGGAGTCCTGCATGCCAGGGGCCTCTGGACAAAGGAGAGGAAATCTCAGTATATCAATCTCCTAGAGCTGCGGCCCGACTTTTGGGCACTCAAGTCGTTGCTTCCACAGGTCACCGGTCAGGTGGTATGGATCTTTACAGACAACACCACCACGATGTTCTATATTCTATATACGCGAGCAGGGAGGAAAGAGATCTCCATCCCCGATGGCGGAAGCACAAGCTCTGTGGCACTGGGCACTGCAACACCAGATGGTACTCATTCCCCATCACACTCCAGAGTTTCAGAACACCATAACAGATTCACTCAGCAGAGAACTCCTGTCACGAGTGGGATATGCAAGATGTTCAACTCTGCCTGATTTTCCACTGTTGTGGGACGCCGGAAATATACATTTTTGCCACCTACAAGAACAAGAGATGCATGTGTTTCACCAGCAAGTTCCCACATCTGGAGAGGTTGGGTGATGCAGTCCTGTTCTGTAAGGAACTCATGGTGGCAACAGTAAAGACAGACACAAGTGATCACAGTTCAAGGGTGTTTATTAACCTGTAAAGGCAGGGTGGAAAAACGCCTAACCTAAACATAAATCTAAGATGGGAGCCAGTGAAGGCACCCACTCATACACGTGTCCTCATAAAATGCAAAAGTAAAGATAACATACCCCGTCAGGGAATGAGACCAAGAGATGAGTTGCAAGGATGTCAAAGTTTATATAACATAAGAATGCCAGCAAAGAAATCTGCTGCCCAAGAGCGCTCTGCCAAAAATAACACAGGCAGGACATTAAAAAGGCACCAAGCGTCACACATGACGCAATACATAGGTAACACATTTGGCATAGTTGATTGGCTTGAGAAATATACGAAACCCAGCTCCATATGGGATGCCTGGACTTCATTGGTTGGTGCTTCTCAGTCGACCAGGGTGCACGTGGTCAGCTGGGCTCCTCTCCGCGGTGAAGGTCAGTGCGAACGTGATACATAACTATATCTAAGCAAAACAGCGGGAACTGATAATATAGGAATAATGGCGAACATCAGACCATTGCATACATGGGAGTACTTAGAGAACATTGACTAATATACAGGCATGCCGACCTCGGCATTCAGGGCTTCATTGATACTGTGGTTCCCACTCCCAGGTGCCTCCCCCTGGGGGTTTGATCTACCGCCTACCTTTCCTGGTGCCTCATGATATGAGCAGACATGTGTTACCCTTGAGAGAATATACTGCTGCGCTGAATTAGGTCTGTCATAGGTGTTCTGGGGTGGTCAAGGCGAGGGGGTCAAATGTGTATCAGCATGAAAGGGATTGGGAGTTCGGGGGTGATAGACCCTGGCCTGGTGCGGTGTGGGTCAAGAGGGCACTGGCAGTTTTGTGGAGACGGATGGCCCGTTTTGGTCTCACGCTCTGCAGAGCGCACATTCTTTAAAATGGATACTAAACATTTGCAACAGTGAATGGCTGGTACTTGTGTGAGAACAAGGCTCGCGCAGAGCGGTTCTGGTATGGTGACGGCTTGGGCCTTCTGTGAGACATACTGGGTATGGGAGAGCTGTGATTTTACAGAGGGATGATATTTGGGCCTAGTAGAAAGATGGCGTCTGGCCTCATACAAAATGGCGTCTCATTGTCTGAGCATGCACTATGTTATTCGTGCAATTGTTTGTCATCTCATGCGGATGAGAGCCGTGGGGTTGCGGGTGCCCCCCACCCACTTGGCCCACACGTAGTTTATTTTCACCGTGGTTAGGATCATCTCCTTCCCAACACCAGCTTCGACCTTCAAATGAAAATAAAGCAGTCCTTGTGGCATTGTGTCAAAATAAAAGGTTTATACTAAGAAAAACCTATTGCCAATCCTTATTCTAAATACTAAAAGAAGTGTGGGATAATGTTCTCAATAAATAAATAAGGGTTCACAAGTCACACACTCGAGCCTTCCCAGCACGAGTCGACAGTTCCGTATCAGCTATCAGGTTCTTCGATGGTTAAGTCTCTTTTCAATAAAAGTCTCTTGCCTTCGAGGGCCTGATGCATTCAACAAACAAACACAAAGTTCTGTTCCATATATACTTTGGGTGATTGCTTTCCCCCCTTGCTCCCCGCTCTTTCGGGCGCAGAACCCTCACCAGTTGTATTCAACAAAACAACCAAACAGTTCCTTTTCTCAATGAAGTTTGGGTGATGACTTTTCACCACTGGATCTCCCTCGGACGGGCTCGGACGCAACTGACAAGGGGGACCATTCCCCTCATCTTTCAATACTTCTTACGTTCATGATTCGTAATGTCTTTTAAAAAGGTTCTTTGGGATTTGCCCCTGGTTGTCGGCTCCCCTCTGCCGGGTTCACTCTCTCCAGCTTTTACAGACAGTTCACTGTATTTTGGGACTTTAGACTTTGCCCCCTTTTATTAGCATCCCTCCACCGGTTCCACTCCTGGCAACCTATGCACTGTACTGTTCATGTACTACTTTTCACCATGTAGGATAAATTTCCCTTAGCTTTCACAATCATCTGTCGGTCAAAGACTTTCAACGGTACAGAGGATTTTACAAGACCCCTGTATGACCAATTTGACCTCTCTTTGCTTCTTTCCATGGCTCTCTGGTTACAGTAGTCTCTACCATAGGGTAATCGCCCAGAGTTTCCTGCATGAACACCGACGTGGTGCCTGTTGGAGGCTTTCCCCTTCTTTCATCAAGTGTTACTTTAAGCCTTTCAAATTTCAATTTAGCCATTGGCTTCTTTTCATTGAACACATTCCCCTCGACGCACCGGTTGTGATGAACCACCTGGCTTCCCTTCTTTTTGGAGTCAAGGTTGGTACCACCGAGACAAGCGTCTCTCCCCAGCTAGGTAATCCGCAGAGGAGGGTCTTAAGTACCATGCGCATCTGCTTCAAAACACGCTGGCTTTTGTTTCCATCTGCAGAGGTTTCACAGACCTTAATCGGAAAGGGCAAGGTGTTCACCCCCAGGAACTGAATCCAATAGCGATGGCCGTGTCCTGGCCACCTGGATGACAGATCCCTGGGGACAAACCAGGGAGACACCAACAGGTTTCTCACAGTTCCCATGGGAGGGGAATTCCGCTACGCTTTTCCCTCGATTCCGCTGGTAGCGCAAGTGTTAAATGTCTTCGGACAACATTGATGCAGACTGATCTTAGTGCCCCCTGCTCGGCTCAGACAGTTCTGGTACTCTGACATCCTCGCCTTCTCCTCTGCAGCACTGATGAGACTCCATCCTCGGCACAATCTGCTTTCCAGGGACGAGAGGAAAAATCTCCATCATGACCCAGCCTCTCTCAACTTGACGGCATGGCTCCTGTGCTCCTAGAATTTGGCTCCATTCCACTCCCACAAGAGTGCATCAACATTCTAGTGTGAGCCCACGCCTGTTCTACACTTGTCTGCTATGAGAGCAAATGGAGGCATTTTACTGCATGGTTCAAGGAGTCTGGACCCCATTACCACTCAGCCAAAAGACATCCTGCCGTACCTGTTAGTGTAGGCTGGTTTGGCTCACTCCTCCATTAAAGTGCATCTTGCTTGAATATCACGTTACACCCATTCTTCTGCCACACCTTCTCTTTGGTCTCACAGATTGATCGCAGAGTTCCTGAAAAGCCATGTTCGATCATTTCCACCCATCAAACGCCCACATTTAGCATGGGAGCTAAATGTGGGCCTGTCCAGGCTTATGAGACCTCACTTTGAGCCCATGCATAAGGTTCCACTCAAATGTCTCTCTTGGAAAACTGCTTCCCTAGTTGCCATCACATTGGCACGTAGGGTCAGCGAGATACAAGCTTTTCCAGCAAGGCACCCTGTCTGAAGTGCCACAAGTCCAAGGTTGTTCTGCGCACTAATCCAACGTTTGTGCCCTTCCTTGTTCTATCTCAATAAGGCAATGGTTTTACCTGTGTTCTTTGAATCCCCAGTTTCCCTGGCAGAGCGTTCATTACACTCCTTGGGCATAGTTCGAGCATTAAAATACTACGTCACCCAAACCAAAACAATACAAACAACCTATCAGCTCTTTGTGCCATTTGGCTCCACTGGCATTGGCAAGGCACTCTCCAAACTTTCAATTGCCAGGTGGATTTCTTCATGCATTTCCTTCTGTCATCAGCAAGCTGGCAGGCCTCTCCCTGGCAGACCCAGGGTGCATTCGACCAGAGCAGTAGCCACCACTATGGCATTCCTCTCTGGGGTCCACCTGCTGGATATCTGCAGAGCAGGAACCTGGAGGTCGTGCACACGTTTACTAGATCCTCCTGCATCGACAGGGATTCTGCAGCAGAGTCAGAGTCGGCCAGGCGGTTCTACAAAGCTGTTTGCATAAGGTCAGTATCTCCGGTGGTTAGTGTTTGCTTCAAGGAGCTTGCCTCTGCCGTATTGTTATATGGTACTGCTTTGCAATCTATTCACAGCATGTGAATCTATGAAATGCTGGAGAACGAATGAGTTACTTGCCTGTAACTCCTGTTCTTCAACATTGGTATCCTTCATGGATTCACATGCGGCCTTCCCACCTAACCCGCTTGGCTCCTTGGCTCATAATGCCACTTTACGTGCACTATGCCAAAATCTGAAGATGGCCTCCAGGGGTGGAACTAAGGGAGCCTTTCCTATTGGCTGTGGGCAGTATGACCCAAAATGGCTATACAGGAGCACTAAAGTGACTGATGTTTTCAGTTTAAGTTTAAACAGCCTGACAGGGAATATTCACAGCATGTGATTCTATGAAAGGTAACAATGCTGGAGAACAGGAGTTACAGGTAAGTAACATACTCCTTCCTTTTTTCAGCATGGTTTGCATTCAACGATCGAAACACTTCACACGTCATGAAACATGTTTTCTGAAAACTCACAAATATTCATCACAATGTCGACATGGGAGTCTCCAGGCTTTAAGTGCGGTAAGGATTGCGATGGTAAAATGTCACTAACCAATCCTCTCAGCGCTGATCACGAGATGGCTGATTCTGGATCGTGTCAATCCATGAGACCGAAGGCATTGAAGCATGGGTGCTCAAATCTGAAGCTTGAGCGATCTTCCTCTATGTCGCCAAGCACCACTGACTCGAAGATACATCCGTCCGATGAGAAAGAGGTCGAGTTGACTTAGCAAGTGACTTTCAGAGAAAAGAAAGTCTATAAAATATAAAACATCTCACTCCCATCACTACTCTTGTGAGAACAGTTCAGACTTAAGATGCTGGACATCTTTGAAAAGGCAGCCCCATCGACCTCCTCTTCAGAGTTGAAGGCAAAAAAAGGGTCAGAGCTCACCATACGAGGGAAAGCAGGCAGGGACTCAACCAAAGACTCGTTGAGTGTGCTGAAAGGCCCAAGCGCAATGTCAGACAGACCAACGTAAGCCCCGTTGTCGTTGATGAACACGTGCATTTTGATGTTTTTCGACGTCGACATTGTGTCCTCATCAAAAGGCCCATGGGTGTCGAAGTTCGAAGCACCAAGGTCGGGGAGAGGCTTCATGTGCTTCAAACAAATGAACTTTGATGAGGGAGAGGAGGTCACTCTTGGACTAGAGCTCATGAGGCTAACAATCCACCTGAGGAACTGTTCTCAGAGGAGGCCCTTGCTACATATCTCACTTGCAGGACCTCACTACAGATCTTCAAGGGGCAAGTGGACTGGACACCTCCACTGAGAGTGACGTATGCAGCACACAGAACAGCCCTGAGCAAGGTCTCAGAGGCCCATGGTGGGGACCCCCTTCCAAGCTGGTCACAGAATGAATATGCCCTCACATATATTCTTGACAAGGGTCCAGTCAAAGAACCACTTTTGCCATTTCATGCAGCCTTGACCCACTTATGGAGCTTTGGCACATGCCCTGCTCGGCGCCAGCAGTAAGGGGTGATTTAGCAAAAAAGTACAGGCCTGCATCTTCAGACACAGATTTCTTAACTAAACACCCTAGCCCGGAGAGCCTAGTGATCCAGGCTGCCACACCAGGAGCCAAATCCTCTTCCGACCCATCCTTGCTCCCAGATAGGGATGACAAAAAGGTGAATTCTTGGGATAAGAAAATCTAGCTTCCAGGAGCCTGGCCCTCAAGGCAGTTAACTCCTCCTGTGCACTGGCCAAGTACACCCATACTCTATGGTCAGTGATAGATCAAGCCACTGAAGAAATCCCAGAAGTGGAAAAGAGGGACAGCTTCCTCAACATTATAGCGGACGGCAAGGAAGTGATGCGCCACCCTGTGCATTTGGGCTTGGACACCTCTGCTTGTCTGGGAAGAGTAATGGGCACCAGTTCTGTTTTGAGATGTTTCTTGTGGCTGAGAAAGTTTGGCTTTGCACCCAATGTGCAAGCCAAATGACTTTACATGCCCTTTGAAGGCCACCGTCTCTCTTTGGTTTAAAGGCTGACAAGAACCTGGAGGAGCTGCAATCCTCTAAGGCGGCTGCAAAATCTTTGAGTGCAGCAATTTGTCAGCTTCCATCCCCCACTCCAGCATTTAAGAGGCCCGTTCGTGAGAAAGAGATCTACCTACCTCCATACAAAGAAGATTCCCCAAGCCTTTGAGAGGGAGAGAGAGGAAGGAAAGTCAGTCCTCCTCTGATGCTTCCATCACTTTCAGGGACAACAGCAGCAACAAAGCCTTTCTAATTGTGTCCTGTACACCTCTCTGGTGGGTGGGGGGAGGGGGTTGTTGTCTAACCCATTTCTATGAAGAATGATAAGGCATTACTTCGGACATGTGAGTCAAACAGTCTTGCAAGGGTACTGTCTGACTTTCATCATGCACCTTCATGTCTGTCCCCCTCCCACCCTGATTCCAAAACTACTGGACCTGCTCCTCCAGCAGCAGACTGTTTCCTTGCTAGAGAAAGGTGCTATAAAGTGCATACCTCTAGCGGAAAGGAATCTGGGGTGGTATTCCCACTATTTTTGTTTCCTGAAGAAGGACGGATGAGTGTGGCACATCTTGGTCCTGAGGCACTTGAACAAGTTTCTCACAAAGAACAAATTCAAGATGGTAACTCTTTCACAGATCGAGCTCTAGGATTGGTTGGTGTCATTGGATATTCAGGATGCTTACTTCCATGTGCCGATACATGACGAGCACAGGAAGTAACTCAGCTTTGTGATCGGCAGTGTGCAATACTATTTCACAGTACTGCAATTCGTACTCACCTCCGTCCGAGGGTCTTCACCAATGGAAGTTGAATACAGTACTCATTTGGAGAATCCATTGACTGTGTCATGATTGGGGGGATGGTAAGTGATTTCACAGTGCTTTTTGACGAATCTGAGGATGTTGTCCCTTCTCCCCTAGGACGGGACCTTACTCATGGGGCCAAGGCGGTGCATCCACAGTACAATAGTCCCCCTGTGGGTAGTGCACCGAGGGAGGATCACATGGGGAAGGAACCCTCTTTGGGATTGGGGACGACCTTCATCGGAGAACGCGGTATGATTCTAATTCCATACCATTAAACCCTTCTTCAACCCTAATTCCTCCTTCCCCCTCTCTAGTGAGAGTGTAATGTGTTTTGTTGTCAAGTCAGTCCAACCGACATACAGGACAAGACTGAGAGACCAAAAAGTACAAAGTGTTTTGCACAAAAGTTGGAAACTGGTACTGTCTCAAAGAAGATAACCAGGAGTCCGAAGATCACTCTAGAGAAGAAGAGCAAGCAGTTGAGCTTCTTACCACAAGTGATGGGTCCAAAGAAGTAAAACAATTCCACAGAGGAGTTTCATAGGAGTGCAGCTGGCATACCGAAGAGAGAGAGTGGTCCCCTGAGGATGAACAGCGGGAGTCGTGCAGGAAAGCAGGGAAGCCGAACAGAGAGCAAAGTGAGAATCCGAATGTGGTCCACAGGAGAGGACTAGTCGAATTGCCACAGAGCGATTCCTCTAGATGTCCCAGGTACCGGCGAAGTGCGCATGAAAAAAAACACACAGACGGGAAGCACCGGGAGATTGCTGAGCTGCTGCAGATCCCGCTGGAAGCCTGAACATTACTGGAGCCTTGCAGAGGGACGCAGCTTCCTGGGAACCGCTGATACCTGTAAGAAGGAAGGAAACAGGTACGTGGGGTGTCAGAGAGGTACAGGAAGTTCAGTGAAACAACAGGTAGAATATAAAGGAGAGTGAACCAAGCACATACAACGCAGCGTGCGAGTCTGGGACCTGCACCCAAATAAGAGAATAAGAGGGACTGGGACCTTGAACGAGTTGTGTACTTGGCAGGAGAGTGCACCAAGTGGATACAGCGCAGCAGTGTGCATCTGGGACCTGAACCCAAACATGAGCTCAAGAATAGGAGATCTGAGACCCTGAATGCAAGTGAAGCAAAGTTGTAAGAGCTGATTGTTTGGCAGGAGAGTGAACCAAAGGGACACAATACACCAATGCGAGTCTGGGACCCGCACCCATACGAGAAAGATGGTCTGGCACCCTATGACAGAAAGAGAGACAGTACATGAGTAAACACTGGCTTGGCAGGAGAGTGAACCAAGCCGTGTAAAGTATTGCGAGTCTGGGACTCGTACCCACATGAGTGATTGAAAACAAGAGGGTAAAGAACCATGGAACTGATAAAAGGAATCCTATGCTTGTTAGCGAACTGCACCAAGTTGCTAGAATAAAGAAACACAAACTGAAGACACATTACCTTGTGAATTGCCCAGGAACCTTTTCACTAAGAGAAAAGGGGGTCAGTAGCCTTAAAGTAATGAGAATAAGATTAGATGACGTCGAAGGAAAAGGAGCACAACCCTATCATTGGAATCTTGTATTTTTGTAACATTATTTTGCCTGAAGAGCGAGCTCCATCTAGGTGGCCACATCCTCTGACATATCTACGGATCTAGAGAGCTGCAGATGACCCTACTTCAGGAAGCGTACAAATATACTCTTCTGCACCACTCACCCAACTTTGGACCCATAACTCGGCTTACTTCCAGAGTTATTGGAGTGTACCCCTGACCGCTAGCGAACTACGCCCGGGCCCACTCCTTACCTCCAAAACGAGCGGCCCGTTTTTCACACGGATGCCGTGGCTGCCTGGCCTGCAGTGGGAGAGAGGCCCGCCAACCTGCTGTGCCCTGTGCCTCCAGATCGCCGGCGGTGAGCCCCTGCCCAGCAAAACTACTTGCCACCCACCTCTGCGTCCCTCAGTGCTTGGCCCTGCTACTCCTCCGTGCCTTCAGGAGGCTGCTTCCCGGATGCTCTGTGAGCCACTGGGGCACCATTGAGGCGGGGTCCAGAACCTTCTCTCTTCCTGCATGGGCTGCCACATAGCTGGACTGCCTGGCGGCTCCTACGATCGCCCCATCAATCTTACCGGCTATGCTGGGCTGAAGAAGACGCCCGGCACCTGAGAGTTGTGCATCGGTTCATCAGATGGGCGGTGAGTCTCCAATACGTGCTGCCATTAGAACCCCGAACACGGCAGTAGAACAGCTCCACCCGCTCACCCCATATCACCCTGACGGACTACTGGGCACATGCAGCACCCTCCTGCACACCCCCCGCATCTCAAGTGCGGCTGGTGCTCTGGCGCTTGTCACTGTCGGGCAGCCCAGGGCTCCTTCCTGGCTCCGCTCCTCGGGACTGCTCATTCCCCGACCCAGCTCTCTGCATTACAGCCATGACCTGCCGCCCCCACCACTGTTTTGCTATGTCCCTCCAACAGCACTGCCCTTGATACAACACCCCATCGCAGGAGGGCACGGTACATGCCACAGATCCGGCTGCACCTCTCCTGACCACTCTCCTGAGGTCTCTCACCACTTATGCTCTCCCTCCTGTGACTGCCTGAGAGCTTATACTGGTTTATCCTGGCACTGACACTGATACCTGCTGTATTTAGACTGCACACCGGGCACCCTGTTCATACACTATTGTCCTGATGAACTCGTGCGCTCCTCTGTTGTGCTTCTTGGTTTACGCTCTATCTTGGGCGCCCCACCACATCTTTGCTTCTGGTTGGTCCTTCCACTCTGTGGACATCCACTTATTGCTGGGTAATCCGCCTATACATTTGGCTACCGCATAGGCACAATCTATTCCCTTGCTTCTATTAAGCCATCCATTACAGTTTATCCTGCCCATTATCAGCCTCAATGGTTACCCACTGATCCTGGAGTCACTCCGTGTGTATCCTCTGGAGCTCTCCGCTATTGGGTCCTAATTGGTTATTGCATGTTACTCTACCTGGCCACTCTACTTGGGCGACTGGTCATCTCAGTTGGTCTCTTCACTTGTGGCCCCACATAATTCTATTACATTGAGATCTCCAACTACTCTTACACACCTGTGCTGCAGACGACCCCCCCTTGACCACCCACTCCTGCACTGCCCGCAAACAGGATTACCCTGGCGCTCTGTGATCTGCTTAGCCTCACTCTTGCTACCCTGTCGTACTGGGCCGCTCCCATCTCACACCATGACCAAAGGAGCAGGGAAAAAACAGAGCTCCATCAATATGTTTACCAAAACACTGTCTAAGTTACCGGATGATGTACCTGGCCCTGGACTGTCCACCTCAATTCCCCCTGACTCCGTGGAGTCGCAGTCAATGATGGACTTTATGCGTGAGGGGTACACTACCCTACATTCCAAATTGGATGACATGAATGGCATCATATCATCAATTAAGGCACATATTGAGAAGACAGATAGACGGGTGGCTGAGGTTGAGACAAGGGTGGGTTCCATTGAGGAGGACTTGGGCTCCCTCCGGGCAGAGGTCTCCTTTCTCTCTAGACAAGTCCCTGAGATTTCTAAAAAGAACGAGGATCTTGAATCACGCTCTAGGCGGAATAACCTTTGCATAAATGGGGTCCCGGAGGACGGCATCAATGAGCCCATGAAGGACTATGTGGAACGCACCCTGCTGACGCTACTGGACTCGCCCAAACTCTCGCCACAATTTGCAATAGAGAGAGCCCACCGTGCCCTGATGGCAAAACCCAATTCTGGTGCACCCCGACCCCCTATCAATGCGAGGGTCCTTAACTATCGGGATCGAGATGCACTTCTCAGAGCAGTGAGAGCCAAGGGAGAACTCCTCCTGGGATCCTCCAAGACCCATTTGTACCCCGATTTTTCAGTGGCCATCCAGCAGGAGCGCAAGACCATCTTGGTGGCTAAGAGGAGGCTTTGCGAGCTAGGGGTCAAATACTCAATGCTGTAGCCCGCCAAGCTGAGGGTCGAACATTCCAATCAAGTTTTCTTCTTTACAATTCCGGAAGAGGCCTACAAGTTTATAGAGGAACGTTTCCCGGGGTGATGGAGCCTAATCATCCCATTCTGTTAATTGTACGTAATTGTTTTGTGCGTATGTTGGGTCCAACTTCTCCCTGGTCCCCACTGAAGGGAGACCCACCATCTTAATCATTTATACACTATGCTACTTGTTCGGGCCGTTGCAAATATCCCTATTATGATGGTTTATTGGCCTTTTACAATGTTTGTCCTGTGCACCTTGTTTATCCTGAACTGGCCACCGCCTCGGAGCATCGCCGCCAAGCCAGCTCACAGGCCCCCAGGCAACAATGTCACTGTTTTGGATTTGGTTAATAGATTTTGGGGCTGTCATTCCTCTGGTTGGGGGAGGGATGTGGGTGGGGCGGGTTGGTAGTTATGTTAAAAAATGCTTGACATTCAGTGAGGAGGTGGAGTATACGGCTATGCAAAGTCAGCACTGCACTAGGCTAAGTCAGGATTGCAGGTTCCGGGACCCGGTCCTCTGGCTGCTTGGTTGTCAATTAATGATAGCCATTCCACACCTGTATCCTAATGGTTAATAACAATCCTTCTCGTATGAGTTGGAATGTACGAGGATTGGGTAACCACAAGATAATGCGGCATCTGCAGCTCTATGCTGAAAGACATGGCACTAAAATCCTTTTTTACAGGAAATGCACGCACGCGCTGAACAATGCAAAAAATGTGCAAAAGCGTGCGGTCCCCAAAGGTACTATACTGACTATTCTACCCAAAATTGGGTGGTTATGACTCTGATCCACAGGAGTGTCCATTTCCAATATAGGGCCTCTCATGTCGTCCCCCAGGGCAGATACATACTGCTTTTTGGTACCCTGCAACACAGGGAAGTTGTGTTACTTAAGATCTATGGACCCAATGTAGATGACTCTGATTACTACTTACATTTGGCTTGCCTCTTAGTGGGCTTCCACACTATACTTGATGTGACCCTTGACAGATCGGGATCCATACCCTGCCAGTTCTCCAGAGCAGTCCAAACTATCCTTAAATTACTGCTCCAGCTGACGATATTAGAGATGTGGAGACTGATACAGCTTGACTCTCGCTCATACGCCTTCTACTCCTCGATGCATGACTTGCATTCATGGATTGACAGGTGGCTGGTATCAGACACATTGGTTAGAAATTTCTCACACCTGTCGATTCTCTCCAGGATGCTCTCCGATCACTCCCCGGTGACCATCTCCCTAGACTGGGGGCCAGATTTCAACAAAACTCGGCAGTGGAGGATGAAGCCGCAATCCTTACTTGATGCAATCTTCAGGTCCGAGTTCGAATCGGCCATACTATTTTGAGTTAAATACGGGATCTGTCACCTCACAGGCCATCCTATGGGAGGTGTTCAAGGCCTATATCAGAGGCACCGCTATTTCCAAAGGGAGTGGGATCCTTGGGGTGATTCAGAGAGATCTCCACGGAAGTGAATCGACATTGTCTACCCTTAAGGCCCAGTATGCACTACAACAATCTCCTGAAACCTTGGGAGCCAAAGGCATAGAACTAGACACATTTCGTTCACATGCAGAGCGGGAGCGAACATTTCTCAATAACCCCAGCCTGGCTCGTAAATATGGGAGAGGGAGCGACCCGGTCAGGTCCTGGCACGCCTTGTTCGTCAGGAGATGGGCTCCCCTAGTATCCAGGCCGTTCAGAGACCTGATGGCACCCTGGCTACACTATCGCAGGACTTTAACTCCAAATTCCAGTCATTCTACGAAACCCTTTATTCGAACGCTGACAGCGCCACCATAGACGAGTTTGATACGTATTAAGATAGCCTTCCCCTCGCAGCTGTTTGGAGGCACTGATCACGGCCGAGGAGATATCTAAGGCTATTGACTCATTATCCCCCGGCAAAGCACCAGGCTCAGACGGCCTTCCGGTCGAATTCTATCAACAATACAAATCTTGCTTAATCCCGCTTCTGCTGGCGCTCTGGCATGAGTCCTGTGGGGCTGATAAATTCCCCCATCTCTCCATGAGGCCATAATAACTGTACTTCTTAAACCCAGCAAACCCCCTACTCAATGCAGATCGCACCGTCCTCTTTCTCTCATCAATTGTGACATTAAGATGTACGCTAAATTACTAGCCTTACAGTTGGTACCATATATGTCACATATTATTCATCCAGACCAGGTGAGATTCAATCCTGGTTGCTCTACCTCCCTGAATCTGAGACGCTTGCTCAATATCATTAGTAGAATTGACCCGAAGGTTCAAGCGGTAGCTGCTACACTAGATATGCAAAAGGCATTTGATTCCATGTCATGGATTTACCTCTGGCGAGTCCTTGAAAAGTGTAACTTTGGCCCCCACTTCCGCTCCTGGATGGGACTGCTCTACTCTGACCCGGTAGCCAGGGTCCGTACCGAGGACAGATACTCACCCTTCTTTCAGATTGCCAGAGGCACCAGACAAGGCTGCCCCTTCTCCCCCTTGATCGTTGCCATAGCCATGGAGCCGTTCGCAGATATGATGCGACAGTCCCATGCACACAGAGCTTTACGAACGGCAGGCCAACCGGACATCATCTCTTTATATGCTGACAACGCCTTACTCTCTATCCGATCTCCGGCCTCCAACCTCGCTCCAATTCTTACAGATATTCTACATTTTGAACATATTTCAGGCCTCAAAGTGAATTGCTCTAAATCTACCTTGTTTCTGTTGACTGAAATCACGCTCCCCCTCCGCTGACCTGGGGGTCACCTTGTCTCAATCGAAGTTCACTTACCTGGGCATTGAGGTGGCACGCCACTTTGATGCTCCGCATGAGGAAAACTACCAGACATACCTGCCTGTGCATGCGGAGAAGGCTTCAGGCTGGGTGAGACTCCCAATCTCCCTGGCAGGCAGGATCGGAATTCTGAAGATGATCGTGCTCCCTCAACTATTGTATTGGTTCATTAACTTGCCCTTGTGGCCTGGTGACTCAAACTTGGGACATTGACCGCCCCCATAGACAGTGGCGGGTTTACTGCTCCTGACTTTTCCAAATATTGGATCGTTGCCCAAGCCCAATTTGCCTCACACTGGTTCAACATTTCGGACCCCCCCACACTTTAGACTCGAACAACTGGAGGTCAGGGGACAAGATATCCGATCCTTAATTCTTGCCCCTTTACATCCGGGGCATAACTCTCACGACCCGGTGGCCAGCACATCCCTTGCTCTCGCCAAGATCTGGAAACTGACCTATCCCTTCCACGGCCACCTTCCTCTTTGGAATTTCCTTCCAGGGGTCCCTTCGCCCATTGCGTGTCGGTTGTCTGAAGTGGGCTATGAAGCGGGCTATGAATCGATTCGGGATGTCTTTACCCAGGATAACTTCCTTGAATGGCCGGACCTCCCATTGAGTCTACGACGGAAACCGGCTGCGTGGCTTCAATACGCTGGCCTCCGCCGACTCCTTAAACGTAGACACCCCCATTTTCCTACGATACGATTCCCCCTGATAATCCCATTATTGCTGAGCTACGTAACGCTGACTCCTTCAAGGGGAAGATCTCCAGATTATATGCATTACTACAAACTAAATCCATTCCTCTATTCGATACGCTTGTGGGCAGACGACCTAGGGGTAGAAATAACAGATCCACATACCCGTAATGTGTCCTTCAATTCTCGATTTAAATTAATCCAATTTAAAATCTTACACATATACCATTACACTCTGACTAGGTTGCACCGTATGTTCCCGGAATATTCCCCCCAGATGCCCGAGATGTGGCTCTGACAGTGCCACATACATACATATGATCTGGTCCTGCCCCCATTTAGCTCAGTTTTGGGAAACGGTTTGCTCTATTATGTCCAAAGTCCTAGACCACACCATTACTCCTTCTCTGCTACAATGCCTGTTTCACGATTTCCCTGGTGTAGGGCGTGACTCCAAGAAACTTGCAGGCCTCTGCATGCTCCTCACTACACGATGCATCCGGCTATGCTGGCTCCGTCCCGATGCACCCCCACACACAGTGGCTCAGATCTGTTACATGGGCCTCAGACACTGAGAAAACCTGGTCTAACCAGCTGCCACAGCCTTCTAGGCCCAGGAACGTATGGTCGCTGTTTCGTTCCTATAAGGATTCTATATCTGCAGATTCAGAGGATGCACTATCCACACCCTCTTCTCCTACCACTGTCGCCTCCTGACCTGGTGTGTTGTTCACGAATCATGCTCGGCTCTAAGTGCTTTCTGGATGTTGCCAATTTGCATGTATGTGCTACTAAATTTTAACTGCATTACTTGTATATGTCATTGCCTGCTGTGATGTAGTTCTCGCTTCTTCTCTGTGTTGTCAAGCTAATAAATAAAGGTTTTAAAAAAAAATAAAGGTTTATACCCAAGAATATGCCACCATTGTGTCCAAGGCTTCCTTCGGCACACTTCAAAGTCAGGTCTGGCATGGAGGTTTGGCCTTGATGTAATGGCGGGTGTAATCAACCCAGATTTCAGAGGATACGTTTTGTACTACTACAAAACAATGACAAACAAACCAATCATATTAAGCACGGGGACAAAGTAGCTCAAGGTATCTTAAAAAAAGCCATGTTCCCCAGAAGATACCGAGAGAGGAACAAAAGGTTTCGGGGAGGCAGACTTAGAATCAGTATTTTACCCTGAGGTGAAAAACATTCCCCCTGGTGAGGATGACACTGAAATAATTCCTGGCTTACCCTTAGCACAGCGTAATGATACAGTATTAGCAGAGGCCCTCCTCAAAGTCCTTTCAGGAAGAGGGAAGAGCCAAAGAGGGTAAAAATTGTTTCCCTTAGACATGGTTTACTCTATGGAGGTGATGCTGGCCCAGATGGGACCCCTCGCTCCCAAATTGTAGTACCACACAGCCATAGGGGAATGGTTCTAGAAATTACCCACACTCGCCTTACAGCTGGACATTTTGGAGCTGCTAAAACCCAAGCCCAACTATTGACTCATTTTTACTGGCATGGGGTGTATGCAGTGGTCAAGAATTTTATTTTAACATGTCCACTCTGTCAGAAATCCAGCACTCATACTCCTCCACCAGGTCCTTTACAACCACTCACCATTATTGATGTCCCCCTTTCAAGAATAAGAATGGACATTAGTACCCGGCACACACAGCGCACCGGGAATACAATGCGTGGATTGGCTCTTTTGCAAGCCATACCACACGGTAGTCCCTTATACGCCAGTGCGTCCTGCGCGTGCCGTGTACTCTGTTCCCGGCGAGGGGCATGGCCGCCCCTCAGCCAATGAGGAGGCTTGAAACGGGGCAATCCCCGCTCTGAGCCTCCCCATGGCTGGAGGCTGTCTTCCTCCGCGCCGGGGACTCAGGTAAGAACTTATTTTTTTCCCTTTCCACCCTCCTCCCACCTCCCTGCCCTCCCCACCCCACTTACCTTCTATCACTTGGTCTCCAGCGGGGGATGATGGAAGCCTTCAGGGTGTGGAGACTCGGAGCAGGGCCATCCCCGTTCCGAGCTTCCACACAGTTGGAGGCTTCCCTCGTCGCCCGCCGGAGACCAAGGTACGTATTTTCTTTTTTCCCTTCCCCTCCCTCCCTTCTACCCTCCCAACCCCACTTACCTTCTTTTTTCTTCTTGTCTTGGGAGCGGACGCACTGGAAACACTTCTGTTCCCAGCACGTCCGCAAGCGATGGCTGCCATGGAAAGGGAAACGGACAACGTTTTCCCTTTCCCGGCTTGCATTTTTTTTCACTTTTTTTTTTTTTTTTCTTATTCGAAACGTGGTTCAGAACAGAACAAAATGCCATTAGCACCCAGTCTAATGGGCTGGGGTACTAATGGCAATAAGACCTGAGGTGGCAGCCCAATACCGCCCACAGTAATGCCCCGGGGCTTCCTTAACTACGGCCCTGGGGCATTACCTGGGGCGGTATTGGCCCACCCCCTCGGGTCTTATTGCCACATTGTTGGCCCTCTGGGACCCTCCAAACTAGGGAACCTACATATCTTAGTGATAGTAGATTATGCCACCAGATAGCCAGAGGCCTTCCCTATGACATCTAACACTACACAACAAATTATTAAACATCTCATTTCCTGCTTATCCTGAGCAGGATTTCCTAAAGAAATTCTAACTGACCAGGGAACCACTTTTATGAGCCGGTTTATGGCCGGTGTAAAAAGTTCTAAAGATTAAGTAAGACCCTTGGAAGTTTGGTCTATCACCCACAAATCGATGGGTCAGTAGAACGATTTAATAAAAGCTTAAAAATCATCTTTAAAAAGTTGGTTGAAGCAGATGGGAGAAATTGCCACACCATGGCACTGTGGGCCTTATTTACTATTCAAAAGACCCCTCAATCCTCCCTGGGCATCTCTCTATTTGAAATTCTATATGGGCGAGACCCCAGGGATGTTTTTGATATGCGTAGAGAACTGTGGGACAAATGGGAAGAGGTCATGTCACCCTTATCCCAGACCACCCAACTTCAAAGACAACATATGGCCGTAGTTAGGTCTGTAGTGAACTCCCATCTAAATACATCCCAAGAACATCAAAAGGCCAAATATGATAGGAATTCCATCACCCATTATTTTCTATTGGTCAGAATGTATTGGTACTTCTTCCCACTGCAGAATATAAAATGCTTTCTATGTGGCATGGCCCCTATGAAATTCTGGAACAAACTGGACCCTGTAATTATCGGGTGTCACAACCAGATAGACGGGCCAAAACACAGGTTTATCACATCAATCTGTTAAAGTAGTGGAAAGAGGACCCAGTTGAAGCAACTTCTACAGTAATGGCCAGTCTCCTGGCTGATGAAATAGAAGGAATTAATTCAGTCCCCATGGATCTACCACCCATTAAGAAACAGGACATTCAAACCCTGTTAGATCAGTTCCCAGATGTCTTTGACAGCGAACCAGTTAGAGTAGAAGGTTTTTTCCATTACATCTGTACTTCTCCTGATAAATATGTCAATCTAAAACCTTATCAGATTCCGGAAACCCGTAGAAAAACAATCCGACAGGAAGTGGAGAAAATGCTGGCTTCCGATATACTTGAGCCATCGCGAAGCCCCTGGTGCTCACCAACAGTCTTAGTGGCAAAGCCGGATCAGACGTGGAGATTTTGTATTGACTTTAGAAGGTATAAATGCATTATCCCAGTTCGACAATGATCCTATGCCCAGGATGGACAAACTTATTGATTGACTCCGGTCTACAAATTCACTCTCCACTATTGATCTAGCTAAGGGCTATTGGGAAGTACCAGCAGACAGGGGAAAGACAGCCTTCTCCACTCTTGTAGGACGTTTTCCGTTTAAGATTTTACCATTTGGTCCCCACTGGACACCTCCAACCTTTCAGAGAAGAATGGATCAGGTCTTACAACCATTCTCTGGGTTTTGTAGGGCCTACTTGGATGACATATTATCTATAGTAAAACTTAGTTAGAACACCTGAGACATCTCTATGAGGTTACCAGAGCTCTGAGGGAGGCTGGAAAATCTTCCTCGGCACCAACCCTTGAGAGCAAAAGTTACCCAAATTATCCCAAAATACAGGTTCTATCGTACTGAGCCGTGAACTCATGCTAGTGACAAATGACACCTTCAAAATGTTTACCATTCATTAGACAAAAGCATAAACAGTAAAATTTAGCAGCACTTTGGAATTCAAGTTGGAAAAGATTACAAAACACAAAGCTTAGAGAAATACAAAATATAGAGAAACATAGAACTTAGAGAAACATAGAGAAACACAGTCTTACACCCCTTCAATCAGCGCTGGGAGACCATGGTCCTCATAAGCTAGCTGTTGCCAGCCCCACTCAGATGACAGCGCTGCAGGGTGCCGACAGAGCATCAGGTTCCAGGCACTCGCTCTTGCTCAGAGCAAGTCCGCGGATCGATCTCCCACCTGATTCATGTGGGCATGCATTTTTGTAATCTCGTGCTGTCAGTCACCATGACACACAGTTCCAGAACCTTCCCTGTGCAAAATATAGGCTTGCTCATGGAAAATCCCAACTCTCTCTGAGATGCTCCCTGCTCGCTCCTACCCCTCCCTTGGAGCTCTCTCTGTGAAAGCACTGGAATGTCCTTATCAGCGTGTAGGCAAGGCCGTACCAGGCCTTCTCAGGGAAACAGGATTTGTTTACGAAGCCATGCAGCACTACAGTCAGAAAAGCAGAATATTCTAACAGAAGCCGAGATGAATTAACCCCATGTGAGCAAGCTCTAAAAGGCATGCACTCATAGCTTAGTGCCACTAGCGCTTCAAAGATCTAAGCGCTATATAGGTGCTATAATGCTCCAAACCCTCCAATAATGACTCTATTAGCTACAGAACTGGGGCCTTCGCCCTGCCTGTCTATCTACAATACATAATGTGACCTACCACGCCTACTAGGCCTGCATATTCCTTGTAGCTCACTAGTGCATAATGGAGGCGCTACTTTCAGCATTTAGCATTACTTTCAGCATTTACTTTCAGCATTTACTTTCAGCATTAAGCACATACTTTGAATAAACTATTGGCTTTCAGTGGTTAATGCTGTCCTCTAAAGCCCTGATTGGGAAATTGGCACTTTGTATATCATGACAGCTGGTCTTACTGCTGATCCAAAGAAATGCCATTTGGCCCAATCTGCTGTTAAGTATTTACATTTTTTTGTCAGCATCAGGCTACTGCAACCCCAGGCTGAGAAACCTAGAGCAGTACAGGAGACACCAGTACCTAAAACAAAAAGAGACCTAAGAGGATTTCTCGACTTGGTCGGATATTACAGACGGTTCATACTGAACTACTCTTGCAAATGCTGAACCATAAAAACTCAAATGAGATAAAACTGACCAGGCCTGTTTCGATACTTTAGAATCTATCCTTTGTAGTCCCCATGTTTTGAAAGGACCCGACTTTGCTAAATAATGTATTCTTCGAACAGATGCCTCAAAATATTGGCCCAAGAGCTGTTTTGTTACAGGAATATGAGGGAATAGATCACGCAATACTGTACATCAGCAGAAAGCTCTTTCCTAGAGAAAAGAATGACATGACAATCAAACTGGAGGCTCTAGCTATAAACTGGCCTGTAGGGTATTTGAAGTATTATCTCACCGGCAGTAAATTCCGGCTAATAACTGACCACTCACCCGTCACCTGGATGAGTCTCCATAAAGACGCAGACCCCAGAATTATGCGCTGGTTTCTTGATTGCCAACCGTATTGTTTTTGTGTGGAACATCGGAAAGGTAAAGGATAGGGCAATGTAGACCTTTTGTCCTGTTATCCACTTGAAGATGAGGAAACCAGCAGCAGAGGGGAAAGGTATGTGATGAATCTGAGGATGTTGTCCCTTCTCCCCTAGGGGGAGACCTTTATCAAAGGGCCATGATGGTGCGTCCACAGTACAGTAATCCCCCTGGGGGTGGTGCAACGAGGGAGGTTCACATACGGAAGGAATTCCTCTATGGGATTGGGAACGATCTTCATCGTAAAGCGGAGTATGACCACGCTTCGAAACCCTTAAACCCTTCTTCAACCCTAAATCCAACATCCCCCTCTCTAGAGAGAGTTTTCTGGGGTCATTAGAAGTTTGCCAGTATCCCTCTGGTAATTCCAGCGGGATACCAGCATACCGACCTACCGTTTCCGCCACTTGATATCACAGTATTACCGGGATAGTACAGGCAGCGGAAAGGGCAGACACTCCCCAGTCCATGGAGTCCCATTGAACTCCTTGTAGGAGATTGCTGGTATTTTCGGCACCGGGAATAGCAGTGCCAGTAATACCGGCATTTTTATCCCGGTGGAGGGCTGATTTGGCTGGAGGTAAATCAGTGATCCCCACTGATAAACTCGCAGTTTGGTGGGGCGGGAAAAGACCTGGTAATAGATTTTATCAGCACTTTTCCTGCACTGCCAAACCTATAATGATGCCCAATGTGTTTTGTTGTCAAGTCATTCAAACCAACATACATGACGAGACTGAGAGACCAAAAAGTACAAAGTGTTTTACATATAAGTTTAAAGCTGGTACTGTGACAAAGAAGATGACTGGGAGTCTGAGGATCACTCTGGAGAAGCAGAGTGAGCGGTTTCGCTTCTTACCGCAAGTGATTGGTCCATAGAATTACAACAATCCGGTGCAGGAGTTTTAAAGGAGATCAGTTGGGATACCAAAGAGAGAAAACGGTCCTCTGAGGAGAAAAAGCAGGAGCCGTGCAGAAAAGCAGCCAACACGAGCCGTAAAGGAAGCCGGATGGACAGGAAAGGGAGAAGCCGAACATGGTTCGCCAGGAGAGGACTTCTCGGGTTGCTGCCAAGTGAATCATCTAGGTGTCCCAGGCCACGCAAAGTGCTTGAGAAGGAGAACGAGCAGCGGGAAGCGTCAGATGATTGCTGCAAGCCCTGCTGGAAGCCCAAACGTTACTGGAACCTCGCAGAGGGACGCAGCGGCCTTGGAACATCTGATACCTGTAAGAAGGAAGGAAACGGGTAAGTGGGGTGTCCGGGAGGTGCATGAGGTCGGGGGAAACAACAGGAACAATATAAAGCTGGAAGGGACATGCTATGATATGGCATTTATAACGCGCCTACACACAAGTGTTTCAAGGCGGGAAAAGGGGAAGAAGCAGATCTGGGACCCTTAGTGAGTGAAGCCGTGCGAGTCTGGGCTCGCACCCAAATAAGAGAATAAGAAGGTCTGGCACCCTGAAGGAGTGTGTACTTGGCAGGAGAGTGAAGCCGTGCGAGTCTGGGCTCGCACCCAAATAAGAGAATAAGAAGGTCTGACACCCTGAAGGAGTGTGTACTTGGCAGGAGAGTGAAGCCGTGCGAGTCTGGGCTCGCACCCAAATAAGAGAATAAGAAGGTCTGACACCCTGAAGGAGTGTGTACTTGGCAGGAGAGTGAAGCCGTGCGAGTCTGGGCTCGCACCCAAATAAGAGAATAAGAAGGTCTGACACCCTGAAGGAGTGTTTACTTGGCAGGAGAGTGAAGCCGTGCGAGTCTGGGCTCGCACCCAAATAAGAGAATAAGAAGGTCTGGCACCCTGAAGGAGTGTATACTTGGCAGGAGAGTGAAGCCGTGCGAGTCTGGGCTCGCACCCAAATAAGAGAATCAGAAGGTCTGGCACCCTGAAGGAGTGTGTACTTCGCAGGAGAGTGAAGCCGTGCGAGTCTGGGCTCGCACCCAAATAAGAGAATAAGAAGGTCTGGCACCCTGAAGGAGTGTGTACTTGGCAGGAGAGTGAAGCCGTGCGAGTCTGGGCTCGCACCCAAATAAGAGAATAAGAAGGTCTGGCACCCTGAAGGAGTGTGTACTTGGCAGGAGAGTGAAGCCGTGTGAGTCTGGGCTCGCACCCAAATAAGAGAATAAGAAGGTCTGGCACCCTGAAGGAGTGTGTACTTGGCAGGAGAGTGAAGCCGTGCGAGTCTGGGCTCGCACCCAAATAAGAGAATAAGAAGGTCTGGCACCCTGAAGGAGTGTGTACTTGGCAGGAGAGTGAAGCCGTGCGAGTCTGGGCTCGCACCCAAATAAGAGAATAAGAAGGTCTGGCACCCTGAAGGAGTGTGTACTTGGCAGGAGAGTGAAGCTGTGCGAGTCTGGGCTCGCACCCAAATAAGAGAATAAGAAGGTCTGGCACCCTGAAGGAGTGTGTACTTGGCAGGAGAGTGTAGCCGTGCGAGTCTGGGCTCGCACTCAAATAAGAGAATAAGAAGGTCTGGCACCCTGAAGGAGTGTGTACTTGGCAGGAGAGTGAAGCCGTGCGAGTCTGGGCTCGCACCCAAATAAGAGAATAAGAAGGTCTGGCACCCTGAAGGAGTGTGTACTTGGCAGGAGAGTGAAGCCGTGCGAGTCTGGGCTCGCACCCAAATAAGAGAATAAGAAGGTCTGGCACCCTGAAGGAGTGTGTACTTGGCAGGAGAGTTAACTAAGTGGATGCAACGCAGCAGTACGTGTGAGTCTGGGACCGGCACCCAAATAAGAGAATAAGAAGGTCAGGCACCCTGAAGGAGTGTGTACTTGGCAGGAGAGTGAAGCCTTGCGAGTCTGGGCTCGCACCCAAATAAGACAATAAGTGGGTCTGGCACCCTGAAGGAGTGTGTACTTGGCAGGAGAGTGAAGCCGTGCGAGTCTGGGCTCGCACCCAAATAAGAGAATAAGAAGGTCTGGCACCCTGAAGGAGTGTGTACTTGGCAGGAGAGTGAAGCCGTGCAAGTCTGGGCTCGCACCCAAATAAGAGAATAAGAAGGTCTGGCACCCTGAACGAGTGTGTACTTGACAGGAGAGTGAAGCCGTGCGAGTCTGGGCTCGCACCCAAATAAGAGAATAAGAAGGTCTGGCACCCTGAAGGAGTGTGTACCTGGCAGGAGAGTGAAGCCGTGCGAGTCTGGGCTCGCACCCAAATAAGAGAATAAGAAGGTCTGGCACCCTGAAGGAGTGTGTACTTGGCAGGAGAGTGAAGCCGTGCGAGTCTGGGCTCGCACCCAAATAAGAGAATAAGAAGGTCTGGCACCCTGAAGGAGTGTGTACTTGGCAGGAGAGTGAAGCCGTGCGAGTCTGGGCTCGCACCCAAATAAGAGAATAAGAAGGTCTGGCACCCTGAAGGAGTGTGTACTTGGCAGGAGAGTTAACTAAGTGGATGCAACGCAGCAGTACGTGTGAGTCTGGGACCGGCACCCAAACAAGAGGTCATGAATAAGACAGTCTGGGACCCTGAATGCATGTAAAGTAAAGTCGGAGGAGCTGTATGTTTGGCAGGAGGGTGCACCAAGTGCACCAATGCGAGTCTGGGACCCACAGCCATATGAGAGTAAGAGGGTCTGGGACCCTGTTAGAGAAAGAGAGACAGCACATGAGAAAACACTGGCTTGGCAGGAGAGTGAACCAAGCCATGTAAAGTATTGCGTGTCTGGGACTCGCACCCACATGAGAGGTTGAAAACAAGTGGGTAAAGAACCCTGGAACTGAGAGAAGGAATCCTACACTTGATAGCCAACTGTGCCAAGTTGCTAGGATAAGGAAACACGAAAACAAGACGACTTACCTTGTGAATTGCCCAAGGACATTTTCACTGAGAGAAAAGGTGCACAGGAGCCCTAAAGGAATGAGCATAAAATTAGAAGACGTCTAAGGGAAAAGAGCACAACCCTAGCCTTGGAATCTTGTATTTTTGGAACATTATTTTGCATCACATTTTATTGCCAGAGAGACAGGGGCCTTTTCTGCTGGTTGAAAACAGAATATTTTTTACTTTGAGAAGAGATCATCCTTGCACAGTTGCTTTACATTAATCGTGTTAGGGACAGAGGTTGGTTTGAGACACAACAGTGACAGACCTTTTAGTTTTGTACTTCCTGACAATGTGACTAGTTTTGTGTGAGGTGGGGAAACCTCTCTTAGCTTTATGTTTGTTTGTTTGTTTATTTATTTTTAATGCGCACCAGACCCAGGGGTATCAGGGCGCAGCAGATTACGACAGATGCAAAGCTTAAAATATTTGTTACAAGACATAGGCAAGGATACAATATATTTAACAGTATTGCACACTATAGTCAAGGGTACAGCAAATGATCAGAATATAAACAGAGTGATATCTATATACAGCAGATATTTGACTGACTATACATACAAACTACCGAGGAGTGAGTGGCCGGGCCTAACGGTTGGTAGATTTGAGCAGGTTTATGTAGTTATCTCTAAAAATCAAGTATGGATGATCTTCCCTGAGTGGGTGTGGCAAGGAGTTCCAGAGTGTGGCAGCTTTCACAGAAGAGCTATTGCCACCTACCTTAGTGAGTCTGAATCTGGGAATGGTGAGGCAGTTCCTGTTGCTAAGTCTCAAAGGTCTGATAGATGTTCTCCTGTGGAATCTATCCGTGAGATAACTGGGGGCAGCATTGTTGAGTGCTTTATGGGTGAGGGAAGCAGTATTTAAGAGAATTTTGTTTTGGGTCGAAAGCCAGTTGTTTTGGCGCCTGGTCACTGAGATATGTGATCTTCTGGTCACACCCAGAGCAGTTCTTAAGGCGTTATTTTGGAGGATTTGTATCCTCTGAATGATTGATTTATTTGCGCCAATGTAAAGGGCGTTGCAATAATCTAGCCTGAAAAGAATCAAGGCTCTAGCTAAAATCATGCAATTGTCATTCAACAATTTTGCCTGTCCTAATGAGCTTACAAGTGTAAGCGTTGGCCGAGGCCATTGATTTCACCTGTTTGTCAAAGGAGACGGTAGAGTCAAGGTAGAAGCCAAGGGTCTTTACCTCCTTGACCCCATTGATAAGGTTCTCATCAATAGTAAAGGATGAGTACTCCTGGTCTAGTTTATTTAGGCTAAAGTGGGTGCCCAAGATAAGGAGCTTAGTCTTGTCATCATTCAGTCAAAGACCATGGGTAGCCATCCATGCCTGGATGATTTGTATTTTATTACATTTATATAGCACTTCAATCCAAAATGCTTTACAAGAGGAACAAGAAAGGTACAACACGCATTAAATAACAATTGAATCACAACCAGAGAACAGTGCAAAGAACAATTTACAATATTGCTGAGGTGAGACGATAGTAAGGAGGGACCGAGGTGTGAGAGGGAGTCGGAGGTAAGAGTGGAGGTAGAAGCAGAGGTAAGAGAGGAGGCGAGAAGGTGTAAGAGAGAAGAATGGAAGAGATAAGATTAGAGAAGTGCAAGAGGGAGGTTAGGAGGGAGTTGAAAGAAAGGAGAGGGTGAGGAGGTACAGAAGTGAGAGAGGGAGGAGGAAGTGAGGTAAGAGGTAGTAGCAGAATTAAGAGAGGAAGCTAGAGGTGTTAGGGAGGGGAATGGAAGAGATAAGATTAGAGAAGTGCAGGAGGAAGGGTGGGAGGGAGTTGAAAGGAGAGGGTGAGGAGGTACAGAAGTGAGCGAGGGAGGAGGAAGTGAGGTAAGAGGTAGTAGCAGAATTAAGAGAGGAAGCTAGAGGTGTTAGGGAGGGGAATGGAAGAGATAAGATTAGAGAAGTGCAGGAGGAAGGGCGGGAGGGAGTTGAAAGAAAGGAGAGGGTGAGGAGGTACAGAAGTGAGAGAGGGAGGAGGAAGTGAGGTAAGAGGTAGTAGCAGAATTAAGAGAGGAAGCTAGAGGTGTTAGGGAGGGGAATGGAAGAGATAAGATTAGAGAAGTGCAGGAGGAAGGGTGGGAGGGAGTTGAAAGGAGTGGGTGAGGAGGTACAGAAGTGAGAGAGGAAGGAGGAAGTGAGGTAAGAGGTAGTAGCAGAATTAAGAGAGGAAGCTAGAGGTGTTAGGGAGGGGAATGGAAGAGATAAGATTTTAGAGAAGTGCAGAAGGTAGGGTAGGAGGGAGAAGAACGGATGGGGAGGGGGGGCGGTTCCAGTGGAAAGGAGCGAGTAGTTGGAAGGAGCGAAAGTGGGAAGGGGCGCAGGGTGGTGGGGGACGAGAGAGTAGGAAAAGATCATTAGAGCGAAGAGTATGAAAAGGGGTATAGAAAGTGAGAAGGGAGGAAAGGTATGGGGGGGCAAGACCATAGAGGGATTTGAAAACTAGACAGAGGAACTTGAACTTGACCTGGAGTGAAATGAGAGCCAGCCTAGTGAGGTGAGAGAAGAAGAGATGGAGTCATGAGGAGAAAGAAGGCAGAGGGTGTGGATGGCAGAGTGGTATACAAATTTGAGTGGGGAAAGGTGAGAGGAGGGGAGTCCAAAGAAAAGAGAGGAGGAGTAGAAAAGTCTGGAGAAGATGAGGGAGGAGATTAAGAGGTTAGTCGCATGAAAGGTTAGGAAGGGTCGAATTTTATAAATGTTGTAAAGATGAAAGCAGCAAGATCTGGCAGTAAGAGAAATGTGGTGAGATAGGGAGCGTGGGGGTCAATGTGAAGAGCAAGGTTACGGGCATGGGGAGAGAAGGAGAGTTGGGAGGGGGAAAGAGAATGAAAGGGGAGGGGAGGGAGGAGGGAGTGTGTTGGCAGGGAAGAAAAGAACTTCAGTTTTATCAGCATTAAGAGTAAGGAAGTGAGACGACATCCAGGATTTAATAGTAGAGAGGCAGGAAGAGAGCTTGTGGTGGATGTTGGCAGAGAAAAAGGAGAAGGAGAGGAAGAGCTGGGTATCATCCGCATAGAAGTGGTGTGAGATACCAAATAAGGAGATGATAGGAGCTCAGAAGGAAGTGTAAAGAGAGAAGAGAAAGGGGCAGAGGACAGAACCTTGTGGGACACTGTGGTTAAGAGGAAGGGTGGGAGAGGTTGAACCACCCCATGAGAGAGCAAAGGTGCGGTTAGAAAGATAAGAGGAGAACCAGTTAAGGACAGAGTCTTTGAGTCCAAAAGAGGAGAGAGAATTAAGGAGAAGAGGATGGTCAACAGTATCAAAAGCAGCAGAGAGGTCGAGAAGGATAAGAATACAGGAATGCTTAGAGTAGCGTGCAGAGAGGAGAGAGTTAAGAACAGAGATTATGGCAGTTTCAGTAGAGTGTAGAGGGCGGAAAACGGATTGGGTAGAGGGGAGGAGGGAGTGGTTAGAGATGAAGGAAGAAAGTTGAGAATAGACAATATGTTCGAGAAGTTTAGAGAGCAGGGGTAGGAGAGAAATGGGCCGATAATTGGATGCAAGGTGGGGAGATGATGATGAGATACACTCTATTCACCAACGCCAAATCCTCGTGATAATCCCCGGAAAGTGGGAGGAGAATCTGAGTATCATCTGCATAATTAGTTTAGGTGATACCCAGAAGGTCCAGATCATCAAACAGGGGCTTGGTGAATATGTTGTATAATGTAGGGGAGACACAGGAGCCCTAGGGGACGTTGCACCTGATTGGAATAGGGTCAGCCGCTGTAGGGGAGAAGACCCTCCTAGTTCTATCGCTCAGGATTGATTCAATCCATTTAATGGCCTCTGTGGAGAAATGGGCCGCCGAGTCCAGGTGTCCACATAGAACCTTATGGTCCACAAGGTCGAATGCGGCTGAGAGGTCTAGTAATAGGAGTAGAGCCGATTTGCCTTTGTCTCTTAGCTCATCGATCTGGGATTTTAAGTCGATGAGGGCGGTTTCCGTTCCATGCAAGGGGCGGAAGCCTGATTGTCTTGCTCCCAGCAGATTGTGAAGTTCCAGATATTTTTGGATCTGAGTGTAGGCAATCTTGTCCAGTATTTTGAGCAAGAAGGGTACCGTCGTGATAGGACGGTAGTTGGTAGGAATTAAAGAGTCTAATGTGTGCTTCTTTAGCAATGGGAGTACCCAGGATTGTTTTGAGTTGGTGGGAATGGTGCCCAAAGAAAATTAGGCATTGACAAGTTTGGAAATAAAAGGAGCGAGATCTCTTGCAGCGTCTTTTATAATCTGTGCTGGGTAGAGGTCACCCTGGCAATTGGGGGACTTTAGTGACATAATAACCTTTTCTACCTCAAGTGTAGTAGTTTTAGTAAAGTGGAATCTAGCCAGTTGGTCAGATGGTGTCTCAAAGGAGCAGGGGGCTGAGTTATTCAGCTCTGGTAATAAGCTGAGGGAAGCTTTCTTTTTGGCTACTTTGTTCTGTAGGGTGGTGACTTTATTGGAGAGTGCCCGAGCACCATGTTTTGTTTTTGATGCAGATATCAGGTGTGGGAATAGGTGACTCTAATTCCTTTAGTATAGTGAAGAATTCCTTCATGCTGGAATTGGCATTAGATATATAAGTTTGTTGTAAGAATAGTGTTTAGCCAGGCATATTTCCTTTTTGCATTGGGCTGATATTTTGGTTAGTTTGGCCTTATTGTTTTCTGACGGGAGTAGTCTCCAGGTGGTTTCGCTGTTCCTCTTTAGTAATCGTAGGTCCTTTAATTGGGGGGTGAACCACTTGTTTAAGTGGTGTTTGGGCTTACTAGGTCTACGTTTGAGAGGGGCAATTCTGTCCAGTATAGTGAGCATAACTTTATTATACTCGTTGACCAAAGTACTTGGGTCCAAATAGTCTTCCAGTGTGTTGGGGGTTGGCAGAATGGCTGGGATTACATTGTCCACTGTAATATTCTTTTTGTCCTTGTTAAGCAAGGAGGGGCAATTGGCGTGACCAGTGCGAGTGATCTAATGGTGGACAGTATGAAAGACACGAGGAAGTGGTCCGTCAACAGTGGTGGGGATATAGAGGTGATGTTAGCCGTGCAATTATAGTCAGCAACCCAGTCCAGAGTTCGCCCTTTGTCGTGGGTGGGTTTGTTGATTTTTTGGGATAGTCCGAGTTCGGACAAAATATTGGCTATGTTTGAGGCGTGTTTATCTAGCAGGTCGTTAAATCCTAGTTTGAGGTCTCCAAGTAATAGTAGTTGAGTGGTTGTTTTCAGGTTGTTGGATAATAGATTGTAGAAATCTTCCTCAGATATTCCCAATGGCCCAGGAGGTCTATAGATTAGGTGGGCGGTGAGGGACTGAGAGCTGATTAGGGGGAGTTTAACAGTGAGGACTTCACAAGATTGTATACTTTGAGGGACGCAGTTCTCAGAGCGAGGCTTGTTTTAGATATAATGGCAATTCCTCCACCTCGTGTTTTGTCTCTGTCCTGTCTGGATATTGTGTAGCTGTCTGGGACAGCTAGCGATAGCAGTGGTCCTGCTGCATCATGTAGCCATGATTCCGAGATGGCCAGGAAGTCCTTTAGGGACACAGAGGCATTTTCCCAACCTTGTATTAGTAAATAAAAGTTTATACCCCAAAACAAGCCTTACTTGTGCACCCTTACAGTTCACAGTTTTGAACAAACAGGACTACTGGCATCAGAACCTGATTGAACATTGAATCAGTTGTGCCACAAGATAAGCTTTTGACTGTTGCTGTTGTTATGATTATGTAGTTGGCTGGTCAAATATACATACAAGCAATGTGCTGTGTCTTGTTAGATCCTCCCAACATCATGTTTGTGATTATATTGAGCTGAAGTATGATATGCACACATTCAACAAGGACCCTTTTTATTGTGCACACAGTGAAGTTCGTATTTAGATTTTGATAGATGTGAGGTATTTTTTTATTTTTTCATACAATTGATATCCATCAGTAGGATTATCATTCTAGTCATTAGTGTTGATCACACATTTTTTGAGATATGATTTCGTTTGAGGTTTAATGATGAGGTGACATGTATTCATTATTTTGTCCGACAGTCTCCTGAGGATGTCTACTCAGATCGAAACATGTACATGTAGCGGCTTGTGAACTTTACCAAGATCCCCTGACTTTAATGTTTATTTGGATGAATGAAGATATATAAATATTGACAAACAATAAAGAATTTGGGAATAAGTAAAGTAGTTTTCACTTCATTTGTCAATGACCGCCCCAGCTATGAGAAGTTTAATTATAGTTTGCTTGTTTGCTTACATTGGTTTCATAGTCCACGACCAGGAATGAAACTGGAGACTGTGCCGATAAGATCATGTTTACCCTCCTCTTCATCTTTACAAGGAATAGGAGAGGTTACACAGATTGGGCCCTAAGAGGGGTTTGAGCTTTGATATTGCAAGAACAAAAAGCTTCGGAGTAGAGGACCAGCTTTTTGTAGGATACGCTGGTCATCAGATGGGGAAAGCAAATACTAAACAGACCATTTCAAGATGGATTGTATTGCCTATCTCGCAATGTTACCATATAGTTGGCAAATCAGTTCAGAACCGAGGCCGATGAGTGTTGAAGGCTATCAGGGCCGATGCCGCATGGTGTCCCTGGTGGACAAAACAAGTTACCAAAATTGTGCAGCTGACGCATAATCTATCTAAAACGAGGAATCCGTGGAAGGATCATCCATCAGAAAGAACGTTACTTGGGTTAAGTCATTTCTTCTTCTCCCACATCCTCCTGCACTCTGATCTCATTCTGTATTCTTGTCCGGTCCCACTTAGGCTTGTCCCACAGAAGTTGCTGGACGCAGCAGAAACCCTCAAGCGTTCTGTTTGCAACTGTCTTTTCTTCCAACTGCACCCACAACAGTCCGGGGGAAAGGGAAACTCAGTAAAACCAGAAATATCAGACTCTGGCCTTCTCACAGTCTTCACCTTCTCATACTTCCTCTTTGTCTGGTCCGGAATCTGTAGAAACATACGCAGGAATAGTTGGTTAAGTCTTCTTATAATAGTCCCTCTCCTCTCTCTCCTCATCCTCTCTGAAATGGCCTCATACCTGATTGCATCGGCAGATAGTTGAGAGGCAGACAAGAGTCTAGTAAGGATTGAGCACTGATTGAGCTTTGAGCCTGACCTCCCACACTGTCTTCTAACTTATTCAAGAATGAATTACAGGCAGTTTCTATTCACAACACTTTAGTTCCCTTAATTCTATTACTGTCTGGATTAGCTCTCACTGCTGTTCTTCTTAGGAGTTTTAGTCTCTGGGGGATTCCATAGCCGTTCAAGTTTCCATGAAGCAGTGTCTTGGTTTCTTCACACTTTCTGTTCTGTGAACACTAGAGAAATGTAGACCAATGCAATCTGTGCTTTTCTTCTGCTCACCGTCTATTCTGAGCTCAAACTCTTGAAGTTTGTTTGACGGGCTGGGGAGCTAATTCTGAGAATAAGGACGCTCGGAGCGTCCTTTATCCAATACATTTGCATGTTATGCAACAATGTCTTTTCCTTAATACTTTCATCCACGCCCCCGGCTGGTGCTCTGAATTCATACGCTGATGTTCCTTCGATGCGCGGCTCTGAATGTACATTGAAGATGTTTGTGCTCTGCACAGCATTGTCAGATATACTGAAGCCTTGAGTGTTACGCTTTGAGTGTTGCGGAGCTACAGACCTGGAACACTGCTTCCAGGCCTTCTTGTTAATCGAACAACGAGATTATGGAAGGAGCCCAGAGGTTAATCACTCCCTAGAGTCTCTGCGTCACACATATTGATGTTTTTCATATAAAACTTTTCTGCAATGTAACTTTCCCTAAATTTGCTATCAACTTGACGCAAAAAGATAAAAATTCCACCATCTTGTCAGCAACGGGCTTCATGGGTCTTCCTAGTTCCTTTTCTCTTGTTGGAGTTTCCAAACATATTCTAATGGAGTCCTTAAGCAGACCACACAGTAACTAGGACCTGCTGATTCAAAGACTTCAATGGAAAGACTGGTTACAATGCTCCTCAGCGATCCACACCGCCTCAGCAGGGAATAGACAGACCGATCTGCATCTTGGTTCTTCTCTTTAATGTTAGAAGGCCTCAGGCAACCTTCCTGAAAGGGAAGTAATAAAGGAAAAGTGGCCAACTTTGTACACTCCACAAACACTCACTCCTGAACTTAGCAAGCTGACCACCCAAAGTACTCCTGCCTAAAAACGGCTGTACCCACAGGGAAAGTAGCGACCATCCACACTATTTACTGCCTACTGTGGCAACTCAAAAGAAGGAGCCGGACATCTTACTGACATGTTAAAAGAAATGGATTCATTTAAATAAAAAGAAAACTCCTTATTTGCCCTATTTCTATGAGTGAAGTTCCCTAACTATTGAAACTAAAAACCTAAGGGTGCTCGTCAGAGTCTAATAGCAAAGATTCTATGTCTGACTCCTAACCAACTAACTGGCCCTAACAATTTAGTAAACAAACAAAAAGGAGGAGACCAGGACAAGGCCCCTGTCTTGGACTTCTGCCTGGCCCAACACTTAGATACTGTCGATAGTTCAAAAGTTATTTAGTGGCATACAACAATTGAATTCTTTCTTGCAGATGTTGTTCAATAGAAAAGAAGCTCAGTACACTTCCTCTTACCACAAGCCTGCAAAGGTTCGCGTCTTTCTGGCAGATGTCAATATTCAAAAGGAAGGAGCATTTATTCAATATGTTTCTTTTAAAACAAGTCTCTGAATACCAAGTCCTGGGCTCTAGGATTGCCCCAAGTCCTACGGCTCTCTGGCAGACTTGCTCACTTTTATTCCACGTTCTTTATATTGGGTGCTTGCCCACTCTCAGAATCCCTTAACCTCTCCGGCTTTCCCAGCTTGGATGCAAAATGTTCATATTTAGCTTGACTAGACTCACACAGGGTGCTTGCCCTCTCAGGTTTCTCAGGTTCCTGCAGCCTCATAGGTTCTCCTAGCCTTGATACAATGCATACGTACTCTCTTGCTCTGATTCACACAGGGTGCTTGCCCTCTCAGGTTTCTCAGGTTCCTGCAGCCTCATAGGTTCTCCCAGCCTTGATACAACACATACGTACTCTCTTGCTCTGATTCACACAGGGTGCTTGCCCTCTCAGGTTTCTCAGGTTCCTGCAGCCTCATAGGTTCTCCCAGCCTTGATACAACGCATATGTACTCTCTTGCTCTGATTCACACAGGGTGCTTGCCCTCTCAGGTTTCTCAGGTTCCTGCAGCCTCATAGGTTCTCCCAGCCTTGATACAACATATACGTACTCTCTTGCTCTGATTCACACAGGGTGCTTGCCCTCTCAGGTTTCTCAGGTTCCTGCAGCCTCATAAGTTCTCCCAACCTTGATACAACACATACGTACTCTCTTGCTCTGATTCACACAGGGTGCTTGCCCTCTCAGGTTCCTGCAGCCTCATAGGTTCTCCCAGCCTTGATACAATGCATACGTACTCTCTTGCTCTGATTCACACAGGGTGCTTGCCCTCTCAGGTTTCTCAGGTTCCTGCAGCCTCATAGGTTCTCCCAGCCTTGATACAACACATACGTACTCTCTTGCTCTGATTCACACAGGGTGCTTGCCCTCTCAGGTTTCTCAGGTTCCTGCAGCCTCATAGGTTCTCCCAGCCTTGATACAACGCATATGTACTCTCTTGCTCTGATTCACACAGGGTGCTTGCCCTCTCAGGTTTCTCAGGTTCCTGCAGCCTCATAAGTTCTCCCAGCCTTGATACAACACATACGTACTCTCTTGCTCTGATTCACACAGGGTGCTTGCCCTCTCAGGTTCCTGCAGCCTCATAGGTTCTCCCAGCCTTGATACAACACATACGTACTCTCTTGCTCTGATTCACACAGGGTGCTTGCCCTCTCAGGTTTCTCAGGTTCCTGCAGCCTCATAAGTTCTCCCAGCCTTGATACAACACATACGTACTCTCTTGCTCTGATTCACACAGGGTGCTTGCCCTCTCAGGTTCCTGCAGCCTCATAGGTTCTCCCAGCCTTGATACAACACATACGTACTCTCTTGCTCTGATTCACACAGGGTGCTTGCCCTCTCAGGTTTCTCAGGTTCCTGCAGCCTCATAGGTTCTCCCAGCCTTGATACAATGCATACGTACTCTCTTGCTCTGATTCACACAGGGTGCTTGCCCTCTCAGGTTTCTCAGGTTCCTGCAGCCTCATAGGTTCTCCCAGCCTTGATACAACGCATACGTACTCTCTTGCTCTGATTCACACAGGGTGCTTGCCCTCTCAGGTTTCTCAGGTTCCTGCAGCCTCATAGGTTCTCCCAGCCTTGATACAATGCATATGTACTCTCTTGCTCTGATTCACACAGGGTGCTTGCCCTCTCAGGTTTCTCAGGTTCCTGCAGCCTCATAGGTTCTCCCAGCCTTGATACAACGCATACGTACTCTCTTGCTCTGATTCACACAGGATGCTTGCCCTCTCAGGTTTCTCAGGTTCCTGCAGCCTCATAGGTTCTCCCAGCCTTGATACAACGCATGCGTACTCTCTTGCTCTGATTCACACAGGGTGCTTGCCCTCTCAGGTTTCTCAGGTTCCTGCAGCCTCATAGGTTCTCCCAGCCTTGATACAACGCATGCGTACTCTCTTGCTCTGATTCACACAGGGTGCTTGCTCTCTCAGGTTTCTCAGGTTCCTGCAGCCTCATAGGTTCTCCCAGCCTTGATACAACGCATACGTACTCTCTTGCTCTGATTCACACAGGGTGCTTGCCCTCTCAGGTTTCTCAGGTTCCTGCAGCCTCATAGGTTCTCCCAGCCTTAATACAACGCATACGTACTCTCTTGCTCTGATTCACACAGGGTGCTTGCCCTCTCAGGTTTCTCAAGTTCCTGCAGCCTCATAGGTTCTCCCAGCCTTGATACAACGCATATGTACTCTCTTGCTCTGATTCACACAGGGTGCTTGCCCTCTCAGGTTTCTCAGGTTCCTGCAGCCTCATAGGTTCTCCCAGCCTTGATACAATGCATACGTACTCTCTTGCTCTGATTCACACAGGGTGCTTGCCCTCTCAGGTTTCTCAGGTTCCTGCAGCCTCATAGGTTCTCCCAGCCTTGATACAACACATACATACTCTCTTGCTCTGATTCACACAGGGTGCTTGCCCTCTCAGGTTCCTGCAGCCTCATAGGTTCTCCCAGCCTTGATACAACGCATACGTACTCTCTTGCTCTGATTCACACAGGGTGCTTGCCCTCTCAGGTTTCTCAGGTTCCTGCAGCCTCATAAGTTCTCCCAGCCTTGATACAACACATACGTACTCTCTTGCTCTGATTCACACAGGGTGCTTGCCCTCTCAGGTTCCTGCAGCCTCATAGGTTCTCCCAACCTTGATACAACACATACGTACTCTCTTGCTCTGATTCACACAGGGTGCTTGCCCTCTCAGGTTTCTCAGGTTCCTGCAGCCTCATAGGTTCTCCCAGCCTTGATACAATGCATACGTACTCTCTTGCTCTGATTCACACAGGGTGCTTGCCCTCTCAGGTTTCTCAGGTTCCTGCAGCCTCATAGGTTCTCCCAGCCTTGATACAACGCATATGTACTCTCTTGCTCTGATTCACACAGGGTGCTTGCCCTCTCAGGTTTCTCAGGTTCCTGCAGCCTCATAGGTTCTCCCAGCCTTGATACAATGCATATGTACTCTCTTGCTCTGATTCACACAGGGTGCTTGCCCTCTCAGGTTTCTCAGGTTCCTGCAGCCTCATAGGTTCTCCCAGCCTTGATACAACGCATACGTACTCTCTTGCTCTGATTCACACAGGATGCTTGCCCTCTCAGGTTTCTCAGGTTCCTGCAGCCTCATAGGTTCTCCCAGCCTTGATACAACGCATGCGTACTCTCTTGCTCTGATTCACACAGGGTGCTTGCCCTCTCAGGTTTCTCAGGTTCCTGCAGCCTCATAGGTTCTCCCAGCCTTGATACAACGCATGCGTACTCTCTTGCTCTGATTCACACAGGGTGCTTGCCCTCTCAGGTTTCTCAGGTTCCTGCAGCCTCATAGGTTCTCCCAGCCTTGATACAACGCATACGTACTCTCTTGCTCTGATTCACACAGGGTGCTTGCCCTCTCAGGTTTCTCAGGTTCCTGCAGCCTCATAGGTTCTCCCAGCCTTGATACAACACATATGTACTCTCTTGCTCTGATTCACACAGGGTGCTTGCCCTCTCAGGTTTCTCAGGTTCCTGCAGCCTCATAGGTTCTCCCAGCCTTGATACAACGCATACATACTCTCTTGCTCTGACTCACACAGGGTGCTTGCCCTCTCAGGTTTCTCAAGTTCCTGCAGCCTCATAGGTTCTCCCAGCCTTGATACAACGCATACGTACTCTCTTGCTCTGATTCACACAGGGTGCTTGCCCTCTCAGGTTTCTCAGGTTCCTGCAGCCTCATAGGTTCTCCCAGCCTTGATACAACACATACGTACTCTCTTGCTCTGATTCACACAGGGTGCTTGCCCTCTCAGGTTTCTCAGGTTCCTGCAGCCTCATAGGTTCTCCCAGCCTTGATACAACGCATACGTACTCTCTTGCTCTGATTCACACAGGGTGCTTGCCCTCTCAGGTTTCTCAGGTTCCTGCAGCCTCATAGGTTCTCCCAGCCTTGATACAGCGCATACGTACTCTCTTGCTCTGATTCACACAGGGTGCTTGCCCTCTCAGGTTTCTCAGGTTCCTGCAGCCTCATAGGTTCTCCCAGCCTTGATACAACGCATACGTACTCTCTTGCTCTGATTCACACAGGGTGCTTGCCCTCTCAGGTTTCTCAGGTTCCTGCAGCCTCATAGGTTCTCCCAGCCTTGATACAACGCATACGTACTCTCTTGCTCTGATTCACACAGGGTACTTGCCCTCTCAGGTTTCTCAGGTTCCTGCAGCCTCATAGGTTCTCCCAGCCTTGATACAATGCATATGTACTCTCTTGCTCTGATTCACACAGGGTGCTTGCCCTCTCAGGTTTCTCAGGTTCCTGTAGCCTCATATGTTCTCCCAGCCTTGATACAATGCATACGTACTCTCTTGCTCTGATTCACACAGGGTGCTTGCCCTCTCAGGTTTCTCAGGTTCCTGCAGCCTCATAGGTTCTCCCAGCCTTGATACAATGCATACGTACTCTCTTGCTCTGATTCACACAGGGTGCTTGCCCTCTCAGGTTTCTCAGGTTCCTGCAGCCTCATAGGTTCTCCCAGCCTTGATACAACGCATACGTACTCTCTTGCTCTGATTCACACAGGGCGCTTGCCCTCTCAGGTTTCTCAGGTTCCTGCAGCCTCATAGGTTCTCCCAGCCTTGATACAACGCATACGTACTCTCTTGCTCTGATTCACACAGGGCGCTTGCCCTCTCAGGTTTCTCAGGTTCCTGCAGCCTCATAGGTTCTCCCAGCCTTGATACAACGCATACGTACTCTCTTGCTCTGATTCACACAGGGCACTTGCCCTCTCAGGTTTCTCAGGTTCCTGCAGCCTCATAGGTTCTCCCAGCCTTGATACAACACATACGTACTCTCTTGCTCTGATTCACACAGGGTACTTGCCCTCTCAGGTTTCTCAGGTTCCTGCAGCCTCATAGGTTCTCCCAGCCTTGATACAATGCATATGTACTCTCTTGCTCTGATTCACACAGGGTACTTGCCCTCTCAGGTTTCTCAGGTTCCTGCAGCCTCATAGGTTCTCCCAGCCTTGATACAATGCATACGTACTCTCTTGCTCTGATTCACACAGGGTGCTTGCCCTCTCAGGTTTCTCAGGTTCCTGCAGCCTCATAGGTTCTCCCAGCCTTGATACAATGCATACGTACTCTCTTGCTCTGATTCACACAGGGTGCTTGCCCTCTCAGGTTTCTCAGGTTCCTGCAGCCTCATAGGTTCTCCCAGCCTTGATACAATGCATGCGTACTCTCTTGCTCTGATTCACACAGGGTGCTTGCCCTCTCAGGTTTCTCAGGTTCCTGCAGCCTCATAGGTTCTCCCAGCCTTGATACAACGCATGCGTACTCTCTTGCTCTGATTCACACAGGGTGCTTGCCCTCTCAGGTTTCTCAGGTTCCTGCAGCCTCATAGGTTCTCCCAGCCTTGATACAACACATACGTACTCTCTTGCTCTGATTCACACAGGGTGCTTGCCCTCTCAGGTTTCTCAGGTTCCTGCAGCCTCATAGGTTCTCCCAGCCTTGATACAACGCATACGTACTCTCTTGCTCTGATTCACACAGGGTGCTTGCCCTCTCAGGTTTCTCAAGTTCCTGCAGCCTCATAGGTTCTCCCAGCCTTGATACAACGCATACGTACTCTCTTGCTCTGATTCACACAGGGTGCTTGCCCTCTCAGGTTTCTCAGGTTCCTGCAGCCTCATAGGTTCTCCCAGCCTTGATACAACACATACGTACTCTCTTGCTCTGATTCACACAGGGTGCTTGCCCTCTCAGGTTTCTCAGGTTCCTGCAGCCTCATAGGTTCTCCCAGCCTTGATACAACGCATACGTACTCTCTTGCTCTGATTCACACAGGGTGCTTGCCCTCTCAGGTTTCTCAGGTTCCTGCAGCCTCATAGGTTCTCCCAGCCTTGATACAACGCATACGTACTCTCTTGCTCTGATTCACACAGGGTGCTTGCCCTCTCAGGTTTCTCAGGTTCCTGCAGCCTCATAGGTTCTCCCAGCCTTGATACAACGCATACGTACTCTCTTGCTCTGATTCACACAGGGTGCTTGCCCTCTCAGGTTTCTCAGGTTCCTGCAGCCTCATAGGTTCTCCCAGCCTTGATACAACGCATACGTACTCTCTTGCTCTGATTCACACAGGGTGCTTGCCCTCTCAGGTTTCTCAGGTTCCTGCAGCCTCATAGGTTCTCCCAGCCTTGATACAACGCATACGTACTCTCTTGCTCTGATTCACACAGGGTACTTGCCCTCTCAGGTTTCTCAGGTTCCTGCAGCCTCATAGGTTCTCCCAGCCTTGATACAATGCATATGTACTCTCTTGCTCTGATTCACACAGGGTGCTTGCCCTCTCAGGTTTCTCAGGTTCCTGCAGCCTCATAGGTTCTCCCAGCCTTGATACAATGCATACGTACTCTCTTGCTCTGATTCACACAGGGTGCTTGCCCTCTCAGGTTTCTCAGGTTCCTGCAGCCTCATAGGTTCTCCCAGCCTTGATACAATGCATACGTACTCTCTTGCTCTGATTCACACAGGGTGCTTGCCCTCTCAGGTTTCTCAGGTTCCTGCAGCCTCATAGGTTCTCCCAGCCTTGATACAACGCATACGTACTCTCTTGCTCTGATTCACACAGGGCGCTTGCCCTCTCAGGTTTCTCAGGTTCCTGCAGCCTCATGGGTTCTCCCAGCCTTGATACAACGCATACGTACTCTCTTGCTCTGATTCACACAGGGCGCTTGCCCTCTCAGGTTTCTCAGGTTCCTGCAGCCTCATAGGTTCTCCCAGCCTTGATACAACGCATACGTACTCTCTTGCTCTGATTCACACAGGGCGCTTGCCCTCTCAGGTTTCTCAGGTTCCTGCAGCCTCATAGGTTCTCCCAGCCTTGATACAACACATACGTACTCTCTTGCTCTGATTCACACAGGGTACTTGCCCTCTCAGGTTTCTCAGGTTCCTGCAGCCTCATAGGTTCTCCCAGCCTTGATACAATGCATATGTACTCTCTTGCTCTGATTCACACAGGGTGCTTGCCCTCTCAGGTTTCTCAGGTTCCTGTAGCCTCATAGGTTCTCCCAGCCTTGATACAATGCATACGTACTCTCTTGCTCTGATTCACACAGGGTGCTTGCCCTCTCAGGTTTCTCAGGTTCCTGCAGCCTCATAGGTTCTCCCAGCCTTGATACAATGCATACGTACTCTCTTGCTCTGATTCACACAGGGTGCTTGCCCTCTCAGGTTTCTCAGGTTCCTGCAGCCTCATAGGTTCTCCCAGCCTTGATACAACGCATACGTACTCTCTTGCTCTGATTCACACAGGGCGCTTGCCCTCTCAGGTTTCTCAGGTTCCTGCAGCCTCATAGGTTCTCCCAGCCTTGATACAACGCATACGTACTCTCTTGCTCTGATTCACACAGGGCGCTTGCCCTCTCAGGTTTCTCAAGTTCCTGCAGCCTCATAGGTTCTCCCAGCCTTGATACAACGCATATGTACTCTCTTGCTCTGATTCACACAGGGTGCTTGAACTCTCAGGTTTCTCAGGTTCCTGCAGCCTCATAGGTTCTCCCAGCCTTGGTACAATGCATATGTACTCTCTTGCTCTGATTCACACAGGGTGCTTGCCCTCTCAGGTTTCTCAGGTTCCTGCAGCCTCATAGGTTCTCCCAGCCTTGATACAACGCATACGTACTCTCTTGCTCTGATTCACACAGGGCGCTATCCCTCTCAGGTTTCTCAGGTTCCTGCAGCCTCACAGGTTCTCCCAGCCTTAATACAATACATACGTACTCTCTTGCTCTGATTCACACAGGGTGCTTGCCCTCTCAGGTTTCTCAGGTTCCTGCAACCTCATAGGTTCTCCCAGCTTTGATACAAAGCATTTGTACTTCTTTTGCTCTGATTCACACAGGGCGCTATCCCACTCAGGTTTCTCAGGTTCCCAAAACCTCATAGGCTACCACAGCCTGGCTTCACAGTAGCTGTACCTTTAAGCGGTAGTCTCTCCATGGGAGCGTTTACTTCCCTGACGCTGCTTCTCTTGGCAGCGAACATCCTTTGGGCATGGAGCTCCGGGATCTGTCTCTCCCTGGCGATCTGGTCTCAGGGTCGGCTACTAGGCTCCAGGCCTACCGCAGCTTCTTTGTGGTCACGCCACTAGAAGAAATGGGTTCTTTCCCGCCTCCGCCTCTTCCCCCAACCTTGGCTTCTCAGACGGATGGGACACAAAGCCTTCCAGCGTCCAGCTAGCGTTAGGCTTGCTTTCCTGCTACCGCCGGCTCTGCGGTCTACGGTAGCTCAGCCTCTCCAGGCTGTCTCTTCCACAGAGGTTCATCTCTGCGTAGGATTCACTCTACACCCTGCCTGAGAGCATCCTTCCATTCACAGTTCTTCATAGGTTTATGTATGGCATCACAATCAAAAGGCTTGTGTCCTTTCTTGACTGTGGCCCTCAGGCTTGATCCAGCTTTCACAGAAGCCAAAGACTTTTATGAAACACTGTTCAGTGAATTCAAAGTGACATCACAAATAAGAGGGCTCTGTTGATGCTTTTTCATGGTGGCGGTCAGGTGAGACCCAGTATTACCTGAAACCAAAGAGAAAGAGGAACTGTCACTGGTGAGTTCAATACAGAAGTTTTCAAAACAGAAGTAACAACAGTCTTTCCACTTCCCATGTAGACAAATAGCTGGGTTGCTTGGGCCAGGCTGTCGGCGAGTAAAGCCTGGAGGGATGGAGAGGAACCTCTTCAGGTTTTCCTATCCAGTAATTCTTCACCTCTTCCAATTCTTGCACCTCCCTCCTTCTACAGTAAGCTTCCTGTGTAAGCTGACTGGCTGGCTGGGTCTTTGCCAGATGATGGTTCTAATGGATTGCTTCCTCCCCCAGATTCTTCATCATCGATATCTCCACCATCAGCTGTCTTCAGAAACATTTCCAGCTGACACAGGACACAGGGCAGCTCTGTGCCAGATCCACCCCCAACACTGTTGCACATCCAGACACTGTAGGTGGCGTTGTGGCCAGTATATATTGTGTCACTGCGCCCCTTGACCAGTTTCTTTTTTGTGTGCACTCAGTATGCTTTGGGAACTCCACTTAGCTTTTCTAATGTACCTTCATCAGGCCTAAACCCACGAATGGCCACGAGCTGCCAGCCCTGCTCGGACCGCAGGAGGCACGTGTCCAAGTCAGAGGGTGTTTTTCATGAAGCTGTGCATCTACACCCACAAGGGTGGTAACAGAACACCCTCCAAGTCCCCAGTGTGCAGAGTTGAAGGATAACGCAGTGGAGGAGCCCGGTAAGGAATATTCTCCAATCTGAAAGGACGAGAAGAAGAAGAATCAGCAAGGGAAGAGGACCTAGTCCCCCAGTGACTCCTCGAGACAATACTCTTCTTCGTCGTTGTCCAAGAAACAGAAGCATCGCTCCCACTTCAGGGAGGACCCAATTCCTATTTAGCAGGTACCATTGCCAATGCAATCTTCTACCCCAGAAGAGTGGAAGAAGGGCAGGCAGCAGATGCTTGACATCTTTGCCAATGCACCAGCGACTTCGGCCTCAGCGCCATCCACAGGATTAACTGTGCTTGACTTAGCCGGCATAGGTTCCTCTTTGGACTGTGACTGTACACTTTCTGGCTTGGTCTGGCGCCAGTGGTGCACACCGCTCCACTGTGGTCCATGCAGCTCTGCTCTTGAGTGTTGAGGCCTCGGTGCTAGACTCTGTCACGTCACCATGCAGCACCATCGACATTGGTGCCTCACTTCCAAGGGGGAAGTACCTATTGAAGATGTCCAATATCATCATTGAGGAAGGGGACCCCACCCCTTTTGAGTTGGAACCCCATAAGTCTGTGTGGGCAGAGGACATTCCTGAGGGGTTTTATGATGAAGAGGGGTGAGGGGGGTCTCTGAAATCTGGCCACAGACCTGCAGGAAGACTCTGGCTTGGATACGTCCCCAGTGCTGGACATTCTTCCTACTCGAGTCCCGCACCTGGCAGGCCTCATGGTTCTTTCCAGAAGCCTATAGAAAAAGTGGCTGAGACACTGGGGTTGTCATTTCCCACTAGGCCTAAGGATCTGTATGAATTTACAGAGATCTTGGACAAAGGTTCACCGCGGGAGACCCTGTTTCCATTCAACCCGTTAGTGGTAGTCCCTATGTTGAGTTCTTTTGGGAAGCTGGCTCTGATCCCTTCTGTGGACTGTGACCTTGCAAGGAAGCATGACACAGCCACCTCGGATCCTGGCTGCTTTTCCACGCATCCATCACCAGAGATTGTAATAGTGCAGGCCACTATGGCGTGTTTGAAATTCATGACTTTTCCCTCCTTACTCACCACTGGGAGAGCGGGAAAGGTGATGCCATGGGCTGCAAGGAGATGGGCAGCCTGGCTTTGAGGACTGTCAATTCCACTTGTGCCCTAGTCAAGGGCACATTTGGCCTCTGGAATGTGATGTCTGGTAAGGCTGCCGATGGAAGAGTTGGAGGGTTTTTACTCTCTGGTGAGCAATTGGAAGTATGCTGCATGCCAGATATTGCAATCAGGAATGGACATGGAGGATTGTGTGGCACGTGCTGTGGGCACCGAGTCAGTCCTGAGGAGACGCTCATGGATGGAGACCTCAGGTTTTGCACCTGATTTCCAGATCAAGCTTTTCCATATGACCTTCGATGGAAATAACCTATTTGGAGTTAAGGCTGATACATCTGGACCGAAATTCCAAAGTCATGGCCAAGACCTTGGGCCTCGCTATGCAGCGGTCATCTACAACTGCTTCCAGGGTTTTGTTCTTTTCAGCCCTTCATCTCCTTTGCCCACCATGGCAGGGGCCAGGCACCCTTGGGCAAGCAGCTAGTGTGCTGTCCTCTTGCCCTAGTGGTGAGCCACTGTGAATTGGAGTTGGTTCATTTGACTCTGATGGGAGGGAGATTCGTCCTGTGTGTTGAGGCATGGCATCACACCACTAATGGGGCTTCAGCCTTACACATCGTGACTTACGGTTACTGCTTCCCATTTCTTAAAAGCCATCTGACAACCCTCCTTTCAGCCCTTCGATCCCGCCGGACAATTTCCTGTTGGAGGGGGTCTGTCAGCTTCAGCAGAAGGGGCCAATAAATTGGTTCCATGTTAAGAGCCAAGGAAGTGTCCAGCAATTCCTTTATTTTCTGGTCCCATAGTAAGACAGGCCCTATGTCCCATCAGGGATCTGAGGCCCTTCAACCTGAACCTGTGTAAGGACAAGTTCAAGATGGAGATGGCCAACTTTGCCCAGATCCTTCAGGCTGCAGGACTGGTTGGTGACCCTGCACCCCCAGGATGCCCACTTCCATGTGCCGATTCATTTGAAGCACAGGAAGCACCCGTGTTTCGCGTTTGGAAACACCCATAACCAGTTCTGTGTTCTGCTGTTTGGTCTTTCCTCACCAACCAAGATCTTCACCAAACTCCAGGACGTGGTGGTGGCTCATCTCAGGAGTGAGTAGGTTCACACCTTTCCCTACCTAGACAATTGGCTCATTCGATTCTTCACCCCAAACCTGGAGTCAGCACATTTGAACCCCACAGTTTGAGCTTCTCCCTGAACTTCAATAATCCCATATTCCACTGTCCTAGTCCCTCCAATTCACTAAAGCAATCTTGGGCACCCATTGGGGCTTAGATTTCCCTCCCAAAGATCCGGTAGCAAAGGACTTTCAGACGGTCCATCTCTTTCAATCCCAGAGTCTGATTCTGGCATCTGCCTTTCTGCCAAAAATAGGGGGAAATAGAACAGGCACGGACAGGTCAAATGCAAACATGCTAATAATGCAGAAATCGGCTGGCCTACTGGAAGGTGTCAGTAAAAACACTTCAGTTTATTAAATAGATCAAGATTAAAACAAGTATTAACTCCAAAGAGATGTGACAATCTAATCACAATCAAACACAATAGTGTGGTGTATACAGTATAAAGGAACAGTAACCCACAATGTGAAATAGGAAAACAATAACACAACAATAGCAACTTGGTGAAAACAACAATTAGAATAGGTAAGTACAAAGTCAGTGGTATAATCACTGTGTATTAATATGCAATGTTTGTAAACTTTGTTCAGTTTGCAGGCTCTGATGTTATCCAGAGTCATGAAGTCTCGGCATGTTTCAGTTCTTTTTCATAAGTACAGAACATTCTTCAGGAGAGGGGTCAATTGGGATTCCTACCGTCAAAAACTATAAGTGTGGGCCAATCACAAGACCTTCCAATGGTTCTTGTGGGGGTGAGTAACTCGAGAGTTGAGTACAACAGGAGGGAAAGCAGTAATCCCTGGGCGTAGCTGAGGTCCAAGTGGTACACGCACAGTTGTCCCGGGTCCTCGACTGCCGGATGCACTATGTTGGCAGTAGAGGGCTCGGAGAGTCCGTGAGCCTAGTTGGTAGTGTCAGGAAGGAACCATTCATCCCTATGCCCCAGTCAGCATATGCAGGTAGAGCGGTTTGCGTCGTACCGTTTCGAATGGAAGATAATCTGTACCTTAATAACGTTGCCAAGGTATACGTCAGACTGGAATGCAAGATATGCACAGCATTCGGGGTCAGCTATCCGAGATCACTCTAGCGGCTACTTCGAAGTTAGTGGTCTCAGTACCAGAGCAACATGTCAGACATGTTGCAGGTTTCGGGTGTTATGTCTCGAGAGCTCCTCTGTTGGGTTCTGTGAGACAACATGCTTAGAGGGGTGTTGCTTGGGGAATCTTTGCCCCAACTGATGGTGGTTCCGGGTGCCTCCTTGAAGGGCTGTGGTGCTTACCTGCAAGACATCCGGTGAGCGGTCGCTAGTCCCAGATGGAAATTCGGAAACAAAACCAGCTGCACTTGCAAGCTGGCTCTGATCGTCTTCCTTCATTCTGTGCAAGACAAGTGGGTGGCCATGCACTACCTCACAAGCAAGGTGAGTTGGGGCCATTGTTTCTGTGCGGGGAAACAATTTGATTGTAGCCCTGGGCTCTAAAGAACAATGGTCCTCATAACGAGTTTGGTGGTATTTCAGCTGTAAAACCACCAAAATGCTACCAAACCCAATTACCGTTACTGCCCCTAGGTCCTGTGGATTTACTGCAGGTTTACAAGTGGTAGTAGGGTGGTGAAAATTCCCATATTTGGAGCCCATGCCAACAAAGTGGCAGTGACAGAATTACCACCAATTATTTACTACACCGCCAAACTCGTAATGAGGCCCAATGTGTCTCTGACGGTGGCCCCTCTTGCAGGGATGGAGAACAGCTTTGCGGATGCTGTGAGCAGATAAATGATAGCTTCACACAAGTAGGAATGAGTAGGAACGCTCTACCAGTACGTTCTGGAGGAGATCTTAGCCTTCCTTCTAGGAGGCTCCTCAAGTGGTCCTTTTCACTTTCATTGTGAACAGTAAGTGCACGTTGTGCTGCTCCAGTGAATATCCTCCATAGTGAGCTCTGGAGGACTCATTGGTTATCAAATGGAACTCCTTTATGTGTTTCCACTAATCCATGTCGTTCCGCAGGCTCCAAGGAGGCTGCAGAAGTTGATTCTGATTGCTCTGGGATGGGCCCGGAGGATGTGGCACCCAGAGCTTCTGGAGATGTCCATCTGCTTTCCATCCTGGCCTCAGCAGCCTGTGTATTTGTGCTGAGGGGTTAAGGAATTAGGAGTGTGATTTATCAGACAAACTTGTCAGGGTTCTGATGTGGCCAATGTTGGGATGGAAATGAGCCTATCCCACCCACCTAGGCGCTTCCAAATATGGTGAACACCATGTGAGGCGATGTAACATACAAGGGAGGAGCGTTCCAACCCATTAGGCTCTCTATAGCAACTCCACAGCGCATAGAAGTAGGCCCGCAGCACTAGACAAGCCCACAACCCGCGACTCAATTTTTGAAAAACCCAGACAGGGCAAGCTGCAGGCTCACACTGCTTGTGTTCCTGGTTCATGAAGGCTCACAAAGCCCCAAGTCCTGCACACCATGTTGGCTCTGTTTGAGCCTTGTTCCTACAGAAGTCTACTTCCTTCTCACGCCTTTCGTGTTGCCATTAATAAGTATCTTTCACTGGAATGCGCTCTGCGAGAGCATGAGACAGCACCAGGCTCCACACTGCGTCCATCCATCTCCACTAAACTGCCATCAGGCCACTAACCCCCACCCAGGCAGGCCAGAGCCGGCCTCACACCACTGACTCGACCCACACACCTTTGCATTCTTGATACAGCGCGAGACCGCAGGTGCTAACCTCCATAAAGTGTCCACCAAAGATCTAAGCTTATGCGACTCTATTTGTTTCTAGCAGCGGCACACGTCCCCTGTAACACGAGGCACTGGGGGAGGTGAATTAAAGATCAAACCCCAGGGTGGGGACCTTGAGGGCAGGAACTGTGGTATTAATGAAGCCCTGAATGTATGAGTTGGCACGACTGTATTTTATCCACCCTTCTTCCTGGCAGCATTTCCCGTGCCGTCCAGGTGCCTTCCACCATAAGTTAATATTCTGTTGTAGCTTGTTTTGTTTAGATAGGAAACTTTGTAGTTTATGCATGACCTGACCTTCACTGCAGGAATGAGCCCAGCAGACACACGTTTGTTTGTTTGTTTGTTTGTTTGTTTGTTTTTGCATTTACATAGCGCTACGAACCATCAGGTATCTGAGCGCTGCTTATTTCCCACAGTGTTTGGTGCTCATTTATCGACCTTGGAAGGATGAAAGGCTGAGTTTGGCCCCGCCGGGATTGGAACCTGCGTCAGCAGGCTCTGAGCGGATGTCAAAGCAAGCGCTCTACTCGCTGTGCTATCTGGTTGGCATGGGATCCTGATCGCAGGGAAAGAACCAACCAATTACTGCTTGGCACCCCCCATGGAGCAGGCCCATGTGTAGGGTGCCTCCAATCAGGGGCACCGATTAGTACTATATGTAATTACGTTTTTCGGGCTTTTAAGCCCATGTTCTGCAACTGTAAGGTCAGAGAGCTCTCAAGCAGCAGAGTCCTTTGCTGGCATTTGTAGTCTGTATTATTAAACCCTGTTATCCTTGCAAAACTATCTCCTGTCCTATTTCCCTAGCGGGTTGCATTTACTCTGGAGTGTGTGCATAGAGGGACTTGCCTTCACCATGGTTACTGCCTCGGCAGACCCGCGATCGCCGCCGCCAGGGAAACTACATTTCTCAGATGGCCAGGCGGCCACAACGTTGCGGCACAGGAGCACAGCACGCTGGTGGTCACGGAGATGGAAATAAATCTCTGTAGCCGTTTCACCACTGCGCTTTTCAACGCTCTCCAGAGCCGGAGCACGGTTCTTCCCGGATATACCAGCGTTTGTTTCCAATCCTGGTTTCTGCTTCCTGGACTACCTTCCACTCGCTGATTTTCCTTTTTAAACCTGGATTCTCTAATGCAAGGTTTGGTACCGGACTGCCTTCTGTCCTTGGAGTTTGCTTCTAGTCTGCTGAATTCTCTGTATTTCCTCACGGGTTCCTGGACTTTTGGACTGCGGAGTCTTGAACTTCTCCAGCCCTCTCTCTGGTACTCTGTAGAACCACTCCTTCTCATTTACCAGCTGTTTGTGGAACCCTTTGGACCCTTGCCCTGGTGATTGCTTTCCTTGTGGACTATTATTTGTTTTCACTATCACTCTTCTGTATTAGTTTTGTCCTTGTGCCGTAGTGTTAGATCTCTTGCATTATTGTTTTTCTTTTACCTGCGGTATCGGTTCTTTGGCCTATGGACTTCCTTACCAATCTGGTCCCTTGTATGCTCAGGTAAGGAGTAGCCTACTGATAGGCGGGAGGTGGTGGGGTTTCACCCCTACGTGGTTTACCCTATTGTCCTCACCCTCTTTCCTCTCTTGCATCTCCAGTAAGACTGAACTTGGGCACTCTTGCCTTTCTGCCCTATCCCACCCCACAGGTGTTTCTATTTACTTTGTGTGATGCAGTCACTAGGAAGGGCTATTACCCCCCAAGAGACCTACGCCTTCACAGAGGGACTGGTTGAGCTCCTTTCTGATCAGAGGCTTTCTGCCAAGCTTATCTATGTCTGCAGGTGGTGTATGTTCTCAGCTTGGAGTCAATGAAGAGAGCTGGACCCTTTGATCTGTCCAACGTCCTCTGTATTGGATTTCCTGCTTTCTTTGGCACAGGGAGGATCTGCAGATCGGTACCCTTCGGGGGTACTCAGCTGCAAATGTGTTCTTTAAAGGACCCATGAACAAGGCCTGTTCTACACGATAACCAACTGATATGGAGTTATTGGTTTTTCTGTAACCATTTTCTCAATGCCAGTTTGTTGTTCCTGCGTGAGAGTTGAACTTAATATTTACTTTTCATGTGAGTGCTCCTTTTACATTCCGTTTTTTTAAGACTGCTCTCCCATAAGGTGATTTTCCTGGTGGCCATCACTTTTGTGAGTGGACTGTGTGAGGTCCAGGCTCCGTCTGCTAAACCACCACGAATGGCGTTCTCCAAGGTGTGGGGGACTATGAGAGCGAGACGGTCCTTCCTGCCCAAGATTGTGTCAGAATTACATCTCTCTCCGAAGAGCCATCTTCCTGTATTTTTCCCTCCTGCACATCTCTCTAAGATAGAAGGAAGATCGGCTGGACTTTGTACGGGCCCTCAGCTACTACGTCTCTCAGAAGAGGGACATCCGCAAAGACGAACAGCTCTTTGGGGGTTACGCTGGTGCCCATGGGGATGGAGCTGGTAGTAAGAAGGGCCTGTCCAAATGGATCATTCTCGGCATCTCTGAATGTTACAAGCTTTCATTCCTTCCTCACTGACACCTCCATGACTCCAGACATCACTACCTCCTCCATGCATCTGCTACCGCCTTTGCTTCTTCTCGTCAGCAACTCCTCTCTTACCGCCTAAGGGTGTCACCTCTTCCTTTACCTTGTGGGGTTGTCAGCTTCTCCATCGCTCCTGATGTCACCTGAGTACTGTCTCTGCCACACGATGTTACCCCTCCACCTCCAGCTTACTCCCATCTCTTGCAGTCACCACCTCCACCACAATACCCTCTACCACCTGATGCTTACAACTATGCCCCTACATCACCCCCACTCCTTGGAGTCATGTTCTCTATCGTGATACCAACGTTACATCCTGTTGTTAGCACCATTACCTCCTCTGTACCGCCTTCCTTTCCTGGTCTTACCACTATTACAATCCTCTTTCCTTTTACAAGCCTCTTCTCCCCCTCGGATTCCTGCAGCCCTCGTCCATGAGATGAAGATTTTCTATTCAATTTCATTTGTTTGTTCCTCTCTCGCCGTACTCCACAGGTGGAATTAATTATATTCGTTTTCCTCTTCCTTTTTACTGTTACTCTGTGCTTTCTCTTGATATATGTAGTTTATTCTTTTCCTACTCCTAATCCAAATTCTCTTTTTTCTATTCCTTGATTTACATTTTTAGTTCGATTCCTTCCTTTCCTTCTTCACTGATATTTACATTTATATGTCTTAACCATTTTGTATTACCAAATATTTTTTTATCAATTCCATTTATGTTATGTTCTATGGTATTTATATAGCACCTGATGCCCTTTATTTGACCTCAAAGCGATGTGGGTGAACGGCCTAGGAGGACCGAAGTCTGGGGTATGAGAATTGATGAGAGGATTCTAGAATGTGTGTGTGCGTTTAGCCAGTACAAAGGAAGGTAGGGGTGTCTAAGCCCCTTCTAGCAACCCATAGAGATCTGGCTCATCGTTGGGTGCTGTGATAGGCTGTTGTGAGAGTAGGCGAGCCAAGGAGACTGATTATGTGCTGGACTGAATTTTATCGTGGGACTCACCTGCATTCTAGTGGCGAAGTTGATGTGTGTTATGAAGTCGAGTAGTGAATTATTGCAGATGTAGGCGGGTCAGTGGGCGTGCCCCAAGAGGGATACGGCTGAGTTCCATTGAGGTAGAATGCTATACTTACCAGAGAGTCAAGGCTGATATCTAGTTGCGATGAGGGTATCATACGGATCGGCTGAAGTCTTTCCTGTGTGTGGTAGGTACTATCTTGTCTCAAGTGACTCATCGGTGCCCCCACCTACCTGTCTCGGGGTGATAGTTCAGCCAGGAGGTGGACAAGGTCAGTCAAGATCCAGATCTTGAGTGCATTCCGCAAAGCGAGGCGATCCTCTATGTAGCAGATGCTAAATGGTGTGGATTGCCAGATGGTGGGTGCTTGGACTGGTCGATTTAGTGACTGGGATGGCAAGGAGGAGATCTGTGCCTGATCTCAGTTTTCTGTTGTGGCTGTAGGGTTTGTGCTTGTGTTGTAGATATTCTGGACCACGGTTGTGCAGAGCAAGGTGTGTGATGCACATAGCCTTGAAGGTAGATCGTCGCCCCATCAGCAGCCTGTGGAGGACATGCAGGGCGGGTGTCATGTATTCTCTGGGTCTTACGGCTCGAAGGTGCAGTATTTTGAACCTAATGGAGTTTTCCAACTTGTGATGAAGGGTCACCCAATGACAGGTGTTAGCATGGTCTAGGTGAGATAGGACGATGGCTGTCGTCATGGCTGTCGTCATGGCGACTCTGTGTGGGAAGGTCAGGAAGGGGAGGATTTGGTGGTGAATGCGTAGGTGTGGATATTAGGATTTTGACACAGAGTTGATGTGATGTGATTGTGTTGGATCTGGGGGGAGTGGGCAGTATTCCCGCACATCATGATAGTGTCAGATCTGGGGGGAGAGGGCAGTATTCCCGCACATCATGATAGTGTCAGATCTGGGGGGAGAGGGCAGTATTCCCGCACATCATGATAGTGTCAGATCTGGGGGGAGAGGGCAGTATTCCCGCACATCATGATAGTGTCAGATCTGGGGGGAAAGGGCAGTATTTCCCCAGATCATGATAGTGTCAGATCTGGGGGGGAAGGGGGCAGTATTCCTGCACATCATGATAGTGTCAGATCTGGGGGGAGAGGGCAGTATTCCCGCACATCATGATAGTGTCAGATCTGGGGGGAGAGGGCAGTATTCCCGCACATCATAACAGTGTCAGATCTGGGGGGAGAGGGAAGTATTCCCGCACATCATGATAGTGTCAGATCTGGGGGGAGAGGGCAGTATTCCCGCACATCATGATAGTGTCAGATCTGGGGGGAGAGGGCAGTATTCCCGCACATCATGATAGTGTCAGATCTGGGGGGAGAGGGCAGTATTCCCGCACATCATGATAGTGTCAGATCTGGGGGGAGAGGGCAGTATTCCCGCACATCATGATAGTGTCAGATCTGGGGGGAGAGGGCAGTATTCCCGCAGATCATGATAGTGTCAGATCTGGGGGGAGAGGGCAGTATTCCCGCACATCATAATAGTGTCAGATCTGGGGGGAGAGGGCAGTATTCCCGCACATCATAATAGTGTCAGATCTGGGGGGAGAGGGCAGTATTCCCGCACATCATGATAGTGTCAGATCTGGGGGGAGAGGGCAGTATTCCCGCACATCATGATAGTGTCAGATCTGGGGGAGAGGGCAGTATTCCCGCACATCATAACAGTGTCAGATCTGGGGGGAGAGGGCAGTATTCCCGCACATCATGACAGTGTCAGATCTGGGGGGAGTGGGCAGGATTCCCGCACATCATGACAGTGTCAGATCTGGGGGGAGAGGGCAGTATTCCCGCAGATCATGACAGTGTCAGATCTGGGGGGAGAGGGCAGTATTCCCGCACATCATAATAGTGTCAGATCTGGGGGGAGAGGGCAGTATTCCCGCACATCATAATAGTGTCAGATCTGGGGGGAGAGGGCAGTATTCCCGCAGATCATGATAGTGTCAGATCTGGGGGGAGAGGGCAGTATTCCCGCACATCATGATAGTGTCAGATCTGGGGGGAGAGGGCAGTATTCCCGCACATCATGACAGTGTCAGATCTGGGGGGAAAGGGCAGTATTCCCCCAGATCATGATAGTGTCAGATCTGGGGGGGGGGGCAGTATTCCCGCACATCATGATAGTGTCAGATCTGGGGGGAGTGGGCAGTATTCCCGCAGATCATGATAGTGTCAGATCTGGGAAAGAGGGCAGTATTCCCACAGATCATGATAGTGTCAGATCTGGGGGGAGTGGGCAGTATTCCCGCACATCATGATAGTGTCAGATCTGGGGGGAGAGGGCAGTATTCCCGCACATCATGACAGTGTCAGATCTGGGTGGAGAGGGCAGTATTCCCGCACATCATGACAGTGTCAGATCTGGGTGGAGAGGGCAGTATTCCCGCACATCATGATAGTGTCAGATCTGGGGGGAGAGGGCAGTATTCCCGCACATCATGATAGTGTCAGATCTGGGGGGAGAGGGCAGTATTCCCGCAGATCATGATAGTGTCAGATCTGGGGGGAGAGGGCAGTATTCCCGCACATCATAATAGTGTCAGATCTGGGGGGAGAGGGCAGTATTCCCGCACATCATAATAGTGTCAGATCTGGGGGGAGAGGGCGGTATTCCCACACATCATAATAGTGTCAGATCTGGGGGGAGAGGGCAGTATTCCCGCACATCATGATAGTGTCAGATCTGGGGGGAGAGGGCAGTATTCCCGCAGATCATGATAGTGTCAGATCTGGGGGGAGAGGGCAGTATTCCCGCACATCATGATAGTGTCAGATCTGGGGGGAGAGGGCAGTATTCCCGCACATCATGACAGTGTCAGATCTGGGGGGAGAGGGCAGTATTCCCGCAGATCATGATAGTGTCAGATCTGGGGGGAGAGGGCAGTATTCCCGCACATCATGATAGTGTCAGATCTGGGGGGAGAGGGCAGTATTCCCGCAGATCATGATAGTGTCAGATCTGGGGGGAGAGGGCAGTATTCCCGCACATCATAATAGTGTCAGATCTGGGGGGAGAGGGCAGTATTCCCGCACATCATAATAGTGTCAGATCTGGGGGGAGAGGGCAGTATTCCCGCACATCATAATAGTGTCAGATCTGGGGGGAGAGGGCAGTATTCCCGCACATCATAATAGTGTCAGATCTGGGGGGAGAGGGCAGTATTCCCGCACATCATAATAGTGTCAGATCTGGGGGGAGAGGGCAGTATTCCCGCACATCATAATAGTGTCAGATCTGGGGGGAGAGGGCAGTATTCCCGCACATCATGATAGTGTCAGATCTGGGGGGAGAGGGCAGTATTCCCGCACATCATGATAGTGTCAGATCTGGGGGGGAGAGGGCAGTATTCCCGCACATCATGATAGTGTCAGATCTGGGGGGAAAGGGCAGTATTCCCGCAGATCATGATAGTGTCAGATCTGGGAGAGTGGGCAGTATTCCCGCAGATCATGATAGTGTCAGATCTGGGGGGAGAGGGCAGTATTCCCGCACATCATAATAGTGTCAGACCTGGGGGGAGAGGGCAGTATTCCCGCACATCATAATAGTGTCAGATCTGGGGGGAGAGGGCAGTATTCCCGCACATCATGATAGTGTCAGATCTGGGGGGAGAGGGCAGTATTCCCGCAGATCATGATAGTGTCAGATCTGGGGGGAAAGGGCAGTATTCCCCCAGATCATGATAGTGTCAGATCTGGGGGGGGCAGTATTCCCGCACATCATGATAGTGTCAGATCTGGGGGGAGTGGGCAGTATTCCCGCAGATCATGATAGTGTCAGATCTGGGAAAGAGGGCAGTATTCCCACAGATCATGATAGTGTCAGATCTGGGGGGAGTGGGCAGTATTCCCGCACATCATGATAGTGTCAGATCTGGGGGGAGAGGGCAGTATTCCCGCACATCATGATAGTGTCAGATCTGGGGGGAGAGGGCAGTATTCCCGCACATCATGATAGTGTCAGATCTCGGGGGAGAGGCAGTATTCCCGCACATCATGATAGTGTCAGATCTGGGGGGAGAGGGCAGTATTCCCGCAGATCATGATAGTGTCAGATCTGGGGGGAGAGGGCAGTATTCCCGCACATCATGATAGTGTCAGATCTGGGGGGAGAGGGCAGTATTCCCGCACATCATGATAGTGTCAGATCTGGGGGGAGAGGGCAGTATTCCCGCACATCATGATAGTGTCAGATCTGGGGGGAGAGGGCAGTATTCCCGCACATCATGATAGTGTCAGATCTGGGGGGAGAGGGCAGTATTCCCGCACATCATGATAGTGTCAGATCTGGGGGGAGAGGGCAGTATTCCCGCACATCATGATAGTGTCAGATCTGGGGGGAGAGGGCAGTATTCCCGCACATCATGATAGTGTCAGATCTGGGGGGAGAGGGCAGTATTCCCGCACATCATGATAGTGTCAGATCTGGGGGGAGAGGGCAGTATTCCCGCACATCATGATAGTGTCAGATCTGGGGGGAGAGGGCAGTATTCCCGCACATCATGATAGTGTCAGATCTGGGAGAGTGGGCAGTATTCCCGCAGATCATGATAGTGTCAGATCTGGGGGGAGAGGGCAGTATTCCCGCACATCATGATAGTGTCAGATCTGGGGGGGAGAGGGCAGTATTCCCGCACATCATAATAGTGTCAGATCTGGGGGGAGAGGGCAGTATTCCCACACATCATAATAGTGTCAGATCTGGGGGGAGAGGGCAGTATTCCCACACATCATAATAGTGTCAGATCTGGGGGCAGAGGGCAGTATTCCCGCACATCATGATAGTGTCAGATCTGGGGGGAGAGGGCAGTATTCCCGCAGATCATGATAGTGTCAGATCTGGGGGGAAAGGGCAGTATTCCCGCAGATCATGATAGTGTCAGATCTGGGGGGAAAGGGCAGTATTCCCGCAGATCATGATAGTGTCAGATCTGGGAGAGTGGGCAGTATTCCCGCAGATCATGATAGTGTCAGATCTGGGGGGAGAGGGCAGTATTCCCGCACATCATGATAGTGTCAGATCTGGGGGGAGAGGGCAGTATTCCCGCACATCATGATAGTGTCAGATCTGGGGGGAGAGGGCAGTATTCCAGAACATCATTATAGTGTCAGATCTGGGGGGAGAGGGCAGTATTCCCGCACATCATGATAGTGTCAGATCTGGGGGGAGAGGGCAGTATTCCCGCAGATTATGATAGTGTCAGATCTGGGGGGGAAGGGCAGTATTCCCGCAGATCATGATAGTGTCAGATCTGGGGGGAAAGGGCAGTATTCCCGCAGATCATGATAGTGTCAGATCTGGGAGAGTGGGCAGTATTCCCGCAGATCATGATAGTGTCAGATCTGGGAAAGAGGGCAGTATTCCCACAGATCATGATAGTGTCAGATCTGGGGGGAAAGGGCAGTATTCCCGCAGATCATGATAGTGTCAGATCTGGGAGAGTGGGCAATATTCCCGCAGATCAAGATAGTGTCAGATCTGGGGGGGGAGGGCAGTATTCCCGCACATCATGATAGTGTCAGATCTGGGGGGAGGGGGCAGTATTCCCGCACATCATGATAGTGTCAGATCTGGGGGGAAAGGGCAGTATTCCCCCAGATCATGATAGTGTCAGATCTGGGGGGGGCAGTATTCCTGCACATCATGATAGTGTCAGATCAGGGGGGAGAGGGCAGCATTCCCGCAGATCATGATAGTGTCAGATCTGGGGGGAGAGGGCAGTATTCCCGCACATCATGATAGTGTCAGATCTGGGGGGAAAGGGCAGCATTCCCGCAGATCATGATAGTGTCAGATCTGGGGGGAGAGGGCAGTATTCCCGCAGATCATGATAGTGTCAGATCTAGGGGGAGAGGGCAGTATTCCCGCAGATCATGATAGTGTCAGATCTGGGGGGGAGAGGGCAATATTCCCGCAGATCATGATAGTGTCAGATCAGGGGGGAGAGGGCAGTATACCCGCAGATCATGATAGTGTCAGATCTGGGGGGAAAGGGCAGTATTCCCGCAGATCATGATAGTGTCAGATCAGGGGGGAGAGGGCAGTATTCCCGCACATCATGATAGTGTCAGATCTGGGGGGAGAGGGCAGTATTCCCGCACATCATGATAGTGTCAGATCTGGGGGGAGAGTGCAGCATTCCCGCACATCATGATAGTGTCAGATCTGGGGGCAGAGGGCAGCATTCCCGCACATCATGATAGTGTCAGATCTGGGGGGAGAGGACAGTATTCCCGCACATCATGATAGTGTCAGATCTGGGAGGAGAGGGCAGTATTCCCGCAGATCAAGATAGTGTCAGATCAGGGGGGAGAGGGCAGTATTCCCGCAGATCATGATAGTGTCAGATCTGGGAGAGTGGGCAGTATTCCCGCAGATCATGATAGTGTCAGATCTGGGAGAGTGGGCAGTATTCCCGCACATCATGATAGTGTCAGATCTGGGGGGAAAGGGCAGTATTCCCGCAGATCATGATAGTGTCAGATCTGGGGGGAGAGGGCAGTATTCCTGCACATCATGATAGTGTCAGATCTGGGGGGAGAGGTCAGTATTCCCGCAGATCAAGATAGTGTCAGATCAGGGGGGAGAGGGCAGTATTCCCGCAGATCATGATAGTGTCAGATCTGGTGGGAGAGGGCAGTATTCCCGCAGATCATGATAGTGTCAGATCTGGGAGAGTGGGCAGTATTCCCGCAGATCATGATAGTGTCAGATCTGGGGGAGGAGCAGTATTCCTGCACATCATGATAGTGCCAGATCTGGGGGGAGAGGACAGCATTCCCGCAGATCATGATAGTATCAGATCTGGGGGGAGAGGACAGTATTCCCGCAGATCATGATAGTGTTAGATCTCGGAGAGAGGGCAGTATTCCCGCAGATCATGATAGTGTCAGATCTGGGAAAGAGGGCAGTATTCCCGCAGATCATGATAGTGTCGGATCTGGGAGAGTGGGCAGTATTCCCGCAGATAATGATAGTGTCAGATCTGGGGGGAGAGGGCAGTATTCTCGCACATCATGATAGTGTCAGATCTGGGGGGAGAGGGCAGTATTCCTGCAGATCATGATAGTGTCAGATCTCAGAGAGAGGGCAGTATTCCCGCAGATCATGATAGTGTCAGATCTGGGGGGAGAGGGCAGTATTCCCGCAGATCATGATAGTGTCAGATCTTGGAAAGAGGGCAGTATTCCCGCAGATCATGATAGTGTCAGATTTGGGGGGAGAGGGCAGCATTCGTGCAGATCATGATAGTGTCAGATCTGGGGGAGATGGCAGTATTCCTGCAGATCATGATAGCGTCAGATCTGGGGGGGGGGACAGTATTCCTGCACATCATGATAGCGTCAGATCTGGGGGGAGAGGGCTTTATTCCCGCAGATCATGATAGTGTCAGATTTGGGGGGAGAGGGCAGTATTCCCGCAGATCATGATAGTCTCTGATCTGTGGGGGAGAGGGCAGTATTCCCGCAGATCATGATAGTGTCAGATTTGGGGGGATAGGGCAGCATTCGTGCAGATCATGATAGTCTCAGATCTGTGGGGGAGACGGCAGTATTGCCGCAGAAGAGGGCAGTATTCTCGGGGGAGAGGGCAGTATTCCCACAGATCATGAGTTCAGATTTTCCGGAATTGAGAAGGAGGTGCTTGGCAGTAGTTTAAAAAAAGTTATTTATAGAAATTGGAACAGAAATCAATGAATCTGCTACTCATCTGTATTTTGCAATCCTTTACTAGGGAAGGCTCCATATATGTGTTTGTGTGCGTGTGTGTTTTAAAATTCAGTTTATAGGGAAGAAGAGCATGGACATTTTCCATGTGGATATTTGGTTATAATGAAAGTAGAGACCGTTACATAACAACTTTGTATTCGCATGAATTTTAACAACACAAGCAAGATATTAATTACATTGATTTAGGGCTATACAAACTTCAACCGCTAGGGGGCAGTGATTCTCCATGTAAAGCATTGAATCCTACCGAAACGTTGAGCGGCTGCAGGACAGCACATACGAATGGCACATGACATGAAAAGCAATGGAACTTATTTGCCTTCTAACCCATGTGTCATTGGGCCGCATTTCTGCAGTGGCTGTTTTGAGACCTTAGTACTGAGAGATGTCGGTATCAGAGAGTGGGACGGTGAGAGAATGCGAGTGCTCCCAATTTGTGTCCTCGTCAGGGCTGTAAGTAGGGTAAGAAATCGGGGCTGGGGGCTAATTTGGGGGCGTGGCTTGTGGGATGGGCGTGGCCTACAAAAGTACACAAACAGTAGTAAGGTACGCAAACAAATATATAAATGCATGTAAGCATTTTATATATTTGCATGCGTACCTTACTATGGTTTGTGTAGTATGCAATACATATTTTATAAACAGACATATGTAACATATTTCTATGTTTATAAAAGATGGCTTGAAAAGTACACAAACCATAGTAAGCTGCACAAACAAATATATAACATTTATATATTTGTGTACATACCCTATCAATTGTGTACTTTTCAAGCCATGTGGCTTGTCTTTTTTAAACATTTTGGGGTTTAAAAAAGATGGCTTGAAAAGTGCACATTCCAATCCATCTTTTATAAAGCTTTGCCGACGGACATAACCCGAGGCTCTTTGTCCGTCGGCAAAGCTGTATAAAAGATGGCTTGAATTGTGTAATTTTCAAGCCATCTTTTACAAAGCTCTAAATATATTTTGGAATCCCCAGGTTTGCCGAGGGTTAAAGATGTTTCAGGGACCTGGGGAAACAAAGGCACAATAACATCCTCTGGTGACCCCTCATTTGAGGGGTCACCAGAGGAATTTACAGTGACTGACAGAAGTACCAGCCAGCCACAGCAATGCTGTGGCTGGCTTGCATTTCTGTCAGCTTGCCTGACTTAATGCGTGCGCCGCTCCCGTCACGGCTGCGGCCGCAGCGCGATAATGTGTCCCACCAACAATATGGTGGGACTGAGGGGCCCTGGTAGGGTCCCGGGACAGCCCCACTTTTTGGAGACTTCCGGGGCCTGGCCACAGGTGGCCTCGGCCCACTTAAAGCACTGGTCCTTGTGTAAAGCACCTCGGTGGTTGCTATAGACTCAGGAAGAGCAGCGACATTCAGCGCCATCAAGAATGCAAAAGTGCTCTAAAATGAAGTGTGCCAAGTGTTAATGAAAAGGGCTTCCTGCGTCATCCTAAGTGTTTGAAGTGCACCCAGCTCTCTGATCGGTGAATGCTAGGGAGCATGTTTTGATTTTGGCAGCCATGTTGTGTCTGTGATCTTGGAACTGGGTTGCAAACTTCACACCACAACAATCTTCAAAATACCCACCGCTGACCCCTACAGTTTGGGTTAAGGAAGCTTCGAGGATGTAGGCTGTGGCCGAGGTCCAGGGCCTGTGAAATTGTGCAAGGTATTAGCACTGGGCAAAAACATCTTCTTTCAATGCATATTTGCCCCGGGACACTTTTTTCCCTGGCACTAACACAGAATAGTATTAGCAGCAGTGCAAACTTTGACCTGATGCAAAAATGCATTTAACGTAAATGTTTTCCGCTCTAGGGAAGTTTTTGCCCTAGTGCTGACACCATGCAAAATGGCAGATGCCACTTTGCAAATGTTTTCTATTTTTTAGTAACTGTAGGGACCTCGTGAGATGCGCTATGGCGTAGTCTCGCGAGACTTCCCACGCGACTTGGCGAGAGCCGCTAAAAGCGTGCCCTGATGTGCCCTTATGTAGGCGCCAATACTCCGGAGCAGGTTGTGCTCCCGGTGCTCTTCCGAATCAGGGACCTAAGACTGCCACAAGACATTATAGCAGCACAGGATACCCCAGTCCTGCTCTACCTTCATTCTTTGTTCATTGACATTGAAAGAACCCTGTTCAGTATTAATTGCTGGTTGTTACTACAGCAAATAAAGTTGTTCAATCCCTTTTATTATACTACATATTTGGCGACGAGGATCGGATTGGAACCTGCACATCATTATGCAAGGAGCGACACCACCCCCCCATTTCTGCAAACACCAGGTAGGCTTGCAATTCCATGGACACAATGGCATCCCCTGTTCACGACTTACCTGGGAGCACTGAGAGGTGCGGGGTACACAGCAGCAAGGCGCCGACCTATGTTATTAAACGCGCAAGGTGTGGAAGGCCAAAGAGTGTTTGCAGGGCTTACGCCCGAAGCAGAGGTGGATGAGAACAACAACATTTATAAATAGGCCGTCAGAAGAATTATCAAGCCATTAGCCAGCAAAGAAAATACGGTGCTGCACAGGATATTTGTCTACAATCGCAAACAAGAAGTGTCAGATCCTGTAGACGACTACATTACCAAGCTGCTTGAACTAGCAGCACTGTGCAACTTTGGAAATAATGCAGAGGGATTGATCTGCAACATGTTGACAGTCCACACCAACAGCTGAAAAATGCAGGACAAGTTTATTTTGGAGAAGGAACTCCCACTGGAAAAGACCATAGAGATTGCGAGGGCAGTGGAATAAACCGCAGGGCGATGGAAAGAGTATGCTGGAAGCTCTGGCCCAGCTGAGGTCCGGGCAATCACTTTTAGGACCAAGAAGGAGAACCAAGGGACTGACGCAAGAGAAGGGAAGTGGGGACGGAAGGAACCACTAAAGTGTCAGAGATGCACCAGCACCAAACACTTAGCCAACGACAGAGAATGTCCAGCGAGAGACCAGGAATGCTCTGTGTGCAAGAAAATTTGACACTTTTCATTGGTATGCAAGTGGCGAAATAGAAAAGTTACGAACATTGATGTGGAACACAAAGCGGACAGAGAATCCTCATCTGAAGAACAAGGGAGATCCACAGTGTTAATGGTAAACAGTTCACGAGCCAGGAGGGAAAAGCCCCACTGCGCTATCAGAGTGAATGGCATGGAGACGAGAGTCATAGCCGACTCAGGCACCGATCTGACCATACTGCCTCTAGGCACCCACAAAGAAATGATGGGCACTGAAATGGTTGAAGTCCTCAGCACACGCCACAAACCCACAGTATTTGGAGGTGCGTCAGTAGACCTACTGGGGTAGATCAAAGGAATAGTGGAGTTTAAGGGGAGAGAGACCACCACAAGAGTATACTTCACACAAGAAGGTCCAGCAGTCCTAGGGTGGAACGGCCAAGCCGAGCTCAAGATCAAGTTAGATCCCAGCACAGAAGATCAAGTGTTAACAGTCAATACAGGAGGAGTGCTGGTAGTTAAAGAAGACTTTCCCAAACTGTTTTCAGAAGGGCCAGTGAAAATTAAGAACTTTGTCCACAAGATAATGCTCAATGCAAACGCAGACCCCGTCAAGCCTAAAGTACGGCCGGTGCCAGCGACAGCCAGGGACATACTCAGAACCAAGCTAAACAAAATGGTGAAGGATGGCACCATTGAGGAGGTTGAAGCCTCAGAGTGGCTGAGCCCCATCGTCCTAATCAAGAAGCAAAACTCACAACACTTGAGGGAGTGAACAGACCTCCGCAGTCTTAACTTAGAAGTCATTTCAGATAGCAACCCCCTCCCCAGCATAAATGAACTCATCCTCATGATGAAGCAAGCCAGAGTGTTTGCAAGCTGGATATGAGGGATGCATACCATCAGATTCACCTGCACAAAAAATCCAAGCCACTCACACCGTTCATCACCCCGTTTGGTACATAGCAGTTTACCAAGATGTCCTTCGGTTTGCCGTCCTCAGCTTTGACGTTTCAGCGCATGATGGACTTTCTACTGAGTGACAAAGGAAATGTGTCCTACTTCCAGGACGATATACTGGTCTATGCCACGGAAGAACACACGCATGATGTCACTCTCAAAAGAGTCCTCATCAAATTACAGGATGCCGGAGTCAAGTTGAGATATGAAAAGTGCATCCTAAGGGCACAAGAGATTTAATATTTGGGGTACAAGATTTCTTCCCAGGGCATAAGCCCCAGTCAAAACCTAGTGCAGGCCATTGTCAAGTCCCCAGGGCCAAGTTCATCCCCAATTTTTCAGAAATCACGACGCCGATGAGAGGCCTACTAAAAAAAGGCACATGTTTACATGGCAGGAGGCCCAGAAGGAGGCTGTAGAGAATATAAAGGGACGGATAGTGGAAGCACCGTGCCTACAGCCGTTCAATCCAGCGTGGGACACGGTCATCACCACAGATGCCAGTGGATGCAGGTTAAGTGCCATACTCACCCAGAAGAAAGGGGATACTGAACACGGGTGGAGAAATGCCCATGCAGACTGCATGTCGAGTTTACCTGGAAACAAAGAGAAAGCCACCACGTTTCTGCAAGATGAATGCATCCAAGCATCTATCCAAGACCTCAGGGGTCCAGAGTTGAGTGAAGGACACTGGAACGAGGAGGACGGTAAAGACCCCACCATGGTGAGACTTGGAGAGTGGGTTAGGATTGGATGGCCAGAAGAAAGGGCCATACCTGAAGGCATGAGGCGGAATTGGGAAGTGGCGGAAGAAATTTCCAAGGTGGGAGGATTACTCACTAAGGGAGATCAAGTTATACAGCCAGTGGGGATGAGATGAGTCATCTTGTGCAGGGTCCACTCAGGGAATTTCAGGAATCACCATGACAGGGCAAAGGGTGAGAGAGGCGTACCGATGGCCTGCCATGGTCCAAGAAATATGTTCTTTGATCGAGAGATGCCACAAGTGTCTCAACAGTGACATACGCCTAAAGACCGGACAAGCCCCGATGATTCACAAAGAGATCCCAGAAGCGGTGTGGCACAAAGTGAGGTTGGATTTCATAGGACCTTTGGAAGCAATGGCTCCCGGACATTGGTATTGCATAGTGATGGTAGACTACCTGTCAAAATAGGTAGAAGCAGAATTTGACCCCAGCATTACCACAGCTACTGTCATAGAAGTCCTCACATCCATTTTTCAGAGGGAATGTTTCCCCAAAGATTTAGTCATGGACAATGGAGGACAGCTTGTGTCACGGGAAATTTAGTCATTCCTGCACAAAGACAACATAAAACAGAGGAAGGCCGCGCTGTACCATCCCCAGGCAAATGGACTAGTGGAGAGGGCAAACAGGTTAATCAAAGGAGCCATCCTGCTTCCGGTACGTCTCCTAATATTGATACTAACAGTCTCGTTATGTCACCCACTGCTAGTCTATGACCAGCTGTCATCTTCTCCATCTCATAAATCCATTTCCCCGCCCCCGCGCTCAATGATGGTAGCCTACAGTTCACATTCTCCTTATCTGTGTACTTCCATGGCACATGCTGAGGTCTCGCCCATCCTCTCTCCAATAAAGGCATGTGTCTGTATGCTTCCTTCTCCTCAACTGATCTTTTAGTCAATCTAATTTGTCGAGGTCCTCTTTCATACTCAATGTCTGTGCATATATCTACTGGTTCCAGTGTGGGCACTCTCCTGTTATCGTCATAAGCCCTAGACAATCGTACCCTCGAACAAGCTATGGCTGTCTCCCCCCTCCTTCATCCTGGGAGATCCCTTAGTCTGTTAACATATGTGCTGTGTGAGGTGCAAAGGTTGTCCGTCTGTTGTGCCTGTTCTTCTGAGCCACCTCCCTCTTCTCCCTGTGCATGTGTCCTGAACTTCCATGACACCCATTTGTCTGTCCCCATCCTTGTGGACTGTGATCGGTACTGCAACCCCCTCTCGTCCCTGCTTTATTTGTCCTCACTTTTGGATCCAGTGTCCATGTTGCTAAAAAAAGCATCAGCAAAACTCAGTCCCCTTGATGTCATGTCCATGTTGGGTTTCATGCTAAGGTTGATGTACTTCCTCCTGCCCAGTCCCCTAGGCCTGCTCAACTTCCCTCATTTGCGCTCCTGCCTGAGCGTTTGTGCTGTCTGCTTCTGTCCATCTGTCCTCCTCCCGTTTATTCTTTTCCCTATCTAGTGCTGCATGTGACTTCACCGCCCTTATTGCTCACTCGTCCTCCTCCCTACACGCTCGTTCTCTTGCCAATCTGGCCAATTGGGACTGCTCCCTCTCTGCTAACTTGCATTTTTCTTGATCTGCCATCTCTCTCCGTCTCTCTGCCTTCTCCAGGTCCCTCTCCCTTTTCCCCCTCATCTCTTTCCGCCCTCTCCCTTTCCTTGAGAACCCTCTCTATTCTTTTTCCCACTCTCTTTCCAAGTGTTCCTTCTCTTCTTCCCTTCTTCGCTCCATGTCTTCCCCCTCCAGTTTATCCTTTCTCCTCCTCTTTCTTTCCTCGCACTCTAATCTCACTTCCCTGTCCTTCTCCCTTCTATCCCCCTCATCCATCAGTTATGTCCAGTCTATTGTGTCACTGTCCCACTTTAGGCTTTGTATCGCCTCGGTCGGCCCTTCTGTCTCTTTATTTGTTTTCCCTTGAAGCTTTAAAAGTACCTGCGCTGCTATCCATTTGTTCGTGCTTATGCCCTCAAACTCCTCCTTTGCGCGTTGCTGCGCCTCAGTGCTCGCCCCTGCATCACTATCTGGCTGTCCTGCGCCTTTCTGCTTATCCTCTTTAGTATGTGGTGATGGCTTATATGTTGGGTTTCAATATCCCCTGCTGCCCTTAGTTACCTCATTGCATACATTCCTTGTTCATCGTCTGTATAATTAGATACTACACTTGGAGGGGCAGTGAGAGGTGCGGAGGGATGGGTCTCTGGGTCCTTCACCTCCTGCTGGCTTAGCATCCACTGACCCCTCGCGGCATCCCCCTCTCCCTCCTGAAACATGCACCACAACTTGAATATGGCCATGCGTTCAGTCAATTTCTTTCCCTTGTAGGTACCTTGTGTGTGTGTCAATAGCGATTGCTGCACGTCTTTGGAGAAACTTTCACAAGGTGGCCATGGTTTGGTTAATTTATCTTCTGTACTTCTGGACCATTCTATACTATATTTGTATATCTTTTCCTTATACGGTGGAATTGTCTTACACAGGTGCTGAATGGGTATAGTCCCCCCACTGTTACCTTGATACATATCAATACTGTTTACCTGTTTAAATCGAGGGTTTCGATAATCCACTGTTTGGGGGTAAAAATCAGATTGCAATAATAATACTTTCCAGTTTCTACGAGCCTCTCTGGCTGCACTCTTTATCAGGCGTGCTCCGCGCACCGCCCCTCCTTCACAATCGCTGCCTCCTCAGGTACAAAATCACAATCCTGCGCATGCGCCTTCTGCGCACCCCACTGTTTCACCTCATCAGCCAATCCCAAGTTCTCAATACTAGCTCATCGCCGGCTCAAGCTCTCTGTGTCATATCTGCAAACCTAATGGGATGTCACCAAGCTACCAAAACAACATGGGGAAATCAAATATCGTGTGCACACTGTAATAGCCTGTTACTCCCAAACCCACACAGAAACCCCACAGCTGTCATCCTGCACTCCAGGCAGAGTATACCAATATTCTCTTGTGAACGAACTGCACCCATTGCGTCGCCTTATGTGTAAAACGCCTCACTCCAGGAGACTTAACCAGCCGACTCCCCTTCCACAATCTAGGCCAGCTCCCTTGCTAACCCTCACGGGGATACTGTCATCTATGACTCAAGCTAAAACACCCAACCCACACGAATACCTTTTGTCATCCAAGCCCTTTAGTGTTTATTCACCTCCGCCCCTGTCCCTACTCACTATAACAGTATTAATCAATACTTGGCTGCAGGAACAATAAGGCACTTTCATTTCCCTTTTACACACCATAAAATACCGACATCTTTACTCTTTCACTGTGCTCACTTGTAATCCAGTCGTCCTGCCCTGTAAAAGAAGGTTCTGTTTCAGTGCTACTATTACAGTTTAGTCAAATGTTCCACAGTTGATAAGCATAGTGTCAACTGGCATTAGAAAAAAATAGTGCAGCTGTAGGTGGCTTCATTTTTGAGAGGTCCAAAACGGTACGAAATATATCTGCCAGTTTGTTTAATAAAGAAAGGAGCAACTCAGTCTGAATCCAAAACGTAGTCAACGAGAGACATTGTACAAAATGTATTTGTCCCGATGGATTTATCCCCTGCTTAAAATGCTGGCCTCATTGCAAGTAAATCTACCGGAATACCGGCAAACGGAGTTACCGTTACCGCCACTAGGTCACGTGCGATTACCACACTTGGTCACGTGGGATTACCACAGGTTTACAAGTGTTGGTAGGCGGTGTAACTCCCCACTTACCACTTAACCACCACTGTATTACTGCACCGCCAACCTTTTGTATAATCTGGCCCTAGTCACCGTCTGACCCAAGGGATTGTAATTTGTGAATCCCCTTCTGCGACTCCCCCGAATCAGAGATCAGCGCCATGTGTAGAGGATATTTGTGCACTGATTTCTACGCAGGGGGGTGTGGCAAACAGGTGCACGCTCGCGGTACAGATCGCTTTTAAATCCATACGACATCTGGGGTGCACTTTTCCAACGAGCTGCACTTTGCTAGAGTTCTTTTGCCACATTACCAAATACGGCCACTAGATGGCAACCTTTGCTCAGAGTTGCCGAATCGTCTGTTGATAACGGCAGCGATTGACTTGTGCGTGGGGGCGCTCTCGAGCCTAACTGGAAGGTCAAAACAAAGCACGTGTGAAGAGAAGTGGACCTGAAACACAGACAGTTCTTAACACTCGAGGAACTGCAACACTTCGGACACCAGACTTGTCAGTGAAGGTAGGTAGGAGCATAAATTACACGCAATGACAAAACCAATAGTTTTGGCTGTTGTATAAGCATTGTAACCTGGGGTGCTAACACCGTTCTCCATCTATTCGCCTTATAATATGATAGGATAGGTTATTTATAACGCGCTTAATACCCAGAGCTTTCTAAGCGCGGATCCGGGGATCGAACCTGTGGTGCTCCATGTCCTCTTGTTTCCAAGTCTTGCCCCTGAGCTATCCTCCCGGGTCTTCATATGCACAGGAAGTAACTTCAATGTTGTCCTGAATGGGCATAACATGCCCTGGTGCGCCCATCATGGCTAGACCTTGGCACCCAAGACAGAGCCATGGCTATTACAAAAAAGGGTCACATCCCTGAAAACAAATGAACACTGAGTTGCTCTGTGCCTTAAACAAAAATGTTTCTCGAAACATAAGTTACCCTGCAGGTATAGCCTCAAAAATAGGCTTACACGTATTCGGAAGCTGATAGGGTTCAATTCTTTGTTTTATTTTTATTTATTTATTTATTTATATATTTTATTCTATGTAGCGGGGACCTTGCTCGAGAGAAGAAGAGCGCTTTAGAACCTATGGAAGCCATGTTGGGCAAGGCATTTGTGGACAGTTGGGCAGTACTGTGGGCGGAAGGGCGGGAACGTGTGGGTGTAGTCGTGCAGGAGGCATTGATGGAAGCGTTATGTTTTTAGTGTTTCGTGGAACTGGAGGATGGTGGAGGCACTCCGAGCCTGCAGCGGGTTCGAGTTCCAGAGGGTCGGGCATAGCTCCCAACCTTTTTTGTCACCTAGGCGGGTGAAAACACCCTTTTGTTCTTTTTGGCGGGTGAGAGGCCTATTGAAGTGAATGGGCATATGAGGGACTTGGCGGGTGATTCGTCTGCTTTGAAGGCGGGTGACACCCGCCAAAAGCGGGTGAGTTGAGAGCTATGGTCGGGGCATGGCAGGGGAAGGGCTGTTGTTTGTGGGTCTTCTCTTTGTGGGCTAGCTTTGATGCCACCTTTTTGATGCATTGGCCGCAGGAGGCGGGAGAGCCGCCAGCTGTGCAGAGTTTAGCTGCCAGGTAAGTTGGTGTGCCGTTCAAGACTGCTTTGTAGATGATGCAGTTAGGGCATGGAGGGGTGGGGAGGCAGTGCCGGCCCCAGATCTGCCAGCACCCTGTGCGGGATTGTGCGCCTCCCACTCCCCACCACAAATGCAGAACAGCAGGGGGCTCAGTCAGTGGCGAGGAAGGTTGCCCAGAGCAATGCCAGTTGTTGTTCGGCTGATATTAGAACAATCAGCCGAACAGTTGAACCGAGCCCCCTGTTGTTCATGTAAAGTGTGTTTAAGGGGGCCTTGTCATGAAAATAGCATCTATTTAAGCAATATGACCCGAGCGGCGGGGGCATTACCGACTCAGGTAACGCCCCGGGGCCCATAGTTATAGGCCCAAGTGACCCTCGGGGGCATGACCCTGAGTCGGTAATACCCCCGCCGCGAGGGTCATATTGCTATTAGTAGCCCAGCCTGCATTATGTGCGTGACTGGGGCACTAAAAGCATTTTTTTCTGTCCCGAAACGCTGCAGCGTTTCGGGGCAGAAAACAAAAAAAAAACACCAAGAAAATGGCCGCCATGGAAAGGGAAAACAGAGTCCGTTTTCCCTTTCCATGGCAGCCATCAGGAGCGGATGCGCTGGGAACACAAGTTTTTTTGGGAGCGCGTCCGCTCCCGAAAAAAAAGAAGCAGAAGGTAAGTGGGGTTGGGAAGGCAGAAGGGAGGGAGAAAAAAAAAACAAATAAAAACGTACCTGCGTCCCCGCTGGGGGACGATGGAAGCCTCCAGCCATGTGGAGGCACGGAGCGGGGATGGCCCTGCTTCGAGCCTCCTCTTTGGCTGAGGGGTTGCCACGCCCCCCTGCCGAGGACAAAGGTCGTGGAATCCCGACAGAGGGATTCCCGGACTGGTGATGACTCGGCGAGGGCCAATCAGAATGGCTCTTGCATTCTGATTGCGCCCTCGCCGGGTACTAATAAAGAATCACTTCTTTAATGCGCTGTTCACATGACATTGAGCTGGAGGCAATGCACCCTTTTTTTGCTGAGCCGTGGGTGCGCCCTTGTGCGGCTGCACCTGCTGAGCTTCCCTTAAGCCGGCGCTGAGTGGAAGCCAACCAAGCTCCCGCAGGGAGGGGCAGATGTGGCTAAATACATGACTGCCTGTAATGAGGTGGGATGCGGCGTGGCGGACAGCTTTCAGAAGGGTCAGATGCGTGATTGGCAGCCTGGTTAGGAGGGCATCTCCCCTGCCAGTCTGAGAGGTCAGGAGAGCCTGAACCACTGTGCGGAAGTCATGGGGCGGGGGGTCACAGGGACGAAGGGTTCGGTTTTATGTTCTTTGGGACAGAGAGGCTGCAGTCAGTAAACTTCTATCAGAAAGGTTTATAAAGCAGCAATCGTGCCTCCTAAGGAACGATTTTTTTCAAGCAAATTTAAGGCTGCCAAAAATTCAAAATATAACCACAAAAGTGATGGGTGGAAGGTTTTGAATGAATCTGAGCCACTGGCATTGCTCTGGGAAAACATCCACACCACTGTTTTTTAGCCTGTCTGCGCCATTGCAAAAGCGGTCCAGCCATATGCAAATCAGTCAGGTACTGCCACCAATGCCCGAACTGCTGGGCCAGGTCCCCTCTGCACGGAAACACAAGCAACCCCAGGCATGTTTCGGCCTTGTTGGGCTTCCTCAGTGAGGTAGAGCTTGGTTCCCTATGGTACAGCGAGCAAGGGACCCACGTCTGTGCATAACCTCTCTCACATAGTCGGACAAACTGTGACCACAGAAGTGATGGGTGGAAGGTTTTGAATGAATCTGTACCACTGGCATTGCTCTGGGCAACCTTCCTCGCCACTGTTTGTTAGCCCATCTGCGCCATGATTTGCATATGGTTTTTCCCCTTCTGTAATGGCTTGGCAGGCTGAAAAATGATGGTCTGGAGGGTTGCCCAGAGCTGTGCCCCTGGTTATGATTAATTCAAAACCTTCCAGCCATCACCTTTTTGTTTTGCTAAAGTCATCCAGAGTGGGACGGGTATGCCCAAACATGGGCCCTGAGTCTGTCGGGCCTAGAGACCCAAGCTACTCCTCACTGATGACACCCAACAAGGCTGACTAAAAAGATGGGTTGCCCCGAATGGTGGGACAGCTATGGTGGGGGACTAATCAAGTGAAAACAAGAAATCCAAAAAGCTGTATAATGAATTGAGAAGTAAATCCTATTTCTTATTCAAAAAATGGCATCCGAAGATATCCTCATTCAATTCCCCTAGGAGCATAACTCAATCAAAAAGGAGAGGGCAAAGAGAAGATAAAGTAAGAACACCAGAACTCAGGCATAGAAAATAATGGTGTATTGCACGGAACATACACTGATGAAAAACAGAATCAGTGGCGCTTAACAAAATGAGTTTCAACAATAAGTGAGTAATGAAAAAACAAACGTAAAAAGAAAGCAAATGAAATCTATAATATAATATATTCATACACGTACAGCTGTAGACTCGCAAGTCTAAAACAATAAAGAAAATATATTTCCACAGTAGATAAATGAATAATGAAAAAAACAAACAATAAATGCCAATTCACAGGTCTGCCAAGGCTGAAACATGTCTGGGGATGCTTGGGGGCTCGTGCAGAAGGGATGTGACCTAGCAGTTCGGGCTGGACTGCCCCTTTGGGGGTGGGGCCAAGCCTGATTTGCATGTGGTTTTTCCCCTTCTGTAATGGCTTCTCAGGCTGAACAATGATGGTCTGGAGAGTTGCCCAGAGCTGTGCCCCTGGTTATGATTAATTCAAAACCTTCCAGCCATCACCTTTTCGTTTTGTGAAAATTCAAAATAACAAATATTTCAAACACTGAAATGATTACAAAATAAAAGAGACACTTTACCAAGCAAATACATTTCGATGGAAAGCATTTCACATATCCAAAATTACTTTGATGGGGGGAAAAAACAAAATCCCCCCTTCGTTAGTCAACAAGAAGCCTCTGCTCAGGACTCCTGAGGCTTCTGACCACTAACCCCTGACTGCACCCGTTTTGTTCGACTAATGGAAGTTTACAGGTGAGGACATTAAACACATCGTTCCTCAAATAAATGCAGCCTTCTTCCTAGGTAATCCGCATCCTTCCTACACCATTAAACGCTGTATTAATGAGCTTCTGCCTTTTCCTTCTTCTCTCGGGAGCGTGCTGCCTCACCTTAACCACTCTAGGATCACCCCACTTTTTAAAACAAGCAAATCTTGATCCTGACTCCAGACCTGCTGGACATATGCCCTTCTTCAACAAATATTCTGGAAAAAGTCATCACAGGGGAACTCCGAACAAAGGGATGGCGCATCCACAATGGGTAAAGGGGTTGGAGAGCCACCCATTTTGGACATCCACCAAGCCGGCATAGTGAAAACACCAGGAGCTCTACCAGCTGCAACAAGCAGCGGAGGGAGTGCACGTCAGCAGACATGAACTGGAAACTCAGTTTCCCTTTAACAGTTCATACCCCAGCGTGCATGTTCAATCCCCAACTCAGAGGCCCGTTCACCAGAATAGTGATCAGGCCTCTGGTTCCGGGGGAAGGGGTGCACCCAAATCAAAGGACCACTGCCCGGCATGGTGAGCGCTGCTCTCCGTGCTTGTGAGCAGGCCTTTAATTCAGGGATGAATCAGAGCAAAGGCCACTCAACAATATAGGGACCGCTGCTTGCCGTGCTGGTGAGTGGCACTTGATTTGGGGATGCAGAGGGCTGCAATTTATTACTGGGCATCAATGTTAAAGCGAACATCATGTTTACTTTAATCATGATGCCCAGTAAAGGAATAATGCCATGCAAGAGGCTTAAAGCATAACTGGTTTGGCTGCAGCAATGCAGTCCAGTCTAGCCATGTAACAACACTGTTTTCATGATGTGTGTTGTTACGTGGATAGACTTCACTGCATTGCTGCAGCCATTCTTGTTACATTTTCGGCCTCTGGGCATTTATGATAAAGCAAGCATGCTAAGCCTTATTACATGGCTTGACTGGCATTTTGGTGAAGCCACTCTAGCCATTTCTTACTGTGGCCTGACATTTTCCACTGCATATTTATAATAAAGCCAGCATGATAAGTGTTATTATGTGGCTAGACTGTCATTTTGGGGCAGACAGTTGTCTTGATATTGGGCAAAATCTTCCTCGGGGCCAGCCCTTTGAGAGCAAAAATACCCAATTCAGCCCAAAATACAGGTTCTATTGTGCTGAGCAGTGATCTCATGCTAGTGACAAATGACACCCTCAAAGTGTTATTAGCATATTTATTCTAAGCAGTGAATTTCATATACATTTGGGATTCAAGTTAGAGAATATTACAAAGCATAAAACAAAGAGCAATGCAAAATATAGTGAAACATGGAACTTAGATAAACATAGAGAAACATAGAGAAATATAGAGAAACATAGAGAAACACAGTCTTACGTCCCTTAATCTCAGCCCTGGGAGACCTGGGTTTCTCATAAGCTAGCTGTAAAACAAGCCCCGCTCATAGAAAAACAAGGCTGGAGGACACCGTGAGAGCCAATTCCGGGCACCTGACTGTACACGAATCAAGTCCACAGGCGATCTCCCCCTGATCCCATGTGTGCATGGATACTTTATAATCTCTTGCTGTCAGTCACCATGACGCATAGTTCCAGAACTTTCTCTGTGAGGCTGGTTCATGGAAAAAACCCAGCTCTCTCTGAGATGCTCCCTGCTCGCTCCTACCCCCTCCCTTGTTCCCATCTGCGCTGGCAGAGGAATGTCTTATCAGTACCTTCCCAGAGAAAAGGAAGATTAGCTTGGAGCCAGGGCTAACGTTAGTGAGGCTGAATATTCTAAGGGAAGCAGGGATGTATTAACCCCATCTGCAAGCTCTAAAAGGCATGCACTCATAGCTTAGTGTTTATAGCGCTTAAGACTGGCTATCTAAGCGCTATATAGGTGCCATGATGTTCCAAACACTCCAAAAACCTATTAGCTACATAGCTAGGGGCCCTCCCTGCCTGTCTATCAACAATGCTTAATTTGACCTATCTCATACTAGGCCTGCATATTCCTTGTAGCTCACTACTGCATAATGGAAGTGCTACAACAGACTACTGTCAGCATTTTTAGCACATACCTTGAATACACTATTGGCTTTCAGCGGCTAATGCTGTCATCTAAAGCCCTGATTGGCAAGGTTGCAATTTCGTGTATCACTACATTCCACCCCTATTCAACGTTTGTGCGACAAATGCTGACTAATACCTATCAATATAGTATTTAGTGCAGTGATAAAGACCTTGGGGCTTTGCAAGAGGTTTAAGCAAACTATCTTATAGCGGTTAGTTAGCGTGGCATGCAAGGTAAAGCACTACCTAAACAAAAATGTACACAAAGTGAACAGTGACATATACCCTTGCCAAAACCTGGCCTACACAAAAATACCTACGCCAAGTGAACATGGACATTTACTCTAGCCAAAACCTGGCCTACACAAAAATACCTAAATCAATATTGTATAACTGATTGTCAGTTAAAAAGCAGCATGCAGTTAAAATGTCAAGGCAATCCAGTGTAGTCTAATCTACAATGCACTATTGCATTTATGTATGGTTACCAATTCTAAAACCTGGCAGCCTTTCTCCCTATGGGCCTACCCTCCCCCTGATCCCAGGGCATTCAAGCGTGACTATGGGCTGTGTGACTAGACACTTCCCCCAGGTAGGTGGAACCCAACCAGAAACCATCTAATTTCGTGAACAAGGTGAACCCATGGGCACCAGGTTGTCTAAATAAAAACAATTCTACTAATTTACATCAAAGCATGGCATGTGTTATTCATGCAATCAAAAAGCAAGCAATTCAATCCATATGTATGCTGGTAACTGTAGCTCTGCGTGCCAGTGTGTGGAGGATGGTTGCCCCCACCCAGTAAAAAGCCAACACCTGCTGATTTAACAATGTTTGCCATACAATGCATCGTGTGTATTTAGCAGTCTTGTTGACCTGCCCTATGGCAGACAAAAATGTCTTCATGTCTAAAATTCTGTTATCTTCAATTGGCTGTCAATACTTGTAGCAGTGCTGGGCATATCAATGGGCCCCACTAGGCCAGAAGTTCTATAGCAGAGCTGGCATCAGAACCCATAGTGGCTAGCTTATTGTGCACAGTTTCTATGTCACAAGCATATAAAGCTCCTGCAATTAATGAATCTAGCTCCCTAGCTACGCGCACTCTAGTGATGGGCCATAGAAATGGACTCCATTTGTAGCAGCTTGGTAGTACTAAGGAAACATTGCCTCATGATAAATCTATGTCTAAGTGTAGCACTGTAATACTGAAGGTGTGCATTACCAGTCTACAATTTACATGTTGTCTTACCACTGGAAAATCTAACAGGTTCACAGTGTCTACCTTCTGTGACTTGGAGAATACCCTTCTTCAAGTGGGATATCTACCATATACAATATTAACTTTAGCCACAAACACCATACTACTATCCGGCAGTGGCTGTTTCATCACATCATGGAAAAAATTCATTTAGTCAAGTTATAGTTCATTAAATCTTGGCGAGAACACTCGCTGCAGTTCTTGGTCAGAAAAACATCACATTAGACAAATTAAACAAATGGTATCCATTCAGTTACAAAAGATGCCTGACAATGTGCCAGGCCAGTACACTAGCAATTCCATGTGGATACTCATTTGTAGCGCTTTTCCAAAGAATTATTCCAAATGTTTACAATCAAAAGGTGACTCTTTGCATTAGTGTGCTGGAGACAGCTGTCCCCACAAAAACATGAAACTGGTTGGTTTAACAAAAACCGTGTCACACTCTGTGTCATAAAATCAAACATCAAGTCAGTCATGGTTTCATTTACCTGCCTTAAGCTGGCTGTAAAAGTATCCAGTGTTTCAAAGATTACCATTTCAAATTATAGCTCATACACTTGGCAGCATTACTTCAATTAAGAATCTTAACCTACGCACAGGTGACTTTGATGTGCGCACTCATCTTATCTCAAAATAAATTACGCTCCTGCTTGCATAATTCTGCTGCCCCAACAGTTCATAAATCATTCTCCTGCCTACGTGCAATGTAGAATATTTTTTTTTTCAAAAAACAAAACATCTCTGGTTAAAGCCATTCAGTTGGAAGAGTAAAACCATTTGGTTTTTTCAGATTCATCTCAACAGTGCATTTAAAAACCATTTTTCAATGTGTTAGCATTCAATTGCTGTGTCACACAGCTGTATGTGGTGCCTGATGTTACAGTCCACAATTCATTGTCCATAGTCCTTTAAACAAGAAAGGGCAAAACATGTCATTTAAATGTGTAGCATCAAATACTTGATAATTAGCCAAGTCTGCACCGTGCCAGTTCAGCAAAAGTTATTACTCTGTTGGACACTATTCGCAGGTTACAGCATTGAGTGCGGTGCAGGGCACGTTAAAGTTGAAATAGCATGTCGCAGTGGCTCGCTTTCTCTGAGAATGCGTCTGACCCTTCTTTGATCAGTGTCACCCACAAACTGCATATTAACTTCCTATATTATGAAATGTCTTGTCGTGCTTTGCCTAGGCAAAATACAAACAGAAATGTTAGGATGTCATCAAAACTTCAATATCAGCGTTATCCACCCCTTCCCATAATACCACCCCCATCTTCAAAAAGTCTCATCAGGTAACTACACACTTTGTCATTGCTACTGCAATTATTTATCACCTTTCTGCATGTTTCTGGGGGCTTATTTACACTCAACCATACGGGGTGTAACTGCCTAATCACAAACTCATTTGTGCAATGCAATCATAGCTGGTCAATGGTACCTCAGACTGATCTGTGCTTTTACAAAGCCATATAGTAAGTACCCAGGTCGCACAATGCTTTTCTTTTTCACCAAAGCGATCACAAATGCCAGGCGCCAACTTGCTTCCAGTGTCCCATGATCTTGGTTTAGGTTGCCCTGCTGGCATCACTCCATTTTTCAAAGGTAAAGTCTTTCAGTCCAATACCGCTTGCAGTTGTACGAGCAGCTTTGTTTATTTATCTTTCTTTTCTTAGCAGTGTCTTTTCAAGCCTCTGGTTTTTTCACTTGTCATTTTTTCAAAGGGCGTTTGCTGTTTTTGAACCACCCCTTTGAGTGCGATAGTCTAAGCTAGTTTCTTTTGTTGCTTCAACAAATCATTCATTCTTGCACTAAGCCGTGTGGCTTCTGGATCATGGCTAATGTGCAGTGTTCATGTTGTACTTCAAAGCCCCGCTCTGCATGTTGTCTCTTGCAAAACGGCTAAGCACTTTTTGTCAGTTTTGCTTCCATCTGGAATGCCATAATGTCTTTGTCAGTTACTCCATCCCCTGGCAATGTAGCTTGCAGTTTGCCAGATGTGTATTTTCTCTTCTCAAAGCGCCTAGAGGTTTCTTCTCCAGTGCACAGCGCTTTACTTCAGTTCACATCACATGGAGCATTGGAATGCAGCTTGCACAGCAATAGCGTTTTACTTCACTTCACATCACATCACATGGGAATGCGGTTTGCACAGTAATGTCTGTTGGAATGGGCAGCTGTCTTTTCTTGGCCCATTCACAGATGCATAGGTAAATGTTCAGATGTGATGTGCCCGTCTGCCATCCTGCATGAAGCCTTTGCTCCGTACCACAGTTTACTGGGCAAATTCTTTACTTTTTGAACAGCTCTCTGTTTTTGCTCCCCCTTCCTCAGGAATGCAGGCATGTTTATCTTTCGTGTGCACCTGGCAGCGCCATTAGCACGCAGCTTATCTCTTTTGCCTATAACTCTTATACTGTGGCGGCTTCACTCGTTTCAGACAGTTCATCCAAATTAACTCTTTCTTGTACTGTTTCTGCTTTTGTTTGCCTTCACACACCTCGCCCAAGACAGCTTCAAGGCACAAGCTCTGCACACACAGCAAGACTCTTGTTTTCAAAAGCGGCACTTTTCTTGTCATTTTTCTACTCCATGTAATTTTGCAAAATGTCAAAGCGTCTTTTTTTTTCTTGTAATGTGCGATCTTTCAAGAGAACTCACAACCCATTAAATCTTTGTGCTATCTTATCACACACAGATGTTTCATTCTGTTGTACCATTGCCAAACTATAACCACTCAGTTCAGTGCATTTAAAAAATAAAAATGCCATATTTAGTGCAGCTCCCTGCACGTTTTTTTTTTCTGCAAGAACAACCCACACTCTATTGCTTGTGGGCTGTTTAATGTGTCAACAACATTTTTCCCCATGTATCACAGTCAACAGGTCACTATTTCCAAATCATACATCACTTATAAGGCAACAGCACAAATCCATGGCATAGCATGGGGACAGTCAAAAATACTCCAGGGGCAATTTAGAAAAATATAAATTGTTTTTTCCCCCCAACCATTGCAAGCTGATTCTGCAATTTCAAATCAGTACACAAAAATCGAAAATCCAAATAACATTCACTCACTTTCCTTTTAAGTGAGTCTCTCACCCAATATAAGCATGGCACAGCCTAAAATGCAATATAACCATTTTAGTGTGTTTCCTTTAAACAGAATTTGCCACCATTAGCACATGGAATTTTACAGTTGCCAAAAGAAAGAAAAAACTCTTTAGGCTCTCAGCACAGATGTTACTCATTCTCCTAAGCATGGCTCATTCCCCTTCCTCATTATTCAGGAATGCCAACCCTTCAAAAGCATATATCAAAAAAACGAACCTTCGCCTCCGAACATTACAGCCCCCACTCGCTAGCACACTGGGGCTGAGTCAATGGTTAAATCACTATTCACAATTTGCATGTCAAATCCCTGCAATTATTTTTTTTCCTGCCCTCATGACAGAATAGAGATGAGAACTCCGTCTCATTATGCATTCCAAATTACAACTTTAAACTTGGGAAACCACATGATAAAATTCTTTTCTAATTGAGCATACATCTTTCTTAACCATTCATCGGAGTGCTTTAAACAAAGCCATTTCCCGCTCGTTTATTGCCTTGTACTCCCTGGCACCAATCCCATGCAATAAGTCAGTCACGACTGATTTACTGAAGGGAGTCTTAACCACACAAGCTATCGGCCACGGCAAACCGACACAACATTGCTGCCTTTTGAAGTCTCAGAGCTGCAGTGAGACCATCAAGGAAATGCGACAGCCTGCTCCCCACTCTACACTGTGTTCTCTCACACCATTTGTCATGTCATGGCACTGCTCTTCACAAATCCCACAAAGCTGCCACCAAATGTCTTGATATTGGGCAAAATCTTCCTCGGGGCCAGCCCTTTGAGAGCAAAAATACCCAATTCAGCCCAAAATACAGGTTCTATTGTGCTGAGCAGTGATCTCATGCTAGTGACAAATGACACCCTCAAAGTGTTATTAGCATATTTATTCTAAGCAGTGAATTTCATATACATTTGGGATTCAAGTTAGAGAATATTACAAAGCATAAAACAAAGAGCAATGCAAAATATAGTGAAACATGGAACTTAGATAAACATAGAGAAACATAGAGAAATATAGAGAAACATAGAGAAACACAGTCTTACGTCCCTTAATCTCAGCCCTGGGAGACCTGGGTTTCTCATAAGCTAGCTGTAAAACAAGCCCCGCTCATAGAAAAACAAGGCTGGAGGACACCGTGAGAGCCAATTCCGGGCACCTGACTGTACACGAATCAAGTCCACAGGCGATCTCCCCCTGATCCCATGTGTGCATGGATACTTTATAATCTCTTGCTGTCAGTCACCATGACGCATAGTTCCAGAACTTTCTCTGTGAGGCTGGTTCATGGAAAAAACCCAGCTCTCTCTGAGATGCTCCCTGCTCGCTCCTACCCCCTCCCTTGTTCCCATCTGCGCTGGCTGAGGAATGTCTTATCAGTACCTTCCCAGAGAAAAGGAAGATTAGCTTGGAGCCAGGGCTAACGTTAGTGAGGCTGAATATTCTAAGGGAAGCAGGGATGTATTAACCCCATCTGCAAGCTCTAAAAGGCATGCACTCATAGCTTAGTGTTTATAGCGCTTAAGACTGGCTATCTAAGCGCTATATAGGTGCCATGATGTTCCAAACACTCCAAAAACCTATTAGCTACATAGCTAGGGGCCCTCCCTGCCTGTCTATCAACAATGCTTAATTTGACCTATCTCATACTAGGCCTGCATATTCCTTGTAGCTCACTACTGCATAATGGAAGTGCTACAACAGACTACTATCAGCATTTTTAGCACATACCTTGAATACACTATTGGCTTTCAGCGGCTAATGCTGTCATCTAAAGCCCTGATTGGCAAGGTTGCAATTTCGTGTATCACTACAACAGTATAGCCATTTCTTACTGTGGTATGACATTTTGCATTGGGCATCTATGATAAGCCAGCATGATGGGTGTTATTACGTGGCTAGACTGGCATTTTGGTGCAGCCAGTCTATTTGTTTTTACCATGACATGGCATTTGTTACTAGCCATCTACGATAAAGCAGACGTAAGTGTTATCATCTGTCAGACATGTTTTCTTATTGTGGCAAGGCATTTCTAATGACAAAGCCAACAGGGGTATGTTCTTATGTACAGTGTGAGGCAGGCATGGCATCATGAGAGAAACACAGACACAATGATTCAAGTTTATGAAAACCTTTATTTTTATAAAGAAAGGGGGTTGGAAGTAGTCTCTACCATCAACAAAAGTATAAGTCCAAAAGTCAGTCAAGTTAGGCAAAACCAAAAGTGTCTGTGGTAAACCCATGCTTGCCCTCACACTCTGTAATACAATCATGTGCATGGGATGGGACTAAATAAAAAGGGGTTTCAAAGTAAAGGTCAGTATAGTAGTGGAGCTGGTCCACAGCTCCCTTCCCCAAGTCTTGAGCCACTTGGGATTCAGCATGCGTTCCTCAGCTTTCAAAGGCACTGCATGAAGTTATTTTTACAAAGTTCAAGCAGTTCTGGTCGCACAAGTTCAAAGTTCCTTTAGGCAACAATTCCTCTGTCCCCTCTCCTCAGGAAGTCTGCTACTTATCAATAGTTCACAAGACTTTCACAGTTCCCAACAGGTTGGTGTATTGGTCTGTCAGTGCCTTTCGACAACGCCCAGTATTCCTCAGCCCCAGGCGGGACCACTCTGACACCTTGGCCCTCCTCACACAGTTATTCAGCAGTTCAACATATCAGAGACTTCCGATGAACACACAGTACTTTGGGCCCTGTGTGGGACCACTGTTGGGAAGGGAACATCCCCGTCCCACCCCCCTAAGCGCTTTCGAATGAGACGAGATGCATTCAAAGCGCTACAGTTGCCCAGGGGGCAGGTGGGATGGTGAAAGGACCACCTCCCAATATAAAAGACACCATTTCAGGGTGTGAGCAACACTGCTATTTTGCGTAGATGTTAGAGGTCATGGTTAAGAGACAAGGTTTGCGCGGCAAATGCAGTATTGCATGCATTAGGCCCAAATTGCGAGACAGGGTAAATCTCCAGCCATGCCTGGGCTCCCATGAGGACAGCCCACACTCCCAACCGCCACAACACCTATTCATTACTCTAAGAGTGTTGTAAAGATATGTTTTTTACTCAAGAGGAATGTGCCCCAAAAGGCTGCGATAAGAGGCCGGCACCTGGTGTGCAGATTATCTTATCTCACACTGGCGAAAGCATGACCCGGCCCATCCCCAGGCAACCACGAGTTATAGCCCATATAATTGACTGAGCCCTTCGACCCTAGGATTCCATGGCACCAGGTGACCTTCCACAGCCAATCCCAAAGTAACAAGTCCTGAATATTCAAAGAGTACGGACATTGCGCGTCTTTCAACCACAATCGTATGATTTGTATTGCGAGGTGCTGGGAGGGATACATTATAGTTCAAAACAAGGGAGGAGACGTTGGAGCCGGATGGCGCAAGAGGCAGGGAGTGAAATGTGTGTGTGGGGAGTGAAATGTGTGTGTGGAGGTCAGAGTGTCCCAGAACCTCCTTTTAGTCAGCCTTAAAATCTGTCAGGTTCACAGTATAATGATAAAGTAGCATTGTGTTAGGAGTGTAGTTAATTTGTTCTTTGACCTTCGTCGTGAGAAGATGATCACTGCAGAATCCACGTGATAGAAGACGGACGGACTGGGCTGGAACCAATGACCTGGCATCTCTTATGGTGCAGGCAGATTTTGTATAGGCACACATCAACCATCCACGCAGGTTTTCACTGTATTTATGACATCATCAATGATGATGTTTTCCTTTATAAGATTCTGCTTGTACTATTTCTGGTAGAACGTTCTTAGCAGCAGAGTTTTTTGCTGTTGTCTCATCTGTGTGTGAGATTAAAACTTGTTATCCTTGCACGATCGACTTTGGGCTTTCTTCCCTAGCGGGTTATATTCTCTCTGGTGTGAGTGTTTAGGGACTTGCCTTCAATTGGTGACCCCGATGTGATCTCAGCGCCCCCGTATTTGTGGGGGCTTCCCAGCCACTTCTCCAGAAGGAGCAACGCCCACCTACAACCCAGCTACAGCGACCGGTCCTGAAAAAACATGTGTTTCCGAGTGGTTTAGCAGGAGCCATTTTAAGTGAAGCCCTCTCTGCTCTTTGAAGTGGGCGCATCTCCGAGGAGAGTGTGGGACAGTGTTGGAACTCTGTGACAGAGGAGTTTGGGTGAGCACGCACATGTGAGTAGACTCTTGTAAGCTACAACAAGTAGGGGATAGATGCATGGGGAAGTGTGAGAGGTGTGAACATGTGGAGAGCGAGGTCGTTGAGGTGACGTGGGTGTGTTTTTTGTTATTTCCTATTGGTGTTTGTGCTGGTAAGACATTATAAAATAAGGCAAAGGTAGAGCAAAGGTAAGGCAGGGAGCCCCACCTGAGAAGGGGAGGGAAGGTGGTACCATGATAAAATATATTATTTAAAAAAGGAATAAGGAAATACAAGTAGTGGTCTCATATAAGTAGCAGGCCTGGAACAAGTAGTGGTTGTTATTTCAGTTTGTTATTTCAGTCTATTGTATTCGTGTTTTGTTGGATGAAGACCAGGTCGTAGGAGGGGCCTTAATTGTGTGTTTTCGCGGCCTGGTGTGTCATTGAATGGTTGTGTGAAGTAGCATCTGTATGCGTGGGGGAGGGGAACAGAAAAAGGTGGGGGTTGATTTTCCCATTTCTTGCTACAAGCAGCGTGCGCGACAGGTTAGCGGGTCTTTGCGGGGTTAGTAAGACATACCACCAAGATGGCGGAGCAACACCATTAGAGTATGTGTAGAAGGCCCTGCCACTGTATCCTGACAGGGTGGAGAAATACATAAGCAGTGGATCGTGGAGATGGGAGGAGGGGGGATGCCCTGCCCATGGCCAGAGCAGGGTTCCCACAATTAATGCATCTTGGAACACATGTCCACATTTTAGTAGCTAAGTATAAGGGGAAGCAGCTACAGAAGAGAAAATAAATGTCAGACCTCTGGCGTATGTTTGAGGACACAGAGGACCAAGGGGATGGAGCAGGGGCAAAGATACAGAAAGATGGAAGGTGCCGGAGGGCAGAGGGTGGGGTGCCAGCTGAATGCGGGAGATTATATCCCTTGGCAGCACGCCCCGCAGACGGGTACACAAATCCAACCTATGTACCCACTGTGGTCAGGACACCTTCAGCACCAGTAACACCACAGGCTACCACTCCCCCACCCCCATATGCACACCCACCCAAAGTATCGGCATCCGCGGGTGTTAGGTAAAGGGAGTTCGAGGATAGGTTGGCAGAGTTGCTAACAGAGCTGAACAGGATACAGGCATCCTCACGAGAAGTGGGGGATGTAGGGGTGTCAGAAAAAGGATCGGGAGAATGGAGATCAGGGGAGGTGCTACTCAGGATGGATACTGAAGGAATAAGACATGTATGTGTTGAGAAGGAGGGAAACAAGGATGAGTGGACAATCCTTGGAGAGGAGAATACGGTGTTGGGAAATAATGAGAGGGAGGATGACAATGATAGGTTTGACAAGTGTCAGGGGGAAGAAGAAGAAAGGGGTAAAGGGGCAGTCGAGAGTACCCCCCAAGTAGAAGGATTGTGGGGGGGCAGGTTGAGGAGTTGGTAAAGAGAATGGGAGTTATGAAGAAGGGTGTGTGAAGTATGCTGATGACGCAGATGCCCCTTATACATAAGTGGGCGGGGAGGACACAGTATGTGCCCTGGCCCCAGATGGACCAGAACAAGGCTCTACCATAGCTCACAGCAGGGGCGAGTAAGTGGGTGTATGAGTTTGAAAAAACAAGCAGCAGAGCTGCCCCTGGCAATAGGGGACATCAAGGGCTTGATGGTTGCTATAATTGGGGACCATGCTGGGGATGTGTGGGTTAAAGCTGGGTATCCGGGAATAACCCTAGGGGACGATGCACATGATGGAGCGTTGCTCAATCAGAGCAAAGGTGTGGGATGCTCTACAAAGTGCTTTCCCAGATACCCCCGATTTACAGTCCCTCATGCAGTGTACTATGGATGATGATGAGGACCCAGCTACATTTATTCTTAAATTGCAAGAGATGCAGACAGCTGAAGCGGGAGGGCCGTGGGATCATTCAATGCCATGTTTCTATTGTATGGTGAAGCAGGGCATGCCAAAAGAAGTGCAGAAGGCGCTAGATAAGATTGTGAGTATCGAAGCAAAGGGGTGGCTGGAGATACAGTGTATAATAGTGCACCATTTCAAAAGGATAAAAGAGTGGGAGAGGGAAAACACCCAAAGGTGTCAGGCGGAGGAAGCGTAATTGGTAGAAAAGAAATTGTCAAATGTTGTTCAAGCCCCTGTGTCGATGCCCATAAAGAGCGAGGGGAGAGAGAGCACCCAAAAAGTTGTGAGTGCCACCATCTTTGCACTCTGGGCTGAAGCAGGACAAGGACATTAGGGCAACAGTATCCTGGCCCACAGTGGCAGCAGGGAGGACCACAGCGAGGAAGAGGATGCTTCATAGCAGCAAGAGGAGGAGAGTTTTGGACCCAGAGCGGATAGGTTTGGACCATCACAATGTTGGAATTGTTTACGGTGGGGCCATTTCGCAAGGGAGTGAAGAAGCTGGCCTGAAATGGAGTATAATTATCGGTCGCAGCAGCAGAGCCAGGGCCAGCAAGGGCTAGGGTGTCCACAATATGGTCAAGGGTATCAGAACCAAGGATATCCATAGGGGAAACACAAAACATATAATCAGCAGTGTCAAGCAGCTGACATGCAAGTGCGGCATCCGCCACAGTAGCGGCAGGGCAGTGCTGCCCCGGTGAGCAGGGTACCGAGTAGGACTACAGCTCCCTTTGGAGGAGCAGCAGTGATGGGGTAACCCCTTCTCGTTCCCTGGATCAAACACATATCCTGATTAGGACAGTCCACAGAAAGTACTGGTGTGTCTGGTTTGGTCAATGACCATCTATCCTGAAGAGGAACCTTTGGGGGGGCAAAGACAGGAAACAAGCAGTTCATAATCATGGTGGACTGAGGTTCAACTAAGTCATGTATCATGGAGGGAAATGTTCCACTATCAGGCAAATACCTTGACACCAGGGATTCTCTGGGGCTATTTCCAAGGTTCCACATATTGAGGAGCTGGATGTACAAGTGGAAGGGAAGTTGGTGCGGGGTCCCTTCATATATTCCGAAAGTTCTCCTGTCAATTTGCTGGGCAGGGACCTGCTCAGCATATTAAACATGACTATCTCATTTACAGATCGTGGTATAGTTTGCTCCACGCCTGTGATGTGTGCTTTAAGAGTGATGTCGATAATACACACAATGACAAGAGAGATGGGGGTTTGCGGGATTCCCGTGGACCCAGACCTGTTCGTTTATGGTATTACTGTGCTTGTGGAGGCAGTGCCTCAGATTGCTAAGCATTGTTGGCGAGTGCCTACAGGTTTTATCTTTCATCCAGTTCTGTCACCTGAGTTGGTGGCGGGAACAATATTGTCACTGGATTTACAGGGATTGTTGGTCTCTAACAAGAGGGTTGTCGTGCTAGGAGTTGACAGGTATGTGTGTGAGTGGCGCACAGTGCTCTGTATAGATCCAACAGTACAATTAAAGGCGGTGACGCATGAGGCATTGTGTGAGAACAATGATAAAGATGGGGAGATAATATTAGAGATTTGTGTCCCCTGTGACATACCGATACAGTACCAAAGGGTGCAGTGGCCCCTGATGGCAGTACTAACCTCACCTCTATTTCTTGACGAAAACGTACAACATGTGACTTCGCAGTTGTGTAGTACAAATTCACACGATGTAGGACTACTGAAAGACATGACCACTGTGCATATAACATTGAAGCCAGGTGCAGTGCTATCCAAGGTAAAAGAATATCCATTATCAAGGGAGGCAGAGGAGGGCATTAGAAAGACAATACAGGACCTACTGCACCAGGGGATCATTGTGCCATGTCAAAAAATCAACAGGGGGCAATTGGAGAATGAATCAGGTCTTGCACCCCCTAAATGACATGGTACTGAAAGAATTTCCAGTTCTTCCTAATCCTGCAAGAATTTTATGCATTATCCCTAAAGAAGTTACAAACTTCATCGAGTGGACTTAAAGAATCCATTCTTCTCGATTCCACTCCATCCTGAGTGGACATCCCTCACAGCCTTTACACAGGGCCAAATGCATTTCAAACACACTTCAGCGGTACTCTGAGAGCCCAAGTATCTTTAACAGGATACTGCATGCTGACTTAAGGAATATTCAGGTGCCCAGTATGATTATCCAGTGCATAGATGATATGTTCGGGTGTAGGGACAGTGAGCAGCACTGCCGAAGGGATTCCAGTACACTACTACACTTGCTGGCCTATAAGGGGTCAAATGTTGACAAGGCTAAGTTGCAATACTGCCAACAGCAGGTGCTCTATCAAGGGCAGTTCATATCAGCAAATGGTAAAATGATACTGCCAGATAGGGCAGCTTCAGGACGCGACACCCCCAGACCCACCTCAGTTAAAGAAATGCACACGTTTTATGATAAAGTAGCATTGTGTTAGGAGTGTAGTTAATTTGTTCTTTGACTTTCGTGGTGAGAAGATGATCACTGCAGCATCCACGTGATAGAAGACGGACGGACTGGGCTGGAACCAATGAGCTGGCATCTCTCATGGTGCAGGCAGATTTTGTATAGGCGCACATCAACCATCCACGCAGGTTTTCACTGTATTTATGACATCATCAATGATGATGTTTTCCTTTATAAGATTCTGCTTGTACTATTTCTGGTAGAACGTTCTTAGCAGCAGAGTTTTTTGCTGTTGTCTCATCTGTGTGTGAGATTAAAACTTGTTATCCTTGCACGATCGATTTTGGGCTTTCTTCCCTAGCGGGTTATAATCTCTCTGGTATCAACGGTGCTGGTAGGCTTAGCGGCCCCGTTGTTTCCAGACCAGCACACTTGTAATGAGGGCAAATGTCTCTGTTCACTAGAGCTCCTTTCACCACGTATTAACATACAGGCAAACGCTCGCTACTTTGTTTCTCTAGTCTTTCACCTTTCACAATGGACAATCAGCACTTTACTCTCCAGCACACTTCTTATCATACAGCCGTCCTTGTAATTATCTTACTGCTTGCAACATTTTATCGCTCGTGCTTTGCCGCTGTCATCAACAGGGTTCTCCTCTGGCTTTGAACTCACCGGTTATGATTTCTTTAACATCACTGTTGTGGTCTCATCGACTGAATACCAAGGGCTCCTCGCCAGCCACTCCACCTCTCCTCGGCGACCTCTCTGGCCCAGGATAGCGGACACCCTTCCACGTACTTCACTCTGGCGACCAGCTTTGCAATTAACCCCCTTCTGGCTCCTTGGAGACACGGCTCCCTCACCACATTTTCGTTAGCCCTTTTACACCATAGGCTCTCAGCGTCTCGGCCCTCCGTTCTCTCCAGCAGGTCTTGGGTTTTCTGGGCATGCCAGTTCGCCTGTGCTCTCGTACTCCGACTCGTGGACCTCCTCAGGCTCCAGCTCGCTCTTTCTGTTTCTCTGGCTCACTCCTTGTATACACATGTGGTGTGCTAACATGCCACAGGTGTGCTCGTTCTGTATTCAGTGCCTGACTTCACCTGTCCTTGTTAATTTGATATTTATAGAAATGAAAAAGTGCCTCTGTTGGATTTCCCTGTGTTTTAGCAGAGCAGGGAGGTTTTGTCAAAAGGAAAAGGTGACAGTCTGCAGTTATGGAAAAGGAGGGAATGTCGGGTAGGGGGTTAGTAGAAAAAGGGGAGTACCATGTCTCACCTTCGGGCAATCCCGCCCCAATCCCAAAGGCCCCTACACCAGGAGACCGGCTCCCACCCGCTCGTCCACCCCCAGGGTCGGGAACCAACAGCAATGGCCTGCCCCTGGCCACTTGTATAGAGGATCGGCCGGAAGTAGGGAGGGAAATATACCCTCAGGTTTTCCGCAGCAGGTACTGGCCTATATTGGCAGAGCCCACTTGGAGATGTTTTCTCATAGTATCATTACTAGCCTTATGCACAAAGCAAATACAAGTCTGTTCTTATATGGAAATACTGGCATGTATAGGTGCACACAGCATGGACATATGTGGGCACAGCCAGTTTGAAAACTTCTTTTTTATACTTGCATGTATTATGGGGCAGGGCATCATGAAAATGTGTTGGGAAATACTCCTGTGCGCTGTTGGTGACTTGAATCTATTGGATTTATTTTATGAGTTACCCAACACAACTGATTGCAAGCTGTCTGGCTTTTTACCCAGTTTTTCACAGAAAGTGTGATGTATAATGCACAATTGTAACCCATTATTCAAAAGCATTTCTTGCTGGAGGAAACCACCCATCCCCCACGTCCTCTTGGCTGGTTTGGACACCCACCCTCACTAAGGCTGTCTCTCGGGCACGTATGTGGCACATGTTTAGGACCCCCCCATTAACCAATTCCTCGGCCGCCACTGGTATGTTGACACCCACACTCTTTTCAGACTTGGTCGCAGTCCTGCAACCATGGGTGCAACCCCATTGGGCCAAGTGGGCTCCAGACCACTCACCCCGCCGACATTCGGGGCCCTTCCCGAAGGGACCTGCTGGCCTTCAGAACCGTCATGCGCAGGTTTGTTGCCAGTGCCTTTCTTAGGCGTGAATTGTAAGGCAATTGGCGCTGCAATGGCGCATTTCCTTGAAAAACCGCCAACCTCAGACTAACTAGCACATCTGAATCCGCTTCCAAGACAATTAAAGTGTGTAAGACCAAAAAGCTCCCCTTTAAAGATTAGTGTACGCCCTACCTTTACATGCAGAAAAGGTTGGCTTTTATGTGGATATGAACTGTGCTTACCAGCAAGCATTACATAGCATAAAATGCTTAGTTAAACATGTTACGCATGCTTCTTATGCTGTTGCACCATATTTCATTCATGTGTGTGGTTGAGAGGGGGCACGGAACGGAATTGCCTTCTCTGCAACCCACATCTCCATTATTCAAAGGCCTAAGCATTTACACCAGCATGATAGAGCAACTGATTTGGATTCTTATGGAATCTGCCTGCTTTTTACAGCAGCTAAAAGCAGCAGGTCGGATTCCAAAGGATTCCATTGCAAACACTGCCTGCCATGCATAAATGAAAGGCAGCATTTACTCAATTTGCAATACAGAATAAAAGAACTAAGGCATAGAGCTTATTGCGCCTACATTCACACCTTTGCTTTGCACTTCATGGTGTAAATTACTAAAATTGTATGCAGGGGACCTGTTTATAGGTAAAGGCAAATGTGACAGGTCCCCTCATGCCATTTACATGTTTAAGTAAAAGGACCCCCTGTATTCCTTAAGGTGCTGAAAGAACAATGCTGTAAAATAGGATATTGTTTTCAATGCAGGGTGTGAAAAATAAAAGGTACAATGCTATTGCTTTGGCTAAACATATTTCTCTTCGTATTTATGTATTGTCAGGTTGCTTTATAATGGGATTGTTTTTAAAGCAAACACTATACAACGGTATTACTGTATTCCTTGAAAGCTAAAACTTAATTATTTTTTACCAAACAGATCTCAGAAGGTATTTGGTCAAGTGCCTTTAGAGGAGGTTAAAATCCTGGGTTTGCTGCTTGAACAACGATTGTTGCCTAACCGTGCGCTAACTGCAGAAAGTGGTATCCTAGAGGTATTAAAAATAGTCTACCTTGCAGTGGGGCAGATGTCATGGTTCTAGGGACACTATGGTGTCTCCTCACGCTCCTCCATTAGTGGCCCTGTGGCCGCCAGCTATAATCGCTTTATTGTTGCAGTGACCGTCCCTCAATTCCCATATCACTTAATTAGACAGGTATATATGCATAGTCACATCAGCCAGTCACTGCAGCAAAGACTATAGCATAGCAGACTCATATTAACTTCCTGCCTTCTTGCTGCCAGTCCCTGGCGTTACTTTGGCCATTCAGAGTTTTACTCCAAATGAGAAGGAGTGAAGCTGGAAGCTATGCCCGGTTATATCATGTGTGGCTAGGGAAAGTCAGCTGCTACTGGATCCTGACCCTGAGGGCGGTAATATGTGGGCTTGAGAGGAGTTTTAGGTCAGGAAGAAAGGAAGAATACTCTAAATAATTTCCCTAATGACCATGCCCTATTAATAGCATATTGTAAAGTTGAAAATCCTGAGATTAAAATAAATAAGAGCATTAGAGACTTCAGCTCCCATGATGCCCTGGGTACTGAGACGAGGAAGAGGGGCTTACAGTTGTAGAACTGTGATGTGCGGTCTAGTAGTTGTAATAACCAACACCCGAGTCGGACGTTTAAACATTTAAAGTCCCTTCGGGTGCAGGCCATTAGGGGAAAGCAGTGGAAGCAGTAGAAGCCGGAGGTAGAAGGAGACGCTGCTGCGTTGCATGCCGAATGCCAAGTTGCGAAAGTAGCAGAGGTTGGGAAACCTGTATGCAGAGGATGCGCAGCGGGATGCGACACTAAGAGGAGCTGTACCGTGCAAGAGAGAAGCCCGCCTGGTACTACATGCTGTTCCGGTGCCTGGCATCCCGCCCGAGTGTGAGCAGAGCAGAAAGGGCTCCTTTACGAGATGCACGAGCGACGGGAGCTTTCTCTGAGCTGTCAGACTCCTGTGCAAACCCAACTGAAGAAGAAACAGGAGCAGTGGGTCCAGCAGAGATGAGCATAAAGACCGGTGAATTGGCCTTCGATAGGTGACCCCCGGGTGCTCCGAAACAGACCGCTGGCTCCAAAGAAAGATTTTGAATACCAAACTAATGGTTTGAGGCATTTTGGGCATAACTCCTATCTTAAGAGAGAAAATGAAAAAGGAATATTGTAACCATTATTGTCAAAGTCAAAAGGGGACAATATTTAAACCTGATGTAGAAGAATACTGTAACCAGCATTGCCTCAGCCAAAGAAAGGCAATTAAAGGCAAACAAAGTGAATGTGATTTACAAAGATCCCTTTTCGAAGCAGTTCTATGTTCATTTATTGGCCATTTCTTTTAGCGCACTTTTTCCTGAAAATTTTTGTTAATGTTACTGTAAACTTATAGAAGAAGTTACAAATCCATTGTGGTTGTTGGAAATCCAAAGTTTTATTCATGAAACCAATGCTGATTTAACTTTCCCCATTGAGGATTGAACTGTGGAAAGTTTTGAAGTGAACCTCATTACAAAGCACTGATAGTAGTTGTAGGAATTTTTATCCTGGCAAGCGAGTATACCAGGAAAGTGATAATTAGTGGTTAGTCCTGGCAGGCGAGTGGATCAGGAACAAGAAAAGTTGAAGTACTGCAATGTGGTAGAAGGTTGTGGTGGAAAGAAAGTGGTACATCCACTGGTATGCTTTGTTGAATTTTGTGAAACCATCCTGACAGAACTCTGTTGCTTATAGAGAAGAAATGTGATATCATGTAGAGTGGTTGGTATTCAGAGAAAAGGATCATTATATTGTGTACTGATTTGATATATGGAGACAAAGGGCCTCATTAAGGGACCGGCGGTAACCCTGCCGGTTCTACTTGTGGGTTGCCGCCGGGCCCATAAAAATGTACTGGCTCCTGACTTCCCGGTGCCACCAGCTCATTACGAGTCCGGCGGCCGGGAAGTCCCCGGGACTCGGTTAATCCCCATTCCCATAGAGTCCAATAGGACTCTATGGGAGTGGGGACACGGAAGTGCTGGTCCCATTGCTAACAGTGCCAGTGCTTCTGTGATGGGTTTGCTTACCGTGAACACTGCGGCACAGCGCCAGCGACTCTGGCAGGCAAACACGTTGTTTTCCGGTCCGGAACCAAGGGTGCTGGTGAGCTTACCGGCACCCTTATTTCCGGACCAGCAAACTTGTCATGAGGCCCAAAGACTTTTTCTTTTGGTTTGTGAAACGACAGATTGTGAACAATTTAAACAGTGCCTGGATGAGTGAGGGATCCTACTTTAAAAAGAAGACATTCCAATTGCCAAGTTAAGGACTTATGGAATTAAAGGATTTTTGTGTTATACTTGAATTGTAACTTCGTTATTGAAAATCACTTTTTTAATTTTGGACATAGATTTGAAACATCCAGAATTGATCCAGGAGAGGGGGATTCACCCCTGGTTACAAGAATGCATGTTTATTTCTGTGTTTGAATATAAATGTTATTTTTATGTTAGATTATCGGGCATTTGTATAACACCTTTTGCCATTGGTATGATTCTAAAGCGCTGTGGGTTGAACCACCTTGGGGATCGTAGTTCAGGTCAGTGGAGAGAGTAGTGTAGTAAATACTTGAATACACCCGGTATGTGTGCAGCTAGGGCAGAATAAGTGATGTGCAGCTGCATTCTACTACTAGGTGTGGTGCGGTGGTTGTGTGTCACCAGTAGAAGGCCAGTTGGATTGGGTAGCTGCATTCTGGCAGCGGCAAAGATTGTGAAAGGGATTATGTGTGCAGCTAGGCTGCTTTTCGTGGGTTATAGCTTGGTACAGAGGAGAGAGTTAGCATATTGGTGTGTTTGAGTGTCTGTGTGGATTGGAAGGAGACTCTGTTCCTGATGACCTTCCATTGTCTGTCGATGGGATCGTATCTCCCTTTGGGGTTCAGGGCTATTAGGCTAAGGTCCTCCCTGTGTCTTGTTGGGTCTGCAATTGCTTGTTGGTGTACCGCTACATCCAGTTCAGTTCTATCGGTCCTAGCACTACATCCTAGAAATTATGGCCGGTGCTTGTGAGCCCGGTCCAGGATCATCGCCTATGGTCATCCCTATGTCTTGCTGAGTCCGCAATTGCTTGTTGGTGGCGCCTCCTCACTGTGCGGTTGCATCAAGTTCTGTACTGATGGGCGGACAAATACATCCTAGATGTGGTGGCTGGTACTCAGAGAAACCGAAGGTCCAACATCTGGCCAGGTCTTTTTGTTTGTGCTGTGTCTGATTAACACAGTTAGGTACAACACATTGACGTCCCTTGCTGGTACTTGCTTCGCCAGTTTCGTTGCCTGATTTCTTGAGTGTATTCTATTGAATGTGGGAATAAAGTTAGAGCATAAGTGCTATTGGATCCATGATTTCGGGTATTACCGTCCTAATTTATGGACCAAATTTGAGAAATTGCACTGCATCAAAGCTCCTTGCAAGAGCTGGGTGTGCTAGAGCGCTTGAGTGCTTATCTGATATGAGAGCGTAGTGAGTAACAGCAAGAGACAAAGAGCGAGCCCAGTAAAGCATCAGAATACAGGTGTTACTGCACCCCACATGAAGGGAGTTCCGGGATCAATTCCTCAACAGATTAGATTAAGCATCAAATGATCCGAGAAAATGTAAGTCTGTTGAACGATGACAACCAGATCTGGCTCCAATCATTTCATTTCAATATAGGTGCTAGAAGGCCCTCGTCGGCACTTCAGCTCAATACATTCCCATATAGGTAGGATTAGCAAAGATATAAGTGCTGGTAGGCCCTCAGTATTTAGTTCTGCTCAAACATTTCCAGATAAGTAAGATTAGCAAGGATAGCCATCTGCTGGCCTGATAACGTAGTGCACAACTGGAGTGGGCAATGATCAAACTCAGTCATGGCATTTGCCCATAAGTGCTATTAGGTATTGGGTTACGAGTCTAGCACAGTCAATCCAGATAATTGGAGATAGATATCTCTTGGCCTCAGAGAGTAGTGTATACTTGGTGGAGGAAGGCAATGATTCAACTCCGTCATAGCCTAGGTACATAAGTGGTACTACGATTCGGGTTTGAAGTCTAGGGCAATGGCTCCAGATAGTTTGAGGTAGATATCTCCTGGCCTGAGAGCCTTTTGAAGGGGCTACCAAACTATTGTTTGGACGTGGTGGTAGGTTGAGTGATCAGAGCGGTCCTGTACATGTTTTTAGGGAAAGAGACAGGGTTTGAGTGCCTTCCGGAAAGCCATGTAGTCTTGGCTATGTCTAATGCGGGGAGGCAGTGAGTTCAACAAAGTTGGCGCCAGGGTTCAGTAGGCGGACCCTCCGATCCTGGTCGAATCGGAGGCGGGGACCATTAGGAGGAGGGCCGTGCTTGACCTTAGTGTGTGGGTTGGGTGGTAATGCGTAATCATTTCTTGTAGGTATTTGGGACCTGCTTTGTGCCCCATTATTTGATTAATACACAGGATTTTGGAGGTGGCCCTGTGTCCAATTGGGAGCCAGTGTAGGGTGCGGAGAGCAGGTGAGATGTGGTCCCTTCGTCCCAGTGCGAGACGCACTCTGGCAGCCGAGTTCTGGAATCTTTGGAGTTTGTTTAGTTGGTAGGCCGGTGCACCCAGGTAGAGGGAGTTTGCATAGTCAAGTCTGGGCGTGACGATGGGCATAGTTGCAGCCAATCTATTGGGGTAGGTGAGGTAATGGAAGATGTGCTTCAGAAGCCTAAGGGGGAAGTTACAGGATTTGGATGCATTGTTGATGTGGTGAGACAGAGTTATGCCTGAGTCCACTGTGCAGCTGTGGTTTTTGACAGTGGTGGTGGTCGTGGGGGGGGAAGCCGAGTGAGGGTGGCCAAGGACGCGGTTGGGGAATAGAGTTGTTTTGCCGCGTACCATGATCTCAATTTTCCCTGGGTTCAGGAGATGGTTAGTCGTCATACAGTGGCCAATGCCAGTGGCCAATGCCAGTGAGACAGGCTGCTAGTTCAGGGTGAGGTTCGGAGGTCAATTTAGGAATTCTCAAGATGATTTGTGTGTCATCTGCACAGTCCTAGTATGGGAGGTTGTGTGAGTGGATAATCCTCGGCCGAGGGGTGGTGTTATGGTTGAAGAGAAGGCGTGAGAGGCAGGCGCATTGGGGTACTCCAGTGTTCACAGGGTGTGCGGTGGAGAGGAAAGGGGGGAGATGGGTTCTTTCCTGTATATCAGTTGAGCAGTGAATCTCGTATTCCTAGGGAGTGCCGTCTGTCAAGGAGGATCATGTGGTTAATGGTGTCAATTGTTGCCGGGAGGTCATGAGGAATAAGTGACGCGCATCCTTCTGAGTCTGCTGTGACTTTGAAGCCATCCCAGGTAGAGATCAGTCTGGTTTCTGTTCCGCGGCGTGGATGGAAAGCTGGTTGCGCGGGGGCTAGTTGATTGGGTGATTCCACAAAACCATTGAGCTGTAAGTATGCCGTGCGGTCGATGAGCTTTGCCAAGAACCGGGTGTATGAAGTTTGAACAGCCAAATAATCCCTGTACGATTTTGTTGTATGTGGAAGTGTGAGGGACAGAAATCCTTGGACATTCGGTCATTTTACTTTAGCCTTAGTTTGATAGGTAGGGGCACCCTTATTAGTTTAGGGGAAGTATTGGTTAATAAAATGGCTACTTCGGAGAAGTCTCTATCTACTTATGCGCCTCGCATTTTAGACCCCTCACAGCTCGGAGACTGTGCAATTCTGATGTGTGCAGTTCTGAAAAGGTAAGGCTGTCTTTAGTGTGCATGTTTTAGCTATTTCGGGACTTGTCCAGAGCAGTGTTTCATTTGCACTCCAGGTTAGTAACATACACTATGGGATTGATAGTGGTATCTGTCACACTCTTTTGTAACTAGCTTAGAAAGGTGTGTTGGTGTATCTGTGGTGGGTCAAATTTGGTGTTGCAGAATGCTGGAGGTAATTCCTCCACTTTACAGCCAAAAAAAGCCAAATAGGTGGAATTGCCAGCTAGCGGATTTACCGCTGGTGGTAATTCTGTCCAAAACCCCATGGAGTCCTATGGACGCTAATAAATGGGGACTAACATTGCCTACCACCACTTGTAATCTGGCGGTAATTCCGCCGGACCAAATGGTGGTAACAGTAAATCCGTTCGGTGGTATTTCAGCAGATTTACCGCCGACATACCACCAAACTTATAATGAGGGCCTTTTCCAAAGTTAAGCCCCTTTGAGTCATTTTTGGTCCTTCTATCACTAGGAAATCACAGATACACGCTGGTGTTTGTTGTTTTAGGTATCACGAGGGGCTTTTCAGGCATATTTGTCCTTTCCTTGCTTAGAAATGATTACCAGGGCATTTGTGGATGCCAAGTTGGGCTACTCTAATGCTACCTATATGGGGGCACGTGCCTTTTCAATACAGTGACTTCAAACCGTGCGAAGTTGTGTGGCTAAGATAGTTTCTAACCCTTATAGAGGGCTCACGCTACCCCAATTCTTCATCGACTGCAATGGCTGCCCGAACAAGCAAGAATCCAATTCAAGGTGGTCCCCTTTAGTGTACACATGTTTTCACAATGCCACTCAAAAATTAATTTCTATAAACCTAGTACAACATTGGACCCTCTCTTCGTAACGCTTGCTACCCCTGCTGGTGGCAAAAGAATTTCAATCCGGGGCACCACCGTCGAATTCTCTCCCTGAAAATGGAGCTGCGGAGTAGACATTTTCTTAGTTTAAGAAACGAAAGACATGTCTTTTTAGTGCTCACTTCCACGCTTCGGCTGGGCCTGAAATGTACAGTACTGCTTTTATGCCTTCGGATTCAAGTACCCTATAAAAGTCATTAACGTAACATAAAGTAACATAACGTCCTGATAGGCCAGCTACCGCTCCTATCACATACTAGGCAGTGAAGTTGAAAGCCTGGGATTCACACACTTTCAAAGGCTGGTTATTAAAAACAAAGGATGAGTGTATTTGTGTAATCATTGTAACAATTTTGAACTTTTCCATGTAAGCAAGCGCACAGATGCCCTAGGGCTTGGCGCGCTCTACGAGCAACACAAATAAATAAATAAATAAGCTCGAGTTACCCAAATACAAAGTTTGGTGCTTAAATGACCCTGTTGCAGCTTCACTTTCTCGGCATAATGGGGTCTGTTCCTCACAATCTTCCTCTCATGCAGAACTTTCTGGAGCTCCCTCCTCTGCAACGCACAGAGACAGGGTCTGGATCACTTTAGGTTCCCTGAGGCTGGCCATTGTTATTATTATTTTATCATTATTATTAGGTTATTTATTGAGCACAACCTAGCGTCGGGAAGAAACGGAGCACTTTACAAACATAGGGGAAGAATAAGGTTGGGGAGCAGAGAAACAAGGGAGTGGGGATCTAACAACAGGGGAGGGGGGTGTGAGGAGTCAGGTCTGAAACTCGGACACCAGTGCTTTATAGTTTTGGTCAGAGTTGTATTTATTTTTTAAAGGGGGGTTTGGGAAGGGCCTCTCTGTCCCTGCACTAGAGGAGCTTCCCTGTCTAAAACCAAAACTACGGCTCTGCCAGCGATCACAATTTCCAAAGCAAAACGTTCTGTGTCCAAAGTTCTATTCTTTTTTTAAAAAAAAACCTTTATGTATAGGCAGAAGCTTAAAACACACACAGTCGTGGATACTTCACAAGGAATTGCCGGAATGCAGTTCACAGTACACAGTTGCAGTTATTGCATATAGATGTTCCTGAATATACTTGGCATAACACAGTGTTGCACAACACCATGGCATTACACATTACTCATGTGATTGTTCAGGCGAGGGCGGATCTGAGTTGCCCTCCGACAGCCTAATGAGGTAGGTACAAAATGCAGACCACACATTTTTGGGTCGGGAGCGTGTGGGGAGGGAGGTAATGTATTCCTCTTCGCACGTCTGTGACCAGGTAGGTGCCTTCACCCACATGTCAAAGGTGGGAGGGGAGGAGCGCTTCCAACATTGCAACACATTTTTTAGCCACCATACAGCTGACGTTCAGAAATCTAGACATTTTCTTTGCACTATCACTTCTCCTCACCCCAAACAGCACCCCGAATGGGTCAGGTTCAACCGTGGCCTCCACAATGTCAGAGAGAGCCTGCAGGACCTCATCCCAGAACCCGCTGAGCTCAGGGCAGGTCCAGAACATATGAATCTGGTAGGCACCTTCAATATGGCACCTAGCACAAGCATGTGCCTGGTTTCGAGTAAATTTAGCAATTTTGTGTGGAGTATAATATAGCCTGTTCAACAATTTATATTGCATGCAGCGAAACCTGAAGTTAAGGGAGACTCGGTGCGTGTGAGAGCACATTTTCTTCCACATATCGTCTGAGATCTCGGTACCGAGTTCATCGGCCCATTCATCCCGTGTCGTATAGGGTTGGTCGGGAGATTTAGCTAATAGCATTTTGTACAGAGCAGAGACCACTCCCCGGGCATCATCCGAGTTGGCCATATAGACTATTTCCGGCATGTCCGGGGGTTCGTTCGGGTAGGTTGGACACATGACCGGGATCGCCGCCCGAAGTCTATAGTACTGCAGCATTTCCAGTGCTGACCCAGAGTGGCCAGGGCGCCAGGTTTGTGGAGTGATGAACTTCCCTTCGGGGAACAGATCGGTCAATGCCTGATAGCTCAGTGCCAGCCAGTGCTGGGCCAGGAGTTTATCGTGTGTAGGCTCAAGCCCGGGGAATCCCCAAATTGGGAGCCACTTGTAGTAGTGACGTGTGTCAGAGGATAGGGATAGTAGCCGAGACCATGCCAGTAAGGTGGTTGCAACAGGGTCGGAGGGAGTGTCTACCTCGTAGTTGTGATGAAGGATCAGGGACATGATGTTTACATCAGCTGCCACGAGCCTCTCTAACTTGACGTGGGGTGGAACTGAGAGCCTCGGGTACCAGTATGTGGCATATTGGGCCTGTGCCGCTATCCACTATAATACCAGGTTGGGGGCAGTGAAGCCACCTCTCTCATAGGGCAAGGTCATATAGATCCACATTTTGCGGACCGCGCCTGCATGCCATAGGAATTGTGCACAAGATTTATGTATCCTGACAAAGTACTGTTTCCCGGGCCAATCGCAAAAATATAAACCAATTTAGGGACCAGGATCATTTTGACCAGCAAGAGTTTTCTGGCTAGCGAAAGGGGAAGAGAGCGCTATCTTAATAGTTTGGTCTCAGTGTAACGTGCCGCCGCCATATAGTTCTCAGCTAGCAGGGTCGATTTGTCTAAGGAAACATGGATCCCCAAGTATTTAACCCTCCAGGGGACCAGCGGAGGGGGTATTCACACTCAGGTTGTTGTTTTTTTTTCGTGAGCGGGAATATCTCGGACTTGGAGTAGTTTATCGAGAAGCCAGAGAAGGAGTCTATTCGCGTTATGTCACGCAGACTGGGGTCCAGATGAGTGGCAGGGCTCCTGACATACAGCAATACATCGTCTGCATAGAGCAAGATTATCTCCGGTGTAACTTTCAGTCGTATTCCCATGACGCGCTCGGACATAATCCGCCATAGGTTCAATGACCAACGCAAAAAGAATGGGAGAAAATGGGCAACCGTGTCGGGTGCCCCTGAGGAGTGTGAATGGTGCAGATGTTAGGGAGGTAACCAGGACCCTAGCTGTGGGACACGTATGCAGTAAATTAATGTATCTTCCTCTTTGCCTCCGCTTTCTCTCCCCCTCTCCCCTGCTAAAATTACTGAAACTGCCCTGAATCTGCAACTGGGCCACTCACCGTTCTCGGTCCCTGCCCAGCCACTCTCCTCTGAACTGCCTCCCGGGCAACCCCTGCACTGCGGGACTGTGTCTGTATCCCTACAGCTCCCCTTCCCAGCACTTGTCTGCACTTACCTCGCACTTGCCACTAGCTGGCCCTTGCTATTTATAATGGTTTTTGCTTATAACCCTGTACTGCACTTTCCCCTCTCCCTTTCCCCTTGCACTTTTCCCTTCCCCTCTACCCCTGCACTTGCACGATCTGAATGACACCTGGCCTCGTAGGATCGTTGTCTGTCTCCCCCTGTTCCCCCTCATGGCTCGTCGCGCCTTGAAACACTTGTGTATAGGCGCGTTACAAATGCCATATCATATCATATCATGCCATATCATATCATATCATATCTAATCATATTTGGGCCCACACCCATCTTCCCCAGGACTTGCCACATGTACCGCCACAAGACTATGTCGAAGGCCTTCTGGGCATCTAGCGTGACCGCCACGGCCTCCGCATTTAGATCGATCCTGGCCATGACATTGAAAAGAAGCCTAATATTAAGTGCAGTCCAGCCGCCTTGGTCTTCATGCACCAAGTGTGGCACGATCGGTAGGAAACTGTTCGCTATAAACTTTGCAAATGTCTTTGTGTCCAGGTTCATTAATGACAAGGGTCTGTAGGATCCACATTCGTCACCAGGTTTCCCAGGCTTTAGAAGAATGGTTATACGTTCTTCCCACAGTGAGGGGGGGGAACAGTGGATTCCCGGAGCGATTCAGTCCAGACCTCAAGCAATCTGGGCACCATGAGTGCTATGTTCCTGGGAGAATTCAGAGGTGAGGCCATTGGGTCCGGGGGCCTTGCCCTTCGGCAGGTCGGAGATGGCCTTAACTATTTCATCAAGCGTGATGGGGTCGTCCAGTTGTTCTTTGGTTGCATGGGATATGTACGTCATGGGGACCTGGTCAAGAAACTCACGCATGCGATCTACGCTATGTTCCAGGTGTGGGGTGTACAGTTCAGTGTGAAATTGTGTGAATACCTCCAATATCTGGTGGACCATCCATTTCGGGATGCCATGTGCATCCTTGACACTCTCGTACTGTCAGTGGCCCCCCTCAGAGCAGGCCAATCTAGCTAGTGTTCTCCCCGGCCTTTCACCATCCCCGTAATTTCTTAGCAGAGCATGGACGGGAGAAATAGCGTACTCCCCTCAAGGCAAAAAAAAAGCCCCAATGCCAGTTTAGCAGGGGTAGCTGCCGTTGCACACTCCCGTTCCAGCTCCTTAAGTTTGGTCTCAGAGCGGCACAGGTCATTCTGTATTACTCTTAGAATTTCCACCTCCTTAGATATGGACATGCCCCTAATATACACTTTAAAGGCTTCCCAGCGCACGCCCATCGTAGTATCATGTTGTGTGTTGCAGGCAAAGAAGGTTTCTATGTCCGAGAGGATCTCGGCCCTGAAGACCACATCTAAGAGGGCCTCGGACTTGAAGCACCAAGCAGCGCGTGGGGGCGGGATCAATCCCAACACAATGGATAACGTTATTGGGGCATGGTCTGAGAGTGTACGAGGGAGTATCTGAGCACCTTCCACTTTGCCTATCAGCTCACCTGATGTGAGAAACAGATAAATCCGGGAAGAGCTATCATGCACCGAAGAGTAGTATATGTATTCTCGCGGCAGGGGGGTTAAGAACCCGCTAGACGTCTCTCGTGCCGAGTGATATCATGTGTGTATGCAATCTCCGAGCCACATACGACAATGACCTAGGTGCAGCTGCAGTCCTGTCCAAATTGGTGTCTAGTATCCGATTCATATGCCCCCCCCCCCCAGATAATCTGCACTCCAACATACCCCATGAGGATGGCAGCAATGGTGTCAAAAGATTCAGGTGAGTCAACGTTAGGGGCATACGTGTTCACAATCAGGTATTCACCATTCGCTAGCATGCAGTGTAAAATGACATATCTGCCCTCCGGATCTATATATCTCTTCTTTAGTATAAACCTGACTGTCTTATGGATTAACGTTAAGACCCCTCTAGCCTGTGTGGAATAGGTTGTAAAGAATCTATTCAACCCCCAAGATGGAGCCAAGGAGGTTGCAAGCCGGCCGCAGGTGTGGGTCTCCTGCAGCAGAAGTATTTTTATGCCATGTCTCTGGGCACACGCAGCGATCTTACAAGTCTTTGTGAAATTGCCTATCCCAATGACATTCCACGACATTAATTGTAATGCCGTGTTAGTTTTTCAAGGGACATCCCAGCTGTCGCGCCTCTGTGCATCCAATACTGCATTAGTTACACCACCGGTTTGTTTACCAGATCTATGCAATGCTGTAACACCTCTGCCATTTTTAACATAACTCCTCCAAACACATCCACCACCCTCCCTCACCGCCCACCCCATTGGAGCAGTGTAACTCCCTTTCCCTCTGGTCCAAACATCGGCAGGCCGCCCCCAACTTGGCCTAACTATGGCGCTCGGCCAACGGGGCCATGCATGCAACAGAACCCCAGACATAATTATTGCAGCTGCAGTGGGGTGAGCGGCTGCCGTGCGACCCGCACAAAGGATTTGTGGCAGGGCGCCACACATTGTTGCATACGCTTGGTAATGACAATTCAAGATATTCTATTAACTCATGAGAAGAAGGATGGTAATGCTAACATTTGGAGCCATTAAACAGGGCCCGCACCAACACTATCAATACCAGCGTTGCACTGTGCAGTAAAATGGAAAAGTAGCAGTATGAGGTGACGACAACGCATGGGCAGAGGTACAGTGAAGACATGCTAGCCAATGCGTGGTAGTGCAAACCGGAGCCCACCAAGGGGCCCACCGTGTGCCCCAGATTGGACGGACAGTGCCTGTCTCAGTTCCATACCACATAGGGATGCCGAATCATAGGCTCAGGAGCAGGTCACACCAGACGGAGCAGTCCACCATTCAATCATTGTCCATCAGGTCAATAGAAGGGTTATTCAGTAGGACTTGTGCTTCGATGAACATCACTGCTTCCTCCGGTACAGTGAAGAAATAGAGCTTGTCTCTGAAAGGGAACTTGAGGCGTGCATGGAATAGAATTGCATAGGGGATGTTCCGTTCCCTGAGTATCTTTTTCACACCAGTGAATTGGCGCCTCTCCTGTTGCACCCCAACCGAAAAGTCTGGGAAAATTCTAATAATCTGCGAGCCCAATCTGAGTTCTCCCTTCTCCCTCGCAAGGCAGAGAATGTGATCTCTGTCCCTGTAGCTGAGCAGTTTTGCGCTTATGGGTCTTGGGAAGTCTCCTGGTTTGGGGCGCAGGGCCAGCGCCCTATACGCTCGCTCATCAGCAAAGAGGGGAGACAGCTCGGTATTGTCCAGCAGTTCTTTCAACAGGGCTTCTGTCACCAATTCCATCTTTCCCTTAAGAGCGTTTTCCGGCACGCCAATAATTCAAATATTATTCCTACATGATCTGGACTCCAAATCATCGCATTTTGCTTTGACAGACTTCATATCCTTAGTAAGGGAGGCCACTGCATCTTGAAGCACATGTGTCCCGTCCTCGTTAGTGCTGATCCTGGCCTCGGCCTCCATGATTCTAGTGCCTGTGTGGTCCAGCTGCGATTTGAGTGATGCCACATTCGCATTAATGTCGTCAAGTTTTTCGTGGAAGGAAGCAAAGTTTTTTTCATGATGGCCAAGTCTGGAGTGGGTGCTCCCATGGGTGCTGACATGTCCTACTGGCAGTTTGATGTTTGCCCCTGTTCAGGCTTCTGCGTTGCTTTAGTGAATTTATCCATGGTGCCAGTCTTACTTGCGCCTCGAGATCGGTTGGACATTATCAGGACAAAGAAGAGTCTGCTGGCAGGGCGTGCAGTGGTCGGGCCAGGCCAGGGCCCTCTGGCATAGTGGTTGGGCCTGGCTGTAGGCTAGGGGAGACACAAGATGTTGCAGTGGGTATAGAGCGCCTCAGTATCTCCAGTGGTGCAGCAGAGTCCCGGACCTCTGATCCTTTCAGTGCAGGGCGGCGCAGCGATTAGCACGTTGGTCCCACTGTGGGCGTCCAGGCCAGGCCAGGAGCAGGGCGAGGAATGAGCAATGGTGCAGTGAGGGTGCACGGTGGTAGGGCAGGCAGCGGTCCTCTAGCGGCCCCACACCTGGCCTCAGAAGTCAACTGCAACATGGCTGCAATACAGGTTGGCTCATTCAGCCCGGTCTCAATAGCAGGGGAGTGCAGGTGGCGCGGGCCGCAGTATCAGCTGCAGGTCACTGGAGCCAGAACACTTGGTAGATCGGGCGTACTACCAGGAGGGATGGTGTCATCCAGTCCCGCCAGGTCCAAGACAGCGTTGGGGGTATAAGAGGAGTAAGGCCTGTGCTGGACTGCATGCAGTTTACAGTATGGAGGGTGGGGGCTCAGCAAGCGGGGCGGTGGGTAGCTGTGCACGAGAACACTCATGTTGTACAGGTCTCACCGCTTTCACGGGCCCCAGGAGGGCTAGAGTTCCAAAAAACAAACGTGGTATAGAGATTTGCCACCTCCAGGGGCCTCACAGCAGTTAGTATTCTGTTGTGGTAGGTCCAGGCTGCGTGAGAGCGGATTCAGAGGCACAGGAGGTCACGTTGTAGTCAGGAGGGGGCTAGTTGCACATCCTGCAGAGGGTCAGGCCAAGAGATGCCTGAGCAGGTCAATAACGCGGCCTCGCACCACGGTAGCCGCTCTTGGCCCCAACAATTAGGCAGAGCGGGGTGTGAGCTGTAGTGCAGGAGCCATGGTGCATGTTAGCACTGATGTCGTTGGAGGGCCGGGACGGCGCCATGCTGTCATGAGAAAGCGCCAGCGGAGCGGGTACGGGTCAGTGTCCCAGCACGAAACAGCACTGGAGCCGGCAAGAGGTGCCGTGGCCCGTCCCTCCCCCTGGGGGCTCACATGCTCATTCTTGCTCAGCAGCCAGCAGCAGCACAACAGGCAAGTCTTGCGGGGAGAGGGCTCCGAGGATTGGGGTGAAGCCACTCCTCCGCAGCCCAGGCCCCGCCGCGCTGATCCTTCCCTCTTCACGCAGGGGTGTAGTCGGAAGCTTCTACGGCGTAGCGCGAGCTGCGATGGCGCGCAGGTATGGGTGGTCGCCAGCCGCAGGGTCCCAGCCAAAGCTCCTGCAGCCCTGCATTAGGTGTGGGCGGGCACAGGAGAGTGCCGCCAAGTCCTGCAGGAGTCTGTGCAGGCAGGTAAGGCCACCACCACAGGGCGCTGGGAGGCGGCAGCAGAAGGCAGAGGTCACGCCGCGCAGGCAGGAGTCCCTCACACGGCCGAGGGGGGGTTGACAGTTCCAAGAATTCCCCAAAAGGTGCCCCCTGGTTCCGTCAGGAGATGGTAGTCTTCTCAGGATCGGATGGCCAGCGATGCCGCTATTCTAGGAGGATTGCAGCTGGTGTAGCACGGAGCTCTGTGGCTAAGCGTCCATTTTCGGGCTGCTCAACAGCGACCCCCCCCCCCAAAGTTCTATTCTGACCCTCACATTCTAACAAAACAATTCTAAAGTGGAAAGGAAAAATGTCTTTGGCCTTGAGTGATGCGTACCTCCAACACAACAAGTTCCAAAGGATAGATTTCCTTATGCCAGAGGGGAATTCTCTTCCACACGATTTTTCTTCTCTCTGGTTTCTGTTCAGCATTATCAGTCTCTTGATTATGAACACAACTGCCTGGCGCACAAAACAACTTGCCCCTTGGAATTTGCTGTATTTAGGATGCCTGGTGTACTCTCCTGCCAGGTTTCTTTTCACCTTTAATATATTGCCTCTGCATTTTCCTGATGTGTTCTGGTTAGGATTTCTCTCAATCAATTTAATTTTACACTTTATTTATCTTCATGCCTGATATGTCTTCCAATCAGGGCTTTCTCAAAAAAGCACATGTTCACAATTAGCATCCACCTGGCATACTCTCCTGCCAGGGAATTTCTTTCAATGACACTCTTGCAACTTGCATCTGCCTGGTATACCCTCCTGCCAGTTCCTTCTTACATAGGAGTTTCTTTATAGTTTCAAACTGCCTGGTATATTCTCCTGCCAGGGCATTTGTTATACATGCACTTTCTTGCACCTTCAAACACACCTTCAAATTGCCTGGTATATTCTTCTACCAGGGCTTTCCTAAACAAGCTTGTAACTGCCTGGTACACTCTCCTGCAAGGTGTTTCTCAAAGCACACTTGTACCTGCCTGGTATCCTCTTGTACCAGCGCTTCCTTAAACACACTTGCAATAGCCTGGTATTTTCATCTGGCAGGACTTCCTTATGTGTCTTCACGGAATGCCTCTTAGACCCTCGTTCTCGCGGTCACTTCCGAGAGATGCAGTCTTCTCCCGCCAGCAGCTCCCTCTGATCAGCTGCTTACTATACGCATTAAGGCATTAGGTATGGGTGAGATATCCTCAGAAGAGAAAGGGGATTAATAGGTATCATAAGATGATGACATGGCACTTCCACGTTGGTTATCCCCCCCCATGTGATCCTCCCTCACATAGCCTCACCAGGGTCAGGATCAGGTAGCGCATGCCATCCCCTAACCACATGAGGGGCGGTCACTGCTGGGAAAGAAGTACTAACACCGTCGGATTCATCACGGAGGGCAATAGTCAGCAATGGATTTACAAGTAACCAGGGGAGGAAACAGTGGGGATTAGATCACCCAGTCTCGGGCAAGGCTCCATCCTATCACCCCTCAAGCACTCCCTTGTGCACCCCCTCTTAAAAGCCATATGCGGACCCTTCCTGCCCGGCTTACTACCACCCTATCTCCACTACCCCCTTCCTAGGCAAACTCCTGAAGAAGTTGGTCATCTTCCAATTTATCAACTACACTGAATCTATTAGCTGTCTCCACAACCACCAGTCTGACTTCAGAGCAGCCAGAGGCACAGAAACTGCTCTCCTGAACACCTGTGATGACTTGCTTTCAAACCTTGACTCCAACTCTCCTTCCGTTCTCATCCTCCTCAATCTGTCTTCTGCCTTTGACTTTGACAGACTCAATCATTCCACCCTCATAAAGCGGCTACATGATACCCTGGGCATCAGGGACCAGGCACTGTAAGGGCTGACCTCTTTCCTCTCGATTCAGCCTTGCCAAGTGCATCTGGGCCTGTTTCTCCCCTCTATCTCACTCTCTACTTGCGGTGTCCCTCAGGGCTCTTTCTTCTCAACGTGGCTTTTCAACATTTACCTTACCCCTCTCACCCACCTGATCTCCACCTTTTTGCCTCATTTCCAATGTTATACGGTCACACCGCTCTCCTCTTCCTCCTCTCCTTCCTCACTGTCTGACTGCTATTCAGGCATGGTGTGCTGCTAACAATCTCTAATATAATGCCAGTAAGACTGAGATTCTTCTGACTGGGACTCCTACCCCCTCCTTCCCTCCTTTTCTCTGGCCGCCCTCCTTGGGACCCCTCCCCTCACGCTTGTGTGAAGCAAAACACCTTGGTGTCATCTTCCATTTCTCTCTCTCCTTCTCACCTCATATCGCTGACCTGTCGAGAAATATAATGTTAAGCTTCACCTCCTCAGGGGCATTCTACCTTTCCTCACCTTCCCCCAGAAACGTAATGTCTCCAGAGCTCTGGTTCTCTCCAGTCTGGACTACTGTAACAGCCTCTTCCTTAATTTGCCTCTTTCCTCCCTCCGCCCTCTTCAACTAATCCAGAATAGGGCTGCAAGACTCATCCTTGGCCTCAAGCCCAGGGGCCACATCTCTCCAGCCCTAAAATCTCTCCGCTGGCTCCCGGTTGTTGAAAGGATCAAATGTAAGACCCTTTGCATCATCCACAAGGGTTTCTGAGGCTGGGGACCTCACTACATCTAACCTTCTCTCCCTAAATACCCACATGCTAGAGTCCTTCCTTCTTCTAGCTCTAACTCTCTGCAGGTCCGATGTTTCTCCAAGCTGAGAGTGGCGGTAGATCTCTTTCCTCAGCAGGAGCCTCCCTCTGGAACTGCCTCCCTGCCCTTCTCTCTGTCTTGACCGGATCTCTTTAAGTTCTGGAAGCTGCTCAAGCCCCTCCTTTTCTACACGTCATTCCTCTCCCCCTCCCCTGCTAGGTCCACCTTATTCGCCATTGTCTGGGTCGCCTGTACCCCTCATGAGCCTTACTGGGGTCAGGCTCTCCTTCAACCAGTGTTCCCCACTCTCCTTACCAGCACTTGTCCTCGGGAACCCTTCCCCGACTAGCCTACAGAGTCTGGACCACCCCCTCCTTCGCACTAGTTTACTCCCATCCCTAGTTCACCGAGCACTTTTCCCCCTGGGCCTCCCTTAGCACTTGCCCAGCCCTTCAGCCCCCCAACCCTGCACTTCTTCCCTGCACTTCTCCCTCTTCCCCTCTCACTGCACTTCTCCCCCTGGGCCTCCCTTAGCACTTGCCCAGCCCTTCAGCCCCCTTCCCCTGCATCTCTTCCCTGCACTTCTCCCTCTTCCCCTCTCCCTGCACTTCTCCCCCTGGGCCTCCCTTAGCACTTGCCCAGCCCTTCAGCCCCCCTCCCCTGCACTTCTTCCCAGCACTACTCCCTCTTCCCCTCTCACTGCACTTCTCCCCCTGGGCCTCCCTTAGCACTTGCCCAGCCCTTCAGCCCCCCTCCCCTGCACCTCTTCCCTGCACTTCTCCCTGCAATTCTCCCCCTGGGCCTCCCGTAGCACTTGCCCAGCCCTTCAACCCCCCAACCCTGCACTTCTTCCCTGCACTTCTCCCTCTTCCCCTCTCACTGCACTTCTCCCCCTGGGCCTCCCTTAGCACTTGCCCAGCCCTTCAGCCCCCCTCCCCTGCACCTCTTCCCTGCACTTCTCCCTCTTCCCCTCGCCCTGCAATTCTCCCCCTGGGCCTCCCTTAGCACTTGCCCCGCCCTTCAGCCCCCCTCCCCTGCACTTCTTCCCTGCACTTCTCCCCCTGGTCCTCCCTTAGCACTTGCCCAGCCCTTGCCCCCCCCCTCTCCCCTGCACTTCTTCCCTGCACTTCTCCCTCTTCCCCTCTCCCTGCACTCCCTGTTACTGCACTTGAATGATACAAATGTCACAAGGCCTAGTAGGACCGTTACTGTTATTTTCTCCTTTGTCCAACCCCCCCCCCACCCCCCAGCCCCTGTCTTGTGGCACCTGGAAACACTTTTTGATGCATAGGCACCATACACATGTTCAATAAATAAATACATAAAAATAGTGAATTTCATTCAATGATATATAGATCTGTTGCTTGGCTTCAAATTATAGTCCATACTGTATTCTAACTATAATACTTTAAGTAATCTCTATACAGATACAATTCACATATTCCAGTTAACACTGTAAGTTCATTGTGGAAGGGTATGTTTTAAAAAAACACTATGAAGTGGACGTTTTCATTAATTTCTAATGGGTACAGTGAATCTAGTTTGTCTATCCAGTACATTTCCCGCTGTGACCATATCTTCTCCTTTGAGTGGTTGGTGCCCTACTTCTGGTACTGTGCATTTGAGTTGGGCTATTGTTTATGTTCTTTAAAATGTCTTGCCACAGGGTTGGGGGGGTTTCATTCCCTGTACGGATGGTAGATTTGTGTTCCGTCCAACAAGCTTTCACTTTGCAGGATTTTTGTCCTATGTAGTAGCGACCACAAGGGGAGTAAAACCATAAAAAACCTTCCTGGTGTTGCAAGTTGCAAAGTGATGTGGTTTCATGTTCTTGCCCGAATGTGGATGTTTGATAGGATCTCCCTTTATGATGTTATCACAGTTTTGGCAGTTAAGACACGGGTATGTGCCAACTTTGGGCTTTTGAAGGAATATCTGATTCATACGAATGACCCTCTCGGCTTTCACTAGTTGGGCATGAAAATTCCTCCCTCGTTCGGAAGCAATCATCTGTAGTTGTGGAAACAGATGTGTACGTCCAGGATCTAGTGGTTTGATTCTCCGGTTTCTCTTAATGATACGACTGATATTTCATAGTATAGAGGAATGGGAATTAATCTTTTCTAGTCTTTTCCATCAGTAATTCCTCTATCGTTTTGCCAGATGTTCTTCGATTACAGTATGTGGGTATCCTCTAGACTGAAAGCAATCTGTCATAGTTTCACGTTCTCTTATAAGGGTTTCATTGTCAGAAATTATTCTTTTGATTGAGAAATTGGCTGTATGGTAGACTGTTCTCGAGATGTTCAGGGTGAAATCATAAATAATGCAATGTGTTATTAACATCAGAAGGTTATCTTTAATTGTGGGTGACTGCTTTATTGTCTGTTATCCTAATCCCAACATCCAGAAAATGCAGCTTTGGTTTGCCAATCTCTAATGTGAATTTGATACGAGGATGGGACGAATTCAGGTATTCTATAAATTGTCGGCGTTCACCGCCTTTGTGCCAGGGCGTTTTCCCCCTTTCTTTGCTAAATATGGCGTCCCAGTGAGAAGGAATTGCTATTACTATAACAAGATGGGATCCAAACTATCGTGGACACAGAGGGGCTGCGCGCACGTTATACAGCGAGAGGATCTGCACGCTTCAACAAAAAGACTCCAAGAATCTCTTATAAAAAACACGAGGAAAAAGCTTGAAACAGTAAGACCTAGAGTGAGAAATGATGAGCCAGCACACGACAAAGTGGGGGCAGGGATACATTGTCAACTTCTGAAATGATATGATATGATAGGTTATTTATAACGCGCTTAATACCCAGAGGTATCTAAGCGCAGACCTGGGGATCGAACCTGTGTTGCTCCGTGTTGTCATGCTTCCAAGGCGAGCACGTTACCCCTGTGCTATCCTCCGAGAGGATACATGCAACAGGGGGCTGACATTCTGCTCACGAAACCTATTGGCAAAATGCAACTATGCAGTGATCTTGAAGGCTTCTTCGGACAACTCAGACTGCAGGAATTCTTTCATGACAAACAGGATGATATCCAGGCCCGCAATGGGATGGTGAATAACTGGGGCACAAACAGCTAAAAGAAGCAGAACTCCGACTGGACCCCTGAGCCTAGACGCAACGCAAACCTGGCCCGCTACATTGACCGTTTCAGAAATCGAGCAACGTCTGCCAATACTGGACAAGCGCATTAAACAGCCTTATAACCTGACACCCAAAGAACGGGAGGCTCCAAAATCCATGAAGAACTATCAGAGTATTACAATGAAACCTGTAAACAAAAGAGGAGCTGTAGTCATAATAGACACCAGCCACTATGTGACGGAAGCTAAGAAGCAACTTTCTGACAAATTATATTATACAAATCTGCAGAAAGATCTTATCAAACAATATGAAATAAGAAGTCCACAAGATTCTAGAGAAACTTTCGAATGACATTAAGTAACACATTCAGGGCAACCTCGTATATTCAACATGCTCCCCAAGATACACAAAGAACCCCCCCCCCCCGGACGTCCAATCATCTCTGGGTCAGGAACGCTGACTGAGAACATCTCTGGCTGGATTGAGAACAACTTGCCGCCTAATGTAAGACAGACCCCAGCTATATCCAGGACTCCACTGACCTACTCAACAAACAGAACGCTAATGGCCACCTCCCAAGGGGTACATTACTACAACCATGAATGCAGAGTCACTCTACACCAACATTCCCCACATGGATGGCACAGAGGCATGCAGGAATGCTCTCAGAAATAACAACCTGCTTGCTTCCCCTCCAGCCAAATGCATACAACTCATCTTAACCCACAACTATTTCACATTTGGTACTGATATCTATCTATAAATGATAAGGACGACCATGGGCACTTGGACGGCGCCACAGTATTCCAAACTATTCATGGCACAACGAAAAAGGGATTTCCTTGCCATCGGTGACTGCGATTCATTGATGGTATTCTCTTTATTTGGACCGCTGGGGAACATGGCGTGAACCTTCAATGAACTCCACGCAACCATACATACACCTCAAACTCTCCTACTCTCCTGAAAAGTACCTTTCCTTGACTCCACCGCAATGCAACATGGTCTGCTGCAGACCACAGTAGATTGCAAACCTCTAGTTGAAAGAGTGACCCAATGCCCCCAGAGCATGTCACAATATTCAGCCAGGCATATATGATCAGACACAAGGGACTGGGATACAAACATACAAGCGCAGAGATCTGACTTCCGAGACCATATACCTACGGGATTGTCGGCAGTCAGATCCAGCGAGCAGCAAGGATCCCCTGCAGTAACCTCCTGAAACACAGACCAAAGAGGCACAAAATCGAGGGCCACTGGTTGACATATGCAATCCAGAGCTGGAACGTGGTGGTTCTGCCACTTCATAATTGAAACACCAGGTGACAGGCAGCAATAAGCAGGAAGGTTGCCAAAACATTCAAATTGGTTCACATACAGAAAGGGAATTGAAGGGCAAACGCAAGAGGTACAGGAGCAGTTCTTATTTTGACTAATTAGCTGCATTTCCAATGCATCATAATTTTTAATTGAAAAAAACAAATTGATGTCATGAACAGGGATATTTTTATTTTTAAAGCAATTTTAATAATAATATAGACTATCTTCCAGTCGGATGCACTAGAAATCCATAAATTAGGAAAACAAGGTCTATAAGCATGACCACAAGAAATATATATTTACTGGCTGTTCCCACCATAACATGCACTGTTCTAGCATATCTTAAAGGTCACTATCGTCTTAAATATTGGAATTACCACTGATCGTTTCCAGGAAGGGGGCAGAGGTCCCTGTGACTTATTAATGGTCATTGAAAAGGCTAAAAGTATAGTTGACTGTCTTCTTTTGAATTTTAAAGGCATATTTGTATCAGATAAAATTAGAGGTATGTAAAGTATAAGAACAGCATCTATGGTTAATCCATCGATCACAAGGGCCTCTATAATGTGTCTTTGTAGATATGTAATTGTCAAACTTGTTCCATTGCAGAGTCCCTTTGATGGCATAAGATTGCATAGTAGAGTTTCGCTCTTTAGAGACTGAAACGTTGATCTGGTAATTAACTATTAATTGACACTGGAACTACCGTGCCCTGAATGAAGAGCAGTGGGTGTGGAAAGAAGTAACTTAATATTATTCTGAATGTTTGCGAAAGTGGACGGTGAAGGTGACGGCATAGGACCGTGCTCATTCTGTTTGTTAAAAAGATATCTATTGTTGAAGTGGAAGGGCACACAGAGGTGCACTTTGCCATTTGGACAGCAGAGGGCAACCTAACACTGATATATTGCATTAGCTGAGTATGGAAACATATCTAAGTGTTTTATATATATAAGAAAGATACGAGGAACAGAACCCTTGCCAGGTGTTGCGCACTCCCAGGTCTCATACTTCACAAATGGACGAAAAAGAATGGTAACTTGTCATCTTCCTTTTCAAAAAGTGCTGTTCTACTTCATTGTTTGAAATCCCATATTGGCAAACTGGCTGGCATGCTATGCAAAAATTACAAACAACTATATATACACGATTCAAAGAGAAAATAATATGATCATTAACCTATGCTTTTATGTATTTTCTGTTTCTTTGGTTTCTTATTTTGTATTTGAAAACATGTTTTGTTTATTCTTGTTATGTTCATTGACTTTTATACTGCGCACCTCATCACCGTAGTGGTTTTAAAGCCCCAAACCCTTGTTCGTATGGGCAAAGTGCGACCCCACCCAGCATGTAACCAGACCATGGTCTGTGGGGTGAAAAAGAAATGGCGAAATGTTACGCAGGAAATGGCAAAGAGGGGGAGAGTTGGAGAATGAAACAGACAGACATTAGGTCACAACAACAAACATGAAAGAGCACATTCGGTTGAGTGATCGTGATTGCTGCGAGGCCTATGTATTAGAATGGGTTTAGACCAAAAACAGTAATGAAAAGAATAAGGAAGTGTCCATTTTCTTCTGCACTTTTCAGATATACTCTATCTGACTAATCATGCACTGCCACTTGCTGGCTGCACTAGCACTTTTCATTGCCTGTATTTATTTATTTATTTCACTCATTATTTATTCTGTTCTCACCTGTGTTACGCACTTTCCACTTCTCTTCCCTTCGACGCACTGCCCCCTTTTTCCTTTTCCATGCACTTGCGCATTCTTAATGTCACTGGGCCTAGTAAGATTGTTGGTTTTGTTCTCCCTCATTCCCCTCCCTTTGCTTGGTCACGCTCTGAAATACTTGTGTACAAGCGCGATATAAATAAAACATCATATCATATTGGATACGTCAATTATCTTGTTAGTTATCAGTGCCATGAGTTGTTGGTATGTTACGGATGTGTGGTGGCCTTGAGATGTGCTCAAGACGTCCTGTGCATTGTGGGGGCTTAGAACCATCTATCTGTAATGAGTTCCATTGTAAGGAGTACGCAAGAGTACTGGTAATGCTGATCCCGCTGAAAGAGGTGTCAGAGCCGAGAGATCGGCTGTGTGCAAAATGAAAGCCAGGGACACAAAAGGACGATATGAGAAAGACTCTCCCCACCCAAAGCCATATTAGGATTGCCTCCAGTGGAGGAGAGAGAGTGAGTGTTACGACTATATAATAACCTGGGCGGACCTTTATGATATGATATGATAGGTTATTTATAACACACTTAATACCCAGAGGTTTCAAAGCGCAGACCCAGGAATCGAACCTGTGTTGCTCCGTGTCATTTTGCTTCCAAGGCGAGCACGTTGCCCATGAGCTATCCTCCTTTGCTATAGGTGACCATAGGACATTATATTGAATATGGCACTTCAGTGTGCAGTGTTCTGGTTGGACACCGTGCTTGATTACCCAAGACGTCCATGTGCCAAGTCTTGTGATTATATTATGCCCACGATAGTAAATAGCCCTGAAGAAGCTCACATGAAGGTAATGACCCAATAGTGAAACACGTGTAGGCATTGATTGAAGTGGAACGTTGCAGAGGTGTAACCAAGGAAATTGATCTTGTCCTTGGATAAGGAAACGTTCTCACACTAGTGTGCACATGGAACGAGAAGAGCTACACTGAGAACATGTGCAAATGAATCGCAATGGATTTTGATTAAAATAAACATATCAGATGGAACAGCGCATGTTGGGTAGGCCTTCCGTTTGTTATATGCTTGAATGATGCCCAAGTCATTTTTTCTTCTAAAGATGCAAAAGCAGGTTGTAGTTTCCATGGGTATTTGTGTGGCCTTAATCTTAGTGGTGAGTTGGTCAAACCCTAGGTTTCAAAGATTACAGTTTGCGCAGGAGCCCATACAAGGATTGCAGTGAAGGGGTAGTGTGGGCAAGAGTTTTCAAACCAAGGATGTCGTGCTCTATGACTTCTGACTAATTAAATGCTCACCTCTGACATCGGTGCAAACCTGCAGTCACACATTGGAATTCGGGCAGGGGTGGCGTTGGCCACATGCTGGGGAGTTGCTAGGTCTGGAAAAGACCTGGGGCTAAGCTGATGTCGGAACTGTTGGGACTGGGGGCTAGCTAGTCTTTTGGCTGCAGCTCCTGAGATTCTATCCGGGGCTACAACCAAAAGATCAGGGGCTAAAGACCCCTTAGCCCCCCCCCCCTAGCAACGCCCCTGGCCACATGTACTTCAGAGGCTGATAAAGTGAGTACTTGTCTTTCCTACCCCCACACTATGGAGCTCCATGCCCAAACAATCGACTAGAACGGAACATCTCTCAAAACCGGCGGCTGGCTAGAGCACAACAGACAAAGTAAGCAGTTGCCAACCCCGAGCCATCCCAAACAGTGACTCTAAGACCTGCCGGAAACGGCCCTGCAACTCAACTCCCAAGGAATGGACCACTCAGAGTTTAACAACATAATAGCCATCTCAATTCTGGACACAAAGACAGATCAGAACACACACCTCACAAACCAGTATGAACTAGAGAGACTAATTAATTTGAGTCAGCTTCAATCACATGTGCAATACACCTGTCCAGAAACACCTTGGAGATGGGCCCCAAGTCGGGTCAGTCCTCCCAACTTTTTCTATCAGACACAAGACACTGACACCACTTCACAATCACCGTGAAGTGGAAACCAGGGCAGCAACAACACCTCATCTCGATATATAACTTAATTTATACTTTAAAGTGTTTTAGTTCAAAAACTCTACACATATAATATTAACATAAGCAAGTAAAAATATAATATACAATTATACATAAAATAGAGTCAATACAGAACAAAGTTCATATTCCATCTTATGACTATCTGACTAAATCAATGTAGGCCGTAATATAAACAGTGAATAGATTATTCAACATACACCTAAACCAACACTAAACAACACCACATAACACGATTTAGCAAAAAGTACGCAGAACACAACAAGACAGTAGCAGTGGATCAGTGCAATCCAGTAGCGCAATCCATCAGTGTTACTGTACATCTCTGCTGCAATTTTACAATATTACATTCCCCGGTGTGTTGATTGACATGAGCCACATTTTTCATTTTACCAGTTTGCTAATTACCGCCCTTCCCAAAACCTGCCACCAGTTTTCCAAAAAGAGATCCACATGCGGTACAGTGTCAAATGTAGGCTGTTACTACTTGTGTTCAAGCAGTGCATCCAAAAGGCGCTCTCACTGATCGCAACTAGGTTACGTACATGAACAGCCAGATTTACCAAAATAGGTGTTACCATACCAGGGCACTCAGTCGAAACATGCCTCAAAGTCCCTAGACAATCAGCATTTTTACAAACACGACAACTCCTTTCACTCCGCCTCAATTGTAGAGCTGGTCCAATATTAGCCAGCACAGGCAACCGGTTCAATCAGAACAGCAATACAAATCTCCGGAGGTTTCTCAAAGGACAAAGCATTAAGTACCGCTGGGATGCTCTAGGAGTATATAACACATAAGGGACGTGTTGGTATGAGTTTAGCCCCTGCAAGTGTGTGTAGTTGTTTATCCGATCCCAGTCAGTTCATTTGATTTTAAATTCTGTACACATCCCTGTATATCCAAGCTTCCATCTTGGTAGCCAGCTAATCAACTTAAATAAATCTAGGATGGACCTTACACACGGTGCTGTTTCTCTTCTCACCATGTCCAAAGCACATCTTCTCAGTAAAGGACATTGGGGGTTTCATGTACATCAAACCGTGTTCCATCATTACCAAGGCCTCCATAGATATAAGGTCCAATTCCAGGCGTATCACCTCTATGGGAACGCAAGTTGGCAGGCCTAGAATCCTGCGTCAAAGAGAACCCTCTATCCGGCCGATCCACTGCATGTCAGCCCTCGTTGGGGCTTCAAGGCCATGAATCACAGCCATTGTCTATAGAGCCTCATTTAAACTGTATCCCACTAAACTCTATAGATTTCAGGGAGAATCTCGGTGCCTTAAAGAATGACACCAAGATCACAGTTTTCCACGTGACCAGTATAATGCCCTCCATCAATACTTTCCGATAGAGTATTTCTAGTATCTTTCACTCTTTACAACTATGGCTGCCAGGCCCATCCGGGCCCGCTGCTCTGGATGCTTTTAGTTTCTTTATATTTGCTCTGTGTCCTCTTTGCCGATTATAAATCGGCCATCCCGCCAATGGCTTTCTTCAAAACTGCTCGTCTCAGCCGGGAAGGTTTCAATATCGCGAATCCAGATGGTTTCCCTCACTGGGTTAATGATCCTTTTATTCACCTTCCCCTTGGCGGTACCTAGTGCCTGCCATATCTTTCTAGAGCCCCCAGAACATAACACTTTGATCATTTTTTCTCATACCTGCGATCTCTGGGATTGGCACCACCATCGAACCCACGTTCAATATTTGTTTTTTATAGCTCTGGGCCATAGAAATATATTAAAAGCGGGCATCTAAGCCCTGATCTTGCGCCTCATTCATCTTTTTTGATCTCTTATTCTTTTATCATAATTGTGGCGCTTGTCAGGGTCTGTTATCACGCAACCGTTTTTACATAATGCAACCTTTGACGAAAACCGCGAGAGCCATCTCTCAATCTCGTCCACGGTCATATTCCTCAGAGTGGCATAGAGTTCTAAACCCACCTCTTGCAGATGCTTTTTTGCCATCTGTATAGTTTTTTGGTCCAACTAATATGCTTACCGGCATGGTTGACATGTGGCGTACCAGAAGTGGCATGGGTCTTTTTATCAGCCGTCATATCGACTTCCATAGTTACTATGCCATGATCACTGCGATCACTTGGATAAACTACCATGTTGGTGGTACATTGCATTAAGTTGTGATTTGCAAATAAATAGGTCAAAGTTGCCTTTTTGTCACCTGTCTTCCAGGTAGCCTGTCCTGGAATGTCGCCTTTCATGTATATGCACCAGTCACTTAGAAAACATGACCGCTAACTACCTTGGGCGGTAGGATCTAAATAGATCATTTTTTAATCACTTAACAAACCAGAGACTGGAGTAATACTATTGGGACAAAGGCAATGGGCATTTAAATCTCCACCAACAAGTATACAACCTTCATTTCCATCCCCCCACCAATCAGCCAGTGCCATAGCCAGGGCGTTCATAATGTCATCAGTATGAACTCCCGCAGGTGGGACATAAATACAACCCGCTAGTTATTGTGTTACCTTATCGCCCATTGTCCTCTCGATCTCAGCTAGCAGAGTATGACCAGCGCATTCAGTTACGATAGTTCTAGGAAATTTCCAATGGATGGACACAAAGACAGCAAAGTATAGCACAGCGAGACAGCACTCGATGAAGCACTCGCTTTAATGCGCGTATGCCGGTATTTGAGGCTTCCTACTGCTGGAGGCGGGTGTTTGTCCACTACACCAATCAGATGAATGAAATGCCACAAATAATGTGTTGCGGCTTACTTTAAGCCCGTAAATTTCCAGAACGCTGTTTTTTAAAATGTGCCGCAGAATTTTCAATGGATGGACACAATGACAGCAAAGTGTAGCACAGCGAGACAGCACTCGATGAAGCACTCGCTTGAATGCGATACCAATAACACGTGTACTCTACTGTGTCAGTCAGTCTACCCCTAATATCACAATAATAGGACTGCTCGGGAGCCTGAAGGCACCTCCTCCTTTGCCTACTAAATGACTCACCTTTCAGTCTACTTGCACCCCTAAACTACACTGATGGAGCACAAGACAAACAGGAGCTATGAACCTGCTAGCACCACCCCAATCACAGGAACCTTGGGCAGCGGCTCAGAGCCCATCTCACCTCTTTAGCTCTGTCGCATGCTGTGCTCGACCAGCGGCTCTCCCGGTGTCCAAGCGCCGTCATCTAATAGAGCGGGAGCTTTTCCTTCTGGATAGAACACACAACAGGGACATCATTCAGAGGTTGCCAGGGGTCGCACTTGCGTCCCCTGAGCTCTCCCTTGCTACCCGTGTGGTCTCCCTTGCTACCCCTTTACAAATTGAAGCTCCTGGGCTGTGGACAATGCCATGTGGCTCTTTGTTTTTAGAGTGCCTGGCTTTCTTGTTCAGGCTACTTTAAAAAAAAACAGGGGGTTCCACAGTGTAACACTTTGAGCAGTGACCCTAAATAAGAAAGAATAGGAATAACAAATAATTTGTCTTTCTGGAATTCTATACAATAATTGCTAGACTCATTAAAGGCTAATTTCAGGCACACTTCAGGGGGTGAGTCACTGATTTAGTCTGTTCTTAAACACCTCAAATTCATAATGCAGACAAAATACTACAAAAAGCATTGAGAGTAGAATAAGCATCCATTTCGGACTATGTATTTTGCTTTTCGCAAGTTGCAGTTATAGCATGTTTTTTCTGCTGATACATGTAGTGATCCATTCTTGTATGAAAGGCTTATCATGTTACAGTGATATTGTAACCATATTTTTCATAGTGTACTTAGGAACAATGCTATGTAATGCCACTTCCTGTTTTGTCAAGTGGTGAAAGGTCGTGTTCCAACGTTCCCTGTGATGTCACTTCAGAGTGGTGTCAAATGACATCACTTCCTGTGGTGTCAGAGGTCAAGGGTCATGTGATTTCATTTCCACTACCCTTGGCATTTTGGTGAAATGACATCCCTGACACACAACCAAACGCCAATGACACAAACCAGAGGAACCGTAAGGCAAGCAGGACTGTGGAACATCTGGCCCGACGTCTACAACGCCACGTTTTGCACCTCTCTCTCCCTTATGACCACCCCCAACTTTACATTAAATTAGGTAGTAATATCACTCACTACAGCACTAGATGAAACATATTACTATCAACCTTGAAATAAAGAAGATTTAGATAAAACGTTATTATAGGGTATCTGTTTAAAGCACTGAGTGGCCACTGCAAGGAAGGCGGCAGACGTGCCATGTCTAAGCGTGGCCGGGGTGCAGTTCACGGTGTACCCGATGATGTGGAAGAGCAGGGAGCAGAGGATGATTCAAGCTCAAGTTCAGGGAATTTAGGAGTGGGCAGCGCCGCCCTTGTGTGTTTACAATGAATTACATTTTCTTTAAAGTGCTGCCTCCACTTGATAAAACAGAGCCGTGCCCGGGATTCGAACCCAGGTCGCATGGGTTTGAGGCAAGAAACAAGACCACAAGAATCTCTGAGCAGATTCTTCTGAAACACTCATTTGGCTTTCTAATATTCAGGACACATGTTCTTACACATTATTAAACATAACAGTGTGCACCTTTTCTATTTAGCAATAGGAAAAGCGTATTTGTCCTATGAACTTTCTTGAGTTGGGAAAGCCATCCTAAAAAGAAATATGCAAATGTCTTTCAATTTATGTTCACTGTCTGGGACGTCCCCTCCACCCCCACTGCATACGTCAGTCCCCTCCATTTTTTGTTTTTAGGCCTGAACTGTTCAATTTCTTATTTGTTGGATGGGTAACCCCTTCATTCATCGACAGTAATTACTTTGTGGTAATTTACTATGAAGTAATGACTTCAAAATTACTTTGAGAAATATAGGTATTTTAAGGGTTAAGGGGTAAAAAGGGGTTGGGGAGACATAGTCATGGAGGAGAAGGGGGAGCATGATATGATAGTTTATTTATATAGCGCCTATACACAATGTGTTTCAAAGCGCTTCAAGGAGGGAGGGGACATAGGAAAAATACAGTTACATTCAGCAAAAGTCCTTGAAACAATACAGAATGTGAAAATAACTATCATAATAGGCCTGTCGACATTTCGGATAGTGCAAGTGCATAGATCAAGTAAGGCAAGAGGTAGTGGAAAAGAAGGAAAACAGAGCAAGCAGTAACATTACTAAGTCTGACGACAATTTACACAGTGCAGGTGGTAACAAGAGGCGGGGTGGGTGGGGGGGCAAGTGGACGGAGGGGGGAAGGAGAACAAGACACGCTACTGAGCAAAAAGTCAGTGACAAATTGAAAAGTAGGGGAGGGGGAGGGGAGGACAAAAAGGAGGGGGGACAGACAAGCTGCTATCAAGAGTCACGGAACAGATGATAGGAGTAAGTGCTAGGAGGCGGAAGTCTAAGAGGGGGAGAAAAGGAGGGGGGAGTAGGAGGGAAGTTCAAGAGGATGGAAATGAGGAGGGGGGTGGAGCGCAGAGCAAGAGGGGGGCAAGCAGGGTGAGGGCACACAGAACTCACGGGGGGCAAACAGAATGTCAGGGGGGCAAACAGACACTCACGGGGGGCAGGGGGGCACACAGATACTCACGGGGGGCAGGGGGGCACACAGATACTCACGGGGGGAATGGGGGGCACACAGATACTCACGGGGGGCAGGGGGGCACACAGATACTAACAGGGGGCAGGGGACCTACAAAAACAACGTGAAGTACAATTTCGAAGTAATTACTTATGAAGTAACTATCCGCAAAGCTTTCATTGTCAAACCTATGAAGGTGCACAATGTCACTTTCTCATATAATAAAGCTGCTTGGAAAATGGATGTTTTTCTTAAACCAGTTTGGCCTGATGAACCTTCCTGTATGTATGTGCCTAGCCCCACTCCCCCTATATATACTTGTGCCCACTGTTCTTTCTCGTCGCACCATGCCCCCTAAATACTGATTTCTAGCTGTGCCACGGCGGGACTTAGACGCTGCGCTTCCACGACCGGGCCTCGCGTTTTACCACATGTCACGCACGAGGCGCTCACCCCATTCTTTCTTTCCTTTTCTTGCCTTTGCTTTCTGCTCCTTTTATGGTATTATGTTGTGAACGCAGGGCGGCAAAATCTAAAAGGAAAAGCCCAGGGGGACATAGGTGAGCGCTCAGCTCTGCAGCAAGTGCTCTGACAGCCGAGCTATAGTACAGTCAGCCCAATGAGCTAAGCGTTGATGTAATGCTGCAGGTGCTGCAGTGTTATTATTTTGCTCAGGGTGGGAGTCACCGCCCAGCCCCCCAGCCCCCCAGCCCCCCCAGCCCTGCGTCACGGCACTGCGGCCTCAGGCCACGCCCACGCTTCCCGAGAAAGCACCACCCCCCCCAATTAGGCCCGCGCTCAGCTGCTGCTGCCTCCCCCACCCCCAGTGCCTGGGGGTTGCAGTACAAAGGCTGCTTCAGACCCCTCACCCGCGCAGGGGGCGGGGCTACGGAAGTGGGCGGGGCAATGGGAGGAGCCGGCAGAGAAGCTACTAGAAGGGTGCTTCACCCTTTCAGGCTGGGAGGTGTCCTTCCGACAGAGAAAGGAGTCCGTGCTGCCTGAGTCATCGCCTCCTACACACACAGGCGTAGCCCCACCCAGAGAGGTAGAGACATGCACATGCAGGGAGCTAGACGGCTATGTGCATGCATGCATGCGTGCATGCACAAGCTCCCTGCACTGGGCGCTTCCCCTCCACGTATAGTTATTGCCTAACTGGGTTTGCTTTTAGAGCAGTCTCGAGTTGGCCCGGGCCCCCACCACGAGTGCGGAGGTGCTGTAGTTTCCTTGGCATTCTGGGACGTGTAGTTCTGCGTTTACATTAAAGGGAGTCACCAGGGTGGACCGATCAGCTGACCCGGAGCACTGCACTGTATTAGCCGTGGGCTTGCAATGATTGTCACCTAGGATTTGCAGTGTGGGCTCGTGCATTATCCAGTGCTGTGTCATCACTCGCCGGAAGGCAAGGCACGCTGCAACATCACTTCTGGGTGCCGTGTATTTTACAGCAGCTGCCCCCCCCTCCCACTATTGTTTGTGAAGTGGTATTTAGTTGTTCATTCGACCTTTACGTGCCCCAATATGAGTAGCTGTACAGAAACAGGTACCTGCACAATAACCTTGGGCATCAGGCACGTTTCTGCAGCAGGCGCGGAACCCACTGAGCAGTTCATCGCTGGTCACCAGCAGAACGAACCTCTTTGCTTTAGAGTAGATACATGAGCTGCGTTAGAGTAGACTCACGAGCCACTGAGCTATTTCATATTAAAGTCAACCAGCTGATAACCTTGGCATTCACGCCTGTCTGTGACAGCCGTGTTGCCTCCACGTCCTTCTTCCTCGTCGCAGTACTTACTTTGAGGTACTAACCACTATGTGAGAGGAACACTTACAACTTATTTTACATTACCAGCCCCCCCCATAGAGTGTGACGCCCCCAGTGTCCCACAATGCCACCGTTTTTTTCTTCACGCCATATCTGGAAGGGGCGGTAGTCTTTAGCCAAGCAACACGCTACACGGGACGCTCCCCGCTCTTGGCTGAGACCGGGGGTGGGGGCAGCAGAAGCTCAAAACTCCCTTCAGCACTCTCCTCCTGTGAGCTGGGAGTCTATACACACAACGGGCCCCTGACCCGTGTGGGGCCTGACACAGGCACGGCTGAAGATGTGTGGGGGCCCACTTCAACATGATGGTTGGTGCCCCCCCTTCGAGCCGAAAACAATCCGAGGCGCCCTTAGCGTGCATACATTATCACAGAGACAAAGAAATACTCCTGGCGGTTAATAGCCACCGATTATCAGGAGACTGCCGGGCAGGGAGCTGAAACACTAAATACCCACCTTTTTAACAAGTGTGCACCCTGCCGCTAAAGAAGGATTTATAGCATTTCAGGGGGTATTTAGTGTTTCATCTCCCTGATGGCTGGCTGTCAGTGATAATTGGCAGATAATAACCCACGGGTGTATTTCTTTGTTTTAAATTGTGTGTTGTGCAGCGCTGGTAATTAAAAGCTTCATTTAATGAAGACTTTCAAGTCTTCACTTCCAAGTGATGGCCTGAAAAGCTCCAGGAAATGGGATCTATTGCTGTAGTTTTAAGAATGCTGTTAACAACATGTAAGCAGTTGTTGCCCTCCCCACTGCCTGAGGCTCGAGGCCCCTTTCATTTGAAAAGGTTGAAAGGCCCGGACACCGTCCTGGCCGGACAGTCCCGCGTTGGGAGACTGAAAACCATGAGCGAATACGCAACGCACCGCAAACCTAACTTCCACATAAGATGCGCACTTGAACTGTTTGCCCATTCTGCGTCATTCATTATATCTAAATGTGTCCTCATTCTTTTTGATTTGCTTTCTCAAACACTGAAAGTTAATGTCACATGTATGTTTGTAAGGCGCCAGTTGGCATGGGAGCCTGGTCACTGTTGGTTTCAAGGTTGCCAGGCTCTCCTATGGTAGGTGGAGGAACTACATAGCTCCAAGCATTTCACACACTGCCCCTTCCCCCCCTGAGAGTCTGGATCCATAGAGGCAGATCCTTGTAGACTCCAAGGGCGGTCATCAGCCATTTTTCTGAAGCTGGGAAACCCTTGGCTAGTACCCGTGGATGTGCAGGGAAGGGTTGTGAATGGTATCCAGGGAGCGCTGTTACGTGGTTGCCGCGACAGGCAGCATCTTCATTGGTGCACAGATAAGAGGACGCATGTTCAGAAGGGCACCTATCCCTCACTCCACGTCAGAATGGTGCACACCTGGTCTCACGGATGAGTCCAAGCCGTGGTCTGGTGTGCACTCCTCCTCCCATAGACTTCAATGGGATGATTCCTTAGCTCACCGGGGGTCCATAGTAAGTGCGTCAGGGTAGAGCCTGTTTTCCTCCTTCAGGTCCAGCATGCACAGTCACTTGGTGGCTTCCAGTTCCTGTAGCACCATGCTTGCCATACCTTAAGACAAGCACAGTACATCGCCACACATCCCCCCTCATCCTGATATTTTATAGGGATCAATTAGCGAGCCCCCATGTCTGCCATCCACCATACCCTAGTCGTTGATCCTCTAGGTGTTTGCAGGGGATTTGGTTTCCAAGGGGAGGACCGGACTCAACTAGATCCATTATGTCTTTTGGCCATTCCCAAGTCTGCATGGAGTCTTATCTGACCAGCTAAGATAGTTCCTTTGCTGTGTAGATCGTCTCGTCCGGCCTGGTGGTGCCATTGTTCAAACTGTGGTATGACCGTGCCCAGAATGACCTGGTCCAGAAGCCTAGTTGGCACTGCCAACCTGGAGGTGTGATGTTCTTCCTCCAACAGGAAGGATACCCAAGCTTTTGGATACAACTCAGTGTTTCCATGGACACAGATGAGGGGAACGTTTCTTCTCTGGTGGACCTTACGGGAGGCCAGGTGGGCACGGATGGTGGAATGCAGGCTGCTAGAATAAAGGAGGACCATGATCTTTTCATCCTTGAGCTATATGCCTGCACCTACTTTCGTTCGGCTAACATATCCAGGGCCTTGTCTTCTGGGTTTCAATTTCAGACTGTTAGGTGTTCTCCTCTTCTTCTAGTTTAATGGGGACACAAATGCTGGAGTACGTAGGTTCCAGAGATGGAAAGGTTGGACGAATCCGGGCCAAATGTACGAGTTTCCCACAGGTGGAACATCTGGTCACCAACCTTTCAATGGGACTGGATTCCAGTTTCCAGGTGTCTGTGAGCTTACTCCAGGGGACCGCGCCAGCAGCTTGTGGAGTTGGGCCACCTTTACTAAAATCATTATTAGGGTATTCATTGAGCGCAGACCTAGCTTCGCGAAGCAACAGAGCGCTTTACAATCATAGTGGGAAGAACACAGTGAGGGAAGCAGAGAAAAAGGGAGCAGGAAGCTAACAACACGGGGGGGCGGGTAATTGACAACATGTGACCGACAAGCAACTAGGGGAGGAAACGGTAAGGAGCAGATCACAGAGTATAAGGAGGGTGGGGTTAGGCCTTCAGAGGTTCTCTCAAAGTGGCATGTTTGGCTCCCTTTGGGCAGCGGATGGTGGAGGCTTGTGATAGGAACTTTGCTCTCCGGCCCACATCTGATGGGCCCTCTGCACTCCCGTCACTGTACCAATGGCTGTTTCCAAGCTGGGGTGATAGAGTTGCCTTACCAACATTGCTCAAGGATCAGTTCTTCGTTAGCGTTTGCAACAGTTTTCTGTCCATGTCACATGTTCATAAAAAGTCAGATATGGTAGAACAGTTGCCTTGGTGTTTCGTTCAGCTTCTGGCAGACTTCCATTAGCCACTGACCGTAGCACTCACTGTCCATATCCCGCCTCTCCAGGCTCCATAAACAGATTCGTCGTATCCGGCCTAACTATCGACATTCAGGACCTTGTGGGCAGCTTGAAGCTTTCTGCTGGATCCAGAGTCTTCCATGCCTGGCTGGTCAGAGTAAGATTCCCATCTCTCACGGCCGGGCTCTACTTTGAGCTTTCTGGTCAGGGCGAATGAATGGGATTCCTCTTTGCCCTTGTTTTGCTTTTGGAGGTTTCGGGCAAGCGACTGGCATGGCCAAAGTGAATCCCATGAATGGCACCTGTTGTCACGAGTCTGCCGAGTGGACGCGAGAAGACAAGTTCAACCGTGCTACTCTCAAGTGTTTTATTATAGGATCTCTGACCAGGGTGTTAGGAGGGGGCTATGTTAAGGTAGCTTCTTGGTGTAGTAAGGCTTCTCCCCACCAAGGTTTGGGGTACTGTTTCCATGAAGGATAAGGATCCAAGTAAACCCAAAAAGTAAAGATTGGTTAATCCAGCAGTCTACCTCTCTCTTTCTGTCTCCAGTAAGTGAGAGGTCCAAGGCGTCAACGTTTCAAACGTCAACACACAGTCTTTACCAGTTTCAGAGGAAACACTTCCAGGTCTCTGTTCCCAGTATAAACCAAGTCTCCCCAATAATGTCTCTGGCCAGGCCTTCTGTGACCCTCATCGAAGCACTGTTCTTTGGCGCTACATCGAAGGTTGTTAGGATTTTGGGAGCCTGCTTCCTTGGAGCCGGCACTCTTGGTTAGTGCTTGGCACAGGGTCAGGGTCCCCAGTAAGAGCCTCCAAAAAGTACCCAGCTTCCTCAATAGCGTTGGTTGGCACTTGGGATTCTGAGCTAGCCGGGAATATTATCCAGCTCCTGGTGTTTTCTCTGCTCTTGTTGGGGTGAGCCCAGTCAGTCTGCACCTGGGAGAGTCTCATCGGCAACATATGGATCAGGCTTGCTGCTACTATCTCCCCCTCTACGTATCTGATGAGGGCTTACAGGGACACCCTTCTGTTAGTAGCCCTCTGCTTTTTCCTCCCAGCAACCACTCTTTCAGAAGATCTTTCCTCCCAGGTGGTGACTTTGATGAATTAAGCCTCTCCCAACAAACACTTCTCTCTAATGGTAAACCTCTTCCTTCAGCCAATCTCTCTTTCTAAGAGGCCAAACCTCCTCCTCTTACTAAATAACCTGCACTCTCCTGCCTCCAATTCTCTACATCAACCTCCTTCCTCTACAGTACTCCTCTTGCGCCCCACTCTCATCCAAACTCTCTTCTTCAGCGTCTCCTCGAACCTTCCACCCTGTGTGTCTGGTTAGGTGTGGGTAAACAGCCCGAGCCCTCCTCCCCTAGGGTGAAGCCCAGGGAACCTTGGAGCACCAGGCTTCTGATTGACCCATGTGCCTCAGGTCAGGTGGCCTGCGAGAGTACTGTACTGAGTTCACATAAAAACCAGGGCCGTCCAAGTATTATCTTCCCCTTCCTTTTGAAACTGCATTGAGTCTTTCTGCTCATCCTCAACTCCCTCTGTTTCCTAAGGGTGCCTGCCAAGAGTTCATACATTTACAGAGGATCCCGGAAAGTCTTTCTGTCGATGAGAGCTTCGTTGCAGGAGAACAGCAACTTCCTATCTCCTTTGGCATTAGTTCCAGTGGGAAATGACATTGTATCTTGTCAAGTCCAATGAATATTCCTAAGGTGGCTCTGCCGAAGAAACAAAATATCAACACCCAAACCTTCACTTCGAAGCTCAGATCCCTCCGGAAACAAAGTAGCACTTATACCTTCAGAAAGTCCCTGAAAGCAAAGGTGAGAACCTGCAACGTTTCTTTCTTCCTGAGACCGGCGGCCGGGATCACTGACATGGACAAGCCATCGCGTCACTTAGCGGTCAGTGATGGACAGCTTCCCTCAGGTGAGAGAGGGCCTAGTGGACTCCGCATCTAGGGGCTGATGTCAGGGTCAGGTGTGAGTGGCTCATATCCTGGAGGTCAATGGCATGATCTCCCAGGGTCTGAGGTATGTGCTTCTGTCCTGAACTTCAATGGGATCAATCTCCCATCATATGGGGTGCCGTCATCCCCCCTAAACATCACTGGGGTCTGGAGAGCACTTCATATGACAGTTTCCTAACTCAACTGTTCTGGAGTTCCCCGTTTACCCCTTCCAGGTCCAGCCTCCAGTAGATCGCGGTGGCACTGCCCCCTGTGGCCACCCTACTATCAACACCCAGGGTCAAGCAGGGGTCATCGCAACACGCGCCTGCACGCATAACGCTGTCTCTGTTTGCCCCAAGGGCTTTTCAACAGCAGTGACATTCTTGTAGAAAGATCTATAGCACTGTTTGCAGGGTCCTGTTTTGGCACCTTCGAAAGCAGGGCAATGTAAACCTTGCTAGCTGGTGTGCTGCTCATTTCAGGGCTAGGCTGCACGTGCTTCAGCCGCCATGACAGTCCTCAGCGCCCCTGATGACGCTTGCCTGGGGTCCTTAAAAGAGCCGTGCAGACCGCTGAAGTTACTTAGAAGCTTAGCATATCTTTAAAAGCCAAACTCATCAAGATCAGGCCCCCAGGCAAAGCAGGATGCAGAGAGCAGGAAGCAAACCGATCCCAAGGCTATGCCCACTAGGGAGGGATGGGTTCTGATTGCAGAGCACTCGAAGAAAACCTCGTGGATATTTTAGCAAAGCACAGTGCAGGCGTGTTAGCAGTATTGATGATACCGAAGGCCAGCAGCCATCTCAATTTAACAGAGAGCAGCATTACAGGGGATGGCCTGGAGGACTGATTGCAAGGCCCGGCAATGATGAAATCAATGCGCCCACTCCGAATGGAATATTAAGACACATATACCAATGGTGGTGGTTACCTTCTAGCACGTGACCACGGTGAGCCGCTCCTCTGGTGCACTAACCTCATGGGGTTTGTAGCCACGGGCACAACATTTCTCTTTCATTTTGGAAATTTCATCCTCATAATTTTTATGATCACTGACAATTCTCCTGACATGTGTCTAAATATTCCATTCAGAGAGGGCACATTGAATCCATCATTAGGAAAAATTGGGGAACCCTCACTAGAGTGGAACATCTTTCTCAAGAGCAACCTGCATTTACGTACAAGAGAAGTACTAACTTCAGAAACCAACTGGTTAAAACCAGACAAACCAGAAAGCCACCATTGACTGAGCGGACAGGTATGTTTCCCCGTCTGCATCGTACAAAGGGCAATCATGTCAATCACCCAAGAACTGGTGAAAGAATTCAAATCAAAAGCTTTGCCACATGCGAGAGCCAGAATGTGATTTACACTATTAAATGTCCGTGTGGGGTCTACCATGGTGTTTACTCTAAAAGGCTGTCCAAGGAAAGACGGAACGAATACCGCTGATGCATCAGGACAGAGAATGCCAAGAAGACATGACATCTCGCAAACCCGCTTTCAGATTGTGGAAGTAATAAGTAAAAGAGACCCACGCGAGGATCTGCTGAAAAGACTCTATCAAAGAGAGACTTTCTGGATTGAGAGATTGGATTCCCTCACCCCAGGTGGAATTAATGAAGAAGTGATTTTTATGTGTTTCATATGATTGTAATTCCTACATGCATTTTATGGTTACCCTGCCCAATGATTCTATGAAGTCTACTCTGACAATGACCACCGTTTCTCATGTATACCACTGTGCCACTAGATCCTAGCAAACAAGATGGTTGTGGATAACACATGAGGCAATTAACACGAATAATGATAATAATTGCAAATTATATTTTTATTGTAATGACAGATCATGCAGACTTTGGCCCTCCTGCAGATGAACATGACCCACTATTACTTTCTCGATGCACATGGGGCAAGGGTGTACTGCTGAATTGCTGTAACTTGCATGTAGATATCCCTTTTCTTTAACTGATGAGTTTATTTTTACATCAATAAGGGTAGAAACATGTTGATAGCGGCTGACGTATACCATTAGACTGGATCGTGTGTATTTACCCCACTTGGTTTTTCTGTGCATTATAGTGTACATAATGTGATGACACCTATTACTGGCAGAACCTTGGTACTTACCTGAAATCTAAAATGCATGCATTTATTTTTTTGCACTCACTCTTAATCCAGGATTCAGTCCAGTACCATTTGTTCATATGAAATGTCAAGGTTATGCACACTGGTCCTTCATTCCCTTCATCTCTCAGCTGGGTCTCATTTGGGGTTTTAAGTGTCCCGCTCAGGTGCTTGAATTTGCAACATCTAGACTGCACCTTTGAATATTCACCATTCTGAGTCCCCATTGCCTCTGAAATCCTCTTCCTCGTCACAGTACTTCAAGCATTATGGGAACTGAAGTCCATAGAAGAATGTGTAGCATTAGGTTGTTCCATGTTATTTTTTAGTTAATTCAGACTGTTCTATGAACTGGGAGTTATTAGAGTAAGGGGAGGTCGTGGGAAGAGTTTGTAATTCCACACTAGAGTGAGGATTTCTCATTAAGGCAGAATTATGGGCAGTCAAGGTTTTCATCTTTAATTCCTGAGTCTTTGAGCTACCACCCTTGTTCTGTTTGACTGACTTTTCATAACAGGTTCTTTGGACATTGATATTAGTGGGATTGGTACATTGATAGAATGCCATTAGATATCTGGGAATGATTTCTCTTTCATCCTCAGAAGAAGATGAATACTGTGTCTCTCCTGGTGGAGTCACCACTTCCCCTTGATAGCCGTCTCTTCCCATGTGATCCTTCCCCTTAATACCACCCCCAGGGTTAGGATCAGGTAGCCGCTGCCTTCCCCTGGCCACATGGCAGGAGACCTTAGGCAGGGGTTTGCTGATTACTCAGCAGGATTCAACATAAAGAGCGCCAACTGGATCCGACCCAGGAAGAGAAGGCGTGCAGCATTGCAGAGTGCACAGCAGGAAGCAGCGTTGTGGACAGCTACGGGAAAGGAAGCCCAGCCATATGGGAGACATAATCCCAACCGAACGTGAGCTGCTTCGATGATGAAGTGGATGCAGAAGCCCAACAAAGCTGTTAGAGCTCCGGGGAAGAGCCATGCAGACCGCTGAAGTTATGCTGGCAGCAGATGGAGTGGAACACAGAAGGTCCGCCACAGAAGCAGAAAGGGAAGCCAAGATGCCAAAGAAGACCAGTGAGTTGGCCTGAAAGCTAAAGGTGACCCCGGGGCGCTTTGAGCAGGATAGTGGTGTGAGAAACCAGAAGGTATCTCACCCCCTAGTCCCTGTGGATCTCTCTCTCAGGTGGCCAGGGCACAGTCATTGCCTTTGGATCCAGACCCTGGAGGTGGACCAGTGTGGGAGGATCACAAGGGTGAGGGGTCTTCGGGGAGTGGGAGTGGGACACAGGATGGCGCGACGCAGTATCTCTTCCCCTGTACCACCTTTACCCCATCCTACCAGGTATGATATCTGTGAACTTTACCCCCTTTCCTTTCACAAACACTTCCACACAGACAGCCCGCTGTGGGAGAAAACAGACTCACACCTGAGCAGTGTACCTGACATGTCCCGCTACTATGGTCAGGTGAAGTCCGGCAATTACTGACAATCACTTACACCTGACTTCCATTAAACTTCCCCACACAAATAAAAGTAGGAGCAATGAGAGCGCACGCAGAGCGAGGTAAAGCACACGAGGGAACAGCAGTTTCAAGTCAGCGGCTGAACGAGGGGAGAAAAACAAGAAGGGTTTGCAAGGTGATAAATACCCTTGACATTTTCAGCAAGAAACCATTACTTTCAAGAAACCTTCAAGCCAGGAAGCGTAATGTGAATGTGAATGTGCTCAATCGAAGGTCTCTGTAACGTATCCCATCAAGAAGTGGTAGAAACGAAAGTAGAAGATTGATCAGAACATTGTGTGAAGTGAATCGAAGTGGTCCTCCGACAGTTTAAGCACAACCCATCGCACATTCAAAAGTCTTTGATTTTGATATCAAGAGGAAACCGTATAAGGTGAGATTACGTGGTCCAAGTCCAAATGAGGGAGACCAAGTGTAAACATTGTGGTTAAAAGGGGGTCTAAGCCTGAAGGAGGGAGACCCATGATGAAAAGTGGAAGCGAGAACGTGTGCATGTGAAGATCCTGATAAGAGTGAAACTTAGATATTTAGTTGTTACGACAGGCCCTCTGCAGTAAGAGACTGTTATTGGAAAAGAGGCTTTGGCAGAAGGCCCTGTACCCTCGTGGCAGAAAAGCCAGAGTGTGTGTGAAGCTCGAACATGCTACCTTTTCCTCTGCTTAAGACGTGGGGAAGGGAGACCCCAGCCATACCATCCTGACTTTTCACTTTGTGAACCCTTCTTTCTTTTCTGGTGAACATTATCCCACACTATTTTGTAACTTCGTGGTAAGGATTGGCAATAGTTTTTTTTAGTATAGGCCCTTTTTATTTAACAAGACGCCACTAGGACTGCCTTATTATTTGATGATCGTAGCTGGCTCCCATCTTAGATTTAGGTTTAGATTAGGCGTTTATCTCACCCATTATAAAGTTCAATAAACACCCTTGAACTGTGATCACTTGTGTCTGTCTTTACTGTTGCCACCATGAGTTCCTTAGAGTATGTTTGCCCGGCTATACAAATCCACATCGTTGAACCCAGGTCTACTAACTTTTGCATGGATTCCTCTTTTGTCTGGGGCAAGATCGTAGTCTATGTGAGGATGCACAAATCCTATGTGCAAATAAAATTTGGATGTGTGTCTGTATGTTAATCTGGCTCTACAAATCCACACTGTTGAACCCACTGCTACCAAATCTTGCATGGATTGCTCATTTGTTTGTGGCAAGATTGTAGTCTATGTTTGGATGCGAAGAACTCACTCCGTAGACACCCCATTTACTGATGCTCACCCCGATTCACTACAGTAGATACTAGAAGGAGGCACAAAAGTGATTATGAAAGCATTTTTAAAGGGAATTAAAAAGAATTACATTTTATTTATCACGCCACTCAGAAATTATGGCAAATAACAAGGTTACAGTTTACTTAAGTTCATTCATGAGAACAGAGCAGAATCCATCAATCTTTCTTGGACATTTTCTCAAATGTGCGGTTGCCATTGAGTGACTGAAACATGCCACACAAAAATGAACATCACTTGGAAAAGCTCCATCTGATGCAAAACGAAAATCAATATCAAGAGCTTCTGAAACACAACAGCAAACAGCAGCACGACTTGCCGACCAGAGGACAAGAGCAACATCCTCCAGGGCACATGAGACACCAGAGGAAACTGAAGCAAGACTTGCCGACAAGAAGACAAGAGCAACCTTCTCGAGGGCAAATGAGATGCCAGAACAAACTGAAGCAAGACTTGCCAACCAGAGGACAAGAGCAACCTCCTCCAGGGCACATGAGACACCAGAGCTAACTGAAGCAAGACTTGCCGACAAGAAGACAAGAGCAACCTTCTCCAGGGCAAATGAGATGCCAGAACAAACTGAAGCAAGACTTGCCAACCAGAGGACAAGAGCAACCTCCTCCAGGGCACATGAGACACCAGAGCTAACTGAAGCAAGACTTGCCGACAAGAAGACAAGAGCAACCTTCTCCAGGGCAAATGAGATGCCAGAACAAACTGGAGCAAGACTTGCCGACCAGAGGACAAGAGCAACATCCTCCAGGGCACACGAGACACCAGAGGAAACTGAAGCAAGACTTGCCGACAAGAAGACAAGAGCAACATCCTTCAGGGCACACGAGACACCAGAGGAAACTGAAGCAAGACTTGCTGACAAGAAGACAAGAGCAACCTCCTCCAGGGCACATGAGACACCAGAGGAAACTGAAGCAAGACTTGCCGACCAGAGGACAAGAGCAACATCCTCCAGGGCAAATGAGATGCCAGAGCAAACTGAAGCAAGACTTGCCGACCAGAGGACAAGAGCAACATCCTTCAGGGCAAATGAGATGCCAGAACAAACTGAAACAAGACTTGCCGACAAGAAGACAAGAGCAACATCCTCCAGGGCACACGAGACACCAGAGGAAACTAAAGCAAGACTTGCCGACAAGAAGACAAGAGCAACATCCTCCAGGGCACATGAGACACCAGAGCAAACTGAAGCAAGACTTGCCGACAAGAAGACAAGAGCAACATCCTCCAGGGCACACGAGACACCAGAGGAAACTGAAGCAAGACTTGCCGACAAGAAGACAAGAGCAACATCCTCCAGGGCACATGAGACACCAGAGCTAACTGAAGCAAGACTTGCTGACAAGAAGACAAGAGCAACATCCTCCAGGGCACATGAGACACCAGAGCTAACTGAAGCAAGACTTGCCGACAAGAGGACAAGATCAACCTCCTCCAGGGCACATGAGACACCAGAGGAAACTGAAGCAAGACTTGCCGACAAGAAGACAAGAGCAACATCCTCCAGGGCACATGAGACACCAGAGCTAACTGAAGCAAGACTTGCCGACAAGAGGACAAGATCAACCTCCTCCAGGGCACATGAGACACCAGAGGAAACTGAAGCAAGACTTGCCGACAAGAAGACAAGAGCAACCTCCTCCAGGGCACATGAGACACCAGAGGAAACTGAAGCAAGACTTGCCGACCAGAGGACAAGAGCAACCTCCTCCAGGGCACATGAGACACCAGAGCTAACTGAAGCAAGACTTGCCGACAAGAAGACAAGAGCAACCTTCTCCAGGGCAAATGAGATGCCAGAACAAACTGAAGCAAGACTTGCCAACCAGAGGACAAGAGCAACCTCCTCCAGGGCACATGAGACACCAGAGCTAACTGAAGCAAGACTTGCCGACAAGAAGACAAGAGCAACCTTCTCCAGGGCAAATGAGATGCCAGAACAAACTGAAGCAAGACTTGCCAACCAGAGGACAAGAGCAACCTCCTCCAGGGCACATGAGACACCAGAGCCAACTGAAGCAAGACTTGCCGACAAGAAGACAAGAGCAACCTTCTCCAGGGCAAATGAGATGCCAGAACAAACTGGAGCAAGACTTGCCGACCAGAGGACAAGAGCAACATCCTCCAGGGCACACGAGACACCAGAGGAAACTGAAGCAAGACTTGCCGACAAGAAGACAAGTGCAACATCCTTCAGGGCACACGAGACACCAGAGGAAACTGAAGCAAGACTTGCCGACAAGAAGACAAGAGCAACCTCCTCCAGGGCACATGAGACACCAGAGGAAACTGAAGCAAGACTTGCCGACCAGAGGACAAGAGCAACATCCTCCAGGGCAAATGAGATGCCAGAGCAAACTGAAGCAAGACTTGCCGACCAGAGGACAAGAGCAACATCCTTCAGGGCAAATGAGATGCCAGAACAAACTGAAGCAAGACTTGCCGACAAGAAGACAAGAGCAACATCCTCCAGGGCACACGAGACACCAGAGGAAACTGAAGCAAGACTTGCCGACAAGAAGACAAGAGCAACATCCTCCAGGGCACATGAGACACCAGAGCAAACTGAAGCAAGACTTGCCGACAAGAAGACAAGAGCAACATCCTCCAGGGCACACGAGACACCAGAGGAAACTGAAGCAAGACTTGCCGACAAGAAGACAAGAGCGACATCCTCCAGGGCACATGAGACACCAGAGCAAACTGAAGCAAGACTTTCTTGACAAGAGGACAAGAGCAACATCCTCCAGGGCACATGAGACACCAGAGGAAACTGAAGCAAGACTTGCCGACAAGAAGACAAGAGCAACATCCTCCAGGGCACATGAGACACCAGAGCTAACTGAAGCAAGACTTGCCCACAAGAGGACAAGATCAACCTCCTCCAGGGCACATGAGACACCAGAGGAAACTGAAGCAAGACTTGCCGACAAGAAGACAAGAGCAACATCCTCCAGGGCACATGAGACACCAGAGCTAACTGAAGCAAGACTTGCCTACAAGAGGACAAGATCAACCTCCTCCAGGGCACATGAGACACCAGAGGAAACTGAAGCAAGACTTGCCGACAAGAAGACAAGAGCAACCTCCTCCAGGGCACATGAGACACCAGAGGAAACTGAAGCAAGACTTGCCGACAAGAAGACAAGAGCAACATCCTCCAGGGCACATGAGACACCAGAGCTAACTGAAGCAAGAGGACAAGATCAACCTCCTCCAGGGCACATGAGACACCAGAGGAAACTGAAGCAAGACTTGCCGACAAGAAGACAAGAGCAACCTCCTCCAGGGCACATGAGACACCAGAGGAAACTGAAGCAAGACTTGCCGACAAGAAGACAAGAGCAACATCCTCCAGGGCACATGAGACACCAGAGCTAACTGAAGCAAGACTTGTCGACAAGAGGACAAGAGCAACTTTCTCCAGGGCAAATGAGACGCCAGAACAAACTGAAGCAAGACTTGCCGACCAGAGGACAAGAGCAACTTTCTCCAGGGCAAATGAGATGCCAGAGCAAACTGAAGCAAGACTTGCTGACATGAGGATAAGAGCAACATCCTTCAGGGCACATGAGACACCAGAGCAAACTGAAGCAAGACTTGCCGACAAGAAGACAAGAGCAACATCCTCCAGGGCACATGAGACACCAGAGCAAACTGAAGCAAGACTTGCCGACAAGAGGACAAGATCAACCTCCTCCAGGGCACATGAGACACCAGAGCAAACTGAAGCAAGACTTGCCGACAAGAAGACAAGAGCAACATCCTCCAGGGCACATGAGACACCAGAGCTAACTGAAGCAAGACTTGCCGACAAGAAGACAAGATCAACCTCCTCCAGGGCACATGAGACACCAGAGCTAACTGAAGCAAGACTTGCCGACAAGAGGACAAGATCAACCTCCTCCAGGGCACATGAGACACCAGAGCAAACTGAAGAAGGACTTGCCGACATGAGGATAAGAGCAACATCCTCCAGGGCACATGAGACACCAGAGCAAACTGAAGAAGGACTTGCTGACATGAGGATAAGAGCAACATCCTCCAGGGCACATGAGACACCAGAGCAAACTGAAGAAGGACTTGCTGACATGAGGATAAGAGCAACATTCTCCAGGGCACATGAGACACCAGAGGAAACTGAAGCAAGACTTGCCGACATGAGGATAAGATCAACCTCCTTCAGGGCACACAAGACACCAGAGCTAACTGAAGAAGGACTTGCCGACAAGAGGACAAGATCAACCTCCTCTAGGGCACATGAGACACCAGAGCAAACTGAAGAAGGACTTGCTGACAAGAGGACAAGAGCAACATCCTCCAGGGCACATGAGACACCAGAGCAAACTGAAGAAGGACTTGCTGACATGAGGATAAGAGCAACATCCTCCAGGGCACACGAGACACCAGAGGAAACTGAAGCAAGACTTGCCGACAAGAGGACAAGAGCAACATCCTTCAGGGCACATGAGACACCAGAGCTAACTGAAGAAGGACTTGCCGACAAGAGGACAAGATCAACCTCCTCTAGGGCACATGAGACACCAGAGCAAACTGAAGAAGGACTTGCTGACAAGAGGACAAGAGCAACATCCTCCAGGGCACATGAGACACCACTCGATAAGGACACGGGCAACGCCGTGTACCCCAGCTAGTATGCATTAAAAGTGGTTCTAATGCATGAACAATATATTCCCCAATGATATTTAAAAAGAGTACAGGAGTTCCTTTTAAGGAATGCACAAATCTTATCTTCTACAGTGTACACAGAAGGCATTGGTCGCTTGGTTAATGAAATAGGACTTTAATGGAGACGACAAAACATTCACAATTTAAAGAAAAGCACACAGCATGCTCAGATAAATCAGCTACTAAGTTAATTGACAATGGCAGACTTTAGAGGTGGTTCTTTGAGCTTAATGTTTTAGGCAACAGTGCATAAAGCGTTCCAGATCTGGTTTGAAGTCCATGTCTCTCCATTGCCATGATGAATAATACTAGGTTGCACACAAATTCAAAATTCATTTTTTTGCAAAATAGCTCCTCTACATTCCTTTCCGATTAATACCCAGATAAACTCTGTTTGTTGCCTCGGCTTCTGTAAACTGAAGCAACTAAAAAAAGTGCTCCCTTTCATCCCGTGTGGGGTTACATGCACCAGTGGTGGCAGCCTGCCTGAACAGAACCGTCTCCAGGTTCTGCAAAATGCGGCAGTCCACTTGGTTAAAGGGATCCCATTCGGCCAGCATGTAACTAAGGCACGTCAATCACTACATTGGCTGCCGGTTTCTACATGAATAAAATGTAAGGCTTTGTGTATGATCCATCAAGCCTTAAATGGAAAAGGCTGTCTGTCCATTCAGGAGAAACTTTCTTTTTACTGCCCAACACAAGTACTTAGGTCTATGAATGCAGCATTGTTGGGCATTCCGAGTTATTGCAAAGATCGATTGGTGGCCGAGGTTTCTCGGTCGCAGGGCAGACACTCTGGAATTCTTTACCATTAGACCTACGGCTAATGGCTGGCTTTTATCGGTTAAGGCATGACCTCAAAACCCACCTATTTGAGTAAGTGCTGTGTCTCATTGTGGGTGGTCTACTGCGCCATGATGCCTTTGGTGATATTACACATTATAAATACCCTGATTGATTGCAACAACACCAGTTCTTGCCTCTTACACAAACATGTTTCATTGTATGCCCCCACTGCTGTGCATGTTCTTGCCTCTATGCTATCAATGCTAAACTACATTTTATTGGGATGGTATTTGGGACACATATTCATTGTATGCCCCCACTGCTGTGCATGCTCTTGCCTCCATGCCATCAATGCTAAACTGCATTTTATTGGGATGGTATTTAGGGTATGTTATGCAGCACCTTTAAATTTCCAGAGTCGAATAATTCTGTAAGGACCTCTGGTCAGCCCTTTGTCACATACAATCTTCACAAGGGCTGTATGAGGTGGTGACCCAGGTTCAAGCCATGTATTCCTCCTCTTCCTCACTCAGTGGGGGATGTGCAAAGGCATGCCAGTGTCTGTTTTCATTATGAAAATGAGAATGTGAGGGTACACAGCTAGTGTTATAACATTCATATCAACAGCATATAATTTCAGAAGGAATTTTCAGAAACTACTTCTGGTGCCTTGGGTAAAGTCCTAGGCTGATGGACATATAACATTTGCGAACAGAAAGAAACACATTGGACAAAATGCGAAACTCAAAGGCACTCTAATTGGAGCAAATATTTCAAAGAATTTCATAACATTTCACTAATAAGACATAAGATTTAATTACTCTTTAAATTCACAAGATAATGCTTATTTCCATTTGATTAATGTAGTGACAACTTGTAACTCATCCTCTTTGCATTAAATGTAATCTTTAATATATACATTTGTGAAAGTGTGTTTGTATGTTCGGGTTGGCTCCAGCCACATAAGAGTTGGTGGGCTGAACTTTGGGCTCAAGGTCAGCATACCAGTCTGGGGTGTACTGGCGATAGAGAAATTTGACTAACTTCACCCATTCGCCCTCCCCATCTCTGTGGCTTTTGGCTCTCCTCTCGCAGGGGACGCAAGCACTACAACAGGGCGTTGCCCCTTCTGGGCTATCCTGTGGCACTCCCAGATAACTTCCCCATTCTCGGGCATCCTCACCCTCTTGGTATGTGCAAGATCAGTTACCCCACCAATACCCTCTGTCACGCGCCTGTGCCCATATGACTGGAGGAGGGCACCCACTCCCGCCTCTGCTTCCTCAATGGCATCTTGACCCGCCATCCTCCACTCACAGCGTCCCCCAGAAAAGTGGCCATTGTCGCCCCTCCTTTTGGGTTCGATGCCGTGAGACAGCTCCAGTCTCACTGGACTCTCACCACCTCTGGTCATCCCTTGCCTTTGCTTGGCTCCCATGTATTCACTGTGTCCCACAAGCTTTGTCTTTTAAAATATTACATAAATCTTCTTGAAAATAACTTCTTCCCGTTATGCTCTGGGACTGGGGGGCTTCTCACTCCTCAAAAAGAGAAAGAAGATTCAACCTAGGAATTCCCCCGTCCCCTGCACACTTTCAAATGTTTGGACAAGAGTCCACTACTTTGGTTAGTAAAAGGATGTGATAATATATTAAGTACATTCAAATGTAGATAAGTAAAGAACACAATCTTGCAAAAGGATTGTTTTTATAAACAAAGTATATAATTCATAGAGGTTATTAGTTTACAAAAAAGAAGACAATGTAGCATCATAGTTTACATCAAAAATAGACAAAAATACAAATAGAGTCCGTTGTATTCAGCGACGCGTTTCGAGGTAAGATTCCTCTTCTTCAAATGGTCATCAAGGACTCTTTAAAAAGAAGGGGGAGAAATAAAATGATGTATAATAATGTACTCAAAATGATATATACAGTGATTGACTTAATTCATACAATTTAACATAGTCTAGATACCAGTGCATCCTGGCAATTTCATCTTCTGATAATGGTAACTCATCTAATGAATCACAGGTGTTTAGCTGAATCAAGGTAAAAGTCATCAATCTAAAGTCAAATTGGAATTATGTTGTTGAATTCATGTGTACCGACCATCCTACGATACTGGTGGACCAGTGCATGGACAGGTTTGGAGGCTGGAATCCTAATGCGGACGAAGTTAATAAATGGTGAATAAACGGAAAAAGTTCCAAACGGGAAATTCTAACATGTGTGCTGCTAGATCAGACCCGAAATCCTAATCTAAAGTCCTCCTTGTGAGTGTAAAAGTGTCAGGCAGAAAGAGTACCATATTTACCATAGGTTGTGCGTGATAGGAATCACGGTCTGTGCATCCAAAGAGTAGGATGTCTAAGTAAATCAGTAAGCTCCAGGAAAAAGAATAAATGGATCAAAAAATGGTCTTGGTAATGATTCCATACATCAACTCCAGGCTGAAGAAATAAATATAGGCAAATTAGAAAAATCGATAGATGGATAATAGAATAGCTTAGTGTATAACTTTATACTAAAACCAACCTAAATGATGTCAGAAGAGAAGCGTAAAGCATCTTGGCAGGAGGCCATAAAGACTTTCAGATAAGAAGATCAAAATCAACATAAGCAGTCGATAAATCACTATAGATTTCAGAAATCAATGCCATCTGGGGATAACAAAATAATCATTCACTTAACAGCAATGGAGCCTCAAGGCAAATGAAAAAGGTGAAGATAACTGGAAGGTACACACATACCCAAAATGGAAGCGCTGGGCGTGCTGCATTGAACTTGAAAAGGCGACGTCCCAAGTGGAACATAAGCAGAGGCCACATCTGACGTGTTGTGACGGCAAGTCTGTGTCCACAAACCTAGAAGAAATGTGCAAGCTATACGTGGGCGCCTCATAGTTTGTAGAGGATCCCTAAGGGGATTCATCAAAAAGCTTGCAGATGCGTACCTTCGGATAGGAAGAGCGTCAAGCAGGGTCTCAATGTTGTGTGGCCGCGTCCGCGCTGGTTGCGATGGAGACAGCCGGCGCCATTTTCTAAACAATATATAGTGCCGGGGTACTAAAGATAAAAGAGTGATTGTAAGTGTCGGCACATGATTTCGGCCATGTTGGAGGTATGGGTGTAAAATGTGTGCAAGGTGGAACGGTATGTAGAGAATTAGAACGCTAGAACCATATTGAAAATATAACCAAAAGGAAGGTTGTGGTGTAGAAAGTCCACTGGGAAAATAAATGAACAACATAAGAAATATGTCATGGACAGTAGTGTCTGCGATGTATGAAATTGTAGTATGGAGAGTTAGTGTAACTCTTACTAAGTCGCTCAAGGATGAGTTAAAAATGATTTTTTTGGATTCCGATAAAGTCCAAATGAGCAAGTTTACTTAAATATGTTTAGTTAAATATGATTCAGTGCTATACCTGGAGATTCATACAAGGTCCTGCCTCTAGCTGGGATTGTCACCACGGGGAGGGTCCTGTCTCCCTGTGTAGCCCCCGTGGGCTTGATCCTTCCACCTGGTGGCTCAGGGTTCTAGTCCGCCCTCCGCCACATCAGGGTGCATTCTCCACACAACCAATGTCTGAGAAGGGGAGGCGATAACATTTTCAGCAAGCAAGACCATACCACGCCATATCTTATTGCTGCGACTGGAAATCTATTTGGCAGGTTCAATATTCTTTTCCAAATTCTTCCCTCCAAAATCAATAGATGGTCCAATATAGCTAATGGACAGGTTTCAATTCCATACAGCAATTTGGGAATAATTTTGGCCTCGTAATACCTGATCGATGGTTTTAACAAAAACGTTCCACATTTTCTATCAATCATTTTGAATTTTGCCGCCAACTTAAAGGCACGCTTGTTAAACCAGGTGTAAATACTATTCAAAAAGGGTCTCGCATTCACCAAAAAGCCCAAGTAAATCAGTGAATCAATGCTTGAGACCGCCACATTCACAATATACCATTGAAATGTACACTTCTTCCTAGAATTTGCAAACCGTATTATTTTGGACTCTGCAGGATTAACAAACAGAGTGTGCTCTTCCATATACAATACAAATCGGTTAATTAAACTTTGAAGCCCAATTGCAGTAGAAACCAACAGAAAGACGTCATCCGCATAAGCAAGCCATCGATAAAGCAGATTTTGCTATTTGGGATAAATAAATGATGCTGAAAGCAAAGCATCCTAAATATCAGGACGATGAAGATAAAAAAGACAGGGAGCGAGGACGCATCCCTGTCTTACCCCCCCCCCCCGGCAGTAGGTATTCTTTGTGATAAATCACCCAAGTTGTTTAATTGAACTTGAATATCAGTTCCTGCATGTAAACCGACAATTATCTTACGCAGACCTGCCAGGATACCCCAAGCTTGTAGTTTCATCCATAGGCGTCCCCGGTCCAATGCGGCAAAAGCTGCCGTAAAATCAAGGCAGGCACTACATAATGCATCATGCTTCCCACCCCAGGCCCATTTACTGATGTCCCCATCTGACGCCTAATGCCTGTCTGCCATTTCAATATTCTTCCTTTCTCTGCAACCCAGGCCTCAAGATGGAATAGCACAATCAATGCAAATACCTTGCTATCTGCGTCAAGTAACGCTATAGGACGATGGCCGCAGGGGCTTTCTCTGTCCCCTCTACTAAAAATAGGGACAACACAGGCCCTCAACCACGTCGGAGGGAAAAGATCAGTAGCAAGTATATTAGCGAAAAGAATGGATAGTGTTTTAGCCTAGGCCCGCCTATCTGATTTAAATACATAATTAGCTTATCCGTTTGGACCGGGGGCACAAGAAGAACTGTTGGAATTTACCACCCTAAAGACAGCCTCTTCCTCAAAATCCATGGATGTCAATTCTTGAGTGTCAAAGGCCATTACCTCGGGCCCCCTTCTGACTGGAATTTATCTGCAAAAACCTGGCCAAAATGCACTACCCAAACTGACTCCGATACCCCATTAATTAGAGCAAGAGACTGTGGTGCTTCAATGTTATTAGTAGTTTGCCAAAATGCTTTTGAATTATTGTCTTTTATACACACTAATATTGCTTCCGCATCATACTGCAGTCTTCGTTCTTTCGACCGTCTCACCCAATTTCTATAGCATTGCCTAGTTTTCCTTATCCGTTCCCTCATATCAGTAGTCATGAGGTCCAGATCTTTTCAGCTGTGCAATCTCTCTCTGCATCTCCATCTTACGTTGGACCAATTCTTTGTTATACACATGGACATGATTCACCCTAAACCTCTCTTTACTACCCTTGCCAAGAACTCCCTCCCATGTAACAAGGAACCTATAAAGTTCCCAAAATCTGAAGAGGTAAGAGAATTAAATCTCCAGGTCTGATCCGTGGAGTTCACATATGCACCTAGTAAATAATTTACTTTTGAGGTTTTTAAGGGATTCCACTGGACTCAATTACCTGCTCTATTAGTTGCGAGATTGAAAGAGAATTTTGGTGTTTGAGAATACGGTATCGAGGGCCGGTTCTCATTCAATAAGATGTCAAATCCTACCTCAATCAAGGCGTGTGATCACTATAAGGTGTGAAACTGACTTCAAACGTTTAACATATCGCGCTCAGCCCATCATCAACAAACGCACAATCCAGCGTAGATCTCATAACACCATTTTTTCACGTTGGGCGAGCCAGTGCTTCATGACAAAAAGTTTCATTCAGTGATAACAGACTAAGACCTGCCAAGGTCAATACCCATCTTCTTCCATTCCCCCTTTTATTATTGCTCCAAGCCTCCTTTATCCCAGTTTCTTCCCAGGTTTCAATAGTCAGAGTTCAAGTCACCGACCAGCATAATATGTCTCCCATTCCAGTAACCAATCGGAAATACCAGCCAATAGATTATCCAAAAATCCCATCCCTTCATGCCAATAGAAATTCAGCAATAGTACTTCACAAGATTTACCCAGGCCCAATGGAGGATGCATAGCCAGCACCCCCTGCTTATATCAAATGAATTAACCACTTCCATCTGGCTAGATGACCTGAACAGAGTAAGCAGACCTCCAGAGGGACGCCCCATAGCTCCTTGCTTGGCTGGCTAAAACCCTACAGCAAACCCATCCACAGAGGGGGGCTGAGTCTGCCACATTTCTTGTAATGCTATTATGTGAGAATACTGCAACTTGCGCCCTATATCCGGAGCCGAAAACAAATGCCTATGGCCTTTTGTGTTCCAAGAAATTACATTTAATTGGGTAACTCCCAAGTTAGGCGAGGTCAGTTTGTTATTGTTTCTGGTGCGACACATTCAGTAACCAAGCCCAGTTGTTTGTGACTTCTGAGTGCTCTATTTTCTGTTTTAAATACGCAATCTCAGCCCGTGGTGTTGGGGGTCCTCCCTCCTCCATTTCACCCTTATGAGGACAGCCATCAAACCCCTGCACTCTCAAGTTATCCCTCTAATTGAGAATGTAATCATAGACAAATCTGGAGCTTATCACTACCGGAGCCCGTTCACTCTTCCGGCGATCTAAAAAGTCAACGCTTTGCAAATCTATAGAGAAAATACTAGAGAGATTAGGTATCTCCAACAGCAACCGCAAAATAGTGGATCATCTACTTTCCACCGACTTGTTTTCTGCAAGAAGACCCTCAAATACAATGGTATGAGGGTGATCAAATACATAAATGAATGATCAATTATACATTTGTTTATGAGTGCTCTTTCTTCTGGATCTCTGTTCTTTATTATACTTTAGGACAGATGGACCCTTCGGAAATCTGACAATTTGGTCCCTAGTTCGCAAAATCACCCAGGTCAGTTCTTATTAAATCTATAGAAGCTCAGGACCCTGTGCCCTCCTGGTTTGGCTCTTTTAAAAACCTCCCAGTCCATAATACATTCTATTCTCGGAACATTCACCTTTCTACCCAAAGGTTGAGGAGGGGAGGAAACCAATCTTAAAGAGCCTGTAGGGAATCACACTTTTCCTTTACATCCACAGAAAGAATTTGAACCCACTTTCCGTTCCCCCTCCCCCATCCCCACCCAACCGTCAATCATCTCTTCATGCTGACTCCCTGGAATTAAGCCCTCCCTCTCCAGGTGGGACTTTTCAACACGTTCCTGTGAGCCCTTTAAGGTAACCAATCCCCTTATCGGACTTTGCTGTTCATGGGGGAAATATCTTTTATTTGAGCACCCAAGCTGAATTATCATCTCCTCAGCCCTGCCTTTTCCACAACCAGAGGATCATTCCTACTTTCTCCCCCAGTTTTTATCAGGTGTTGGGATCCACCTAAAAAGCCACCCACCTTCTCCGGTGGACTTTTTACGGGGATTTAAGTTAACACATCTCTCACAAGGGGCTGTCTAAAAAATGAGCGCAAAAACTGTTTAGATTGCTGCAATCTAATCTTTTTGGACCTTTTTCGACTTTAGTACTTGTAAAGAACTCAATCTTTCCTTCTTGATCTTATTTTTTGGAATATTTGTGATAACCGTAGGAAGACGCAGTTTGCTATCCTCACACCCAACGTCCTTTATCTTCAACCTAGGAGGGAACATTGGAGGAGGTGACACAGCTTTAACAAAAAGTACATCATCATCAGATAAGGTTTCCACCATCCTCTCATTTGCTACTGTTCTTTCTTTTTTAAACTCATATGCACCCCTCCCCCGTATAACATCAAACTCGTTATCGTGCTCAGTTATTGGGAAGCATTTAGATTACTAGGCCCATTGGTCAATCCCCCCCTTGGTCATTAACACTCAAATTGCATAATGTCCCCACTTTCTCGAGAAATACACAGTAGGGCAGAATTGGCATTTACGTCGACTTTTAGTCCCTCATAAAGTTTCACCATTATGCACAATACTTGATTAATTTCGGACAGAGTCTGATTAGTAGGTAAGTTCCATCGAAAAGTTAATGCCGAAGAGGACAAAGAGGGACGTCGCAAAGAGTCCAGAGGAGGAGGAGATACGCAAAAGAATGAGCAGTCCATATCTTGCACGCTTCTTTCGCTGCCACCATACGTTTCGTCGTGTACACTCACATTCATTAAATAATTTGCGTCACACAGGGAAATTTGATAATCGCTATTTAAAAACAAGGACATACCTGAGTGGTGCAACAGTGTTTTAATTCTTTCCAAAAAACCTTCTTGGGCCAGAATAACGGGAGCATCCATCACCGTATTTGTTAACCCTCTTGGGGGGGGGAAAGATGTCATCGAAAGCATTCCTTGGTTCCCTTGAAGAGGGGATCACCACTGGCACTCCTGAAGATATGTCTCCTCTCAAACTCCCCCCTGAGATCATACCTGCTGCAGTATTCACACATTCTGAAGCCTCCTTCCATGACAAATCACCAGAAGCAGAGGGCGGCAAAGGGAGGGTCACCGCTCGTAATATTTTGGTGTCCGTGATATAGGAGGAGATGGCCAGCTTAGTCAATCATGCTTTTCCGGTTCTAAAATCATACATTGAAATCCGGAATGTGCAAAAAGCAAGGACACAAGGACGCAGGAGGCGGGGCGCAGTTGAAGACTATAACCCTGGATATGGGGGTATAACCCCCCCACACTCCCGTGAGCAGTCTAAGTTGTAAAGGTTCAGTCAAGGCAATCACTGTGAATGCAATAAACGCAACCACCCGCTTTCACAAGAACCAGTTTTTTAGGAGGATCATGCACTCACCCATGACTACTGAAAGTCCTCACAAGGGGCTTTCAGCTTCCTTCTCCCCTCCTGCCAAACTGCACAACTGCGTCCACACACGACAAACACCGCCGATACCCGGGCCACCTCCTTTCTCTCTGCGGTTCACTCGCCTTCGGCGTACCTGGAAGAGGCCTGGGACTGGAGCCTCTGACCGCCCGTCGACAGCCGCATGAGATCTCCACTTTCCTCTCCTAAGGGCCTGTGCCTGCTGCCACATGTTGCAGCTCGGCTCCCCTTCAGACGCTCAGCAGATCACCCGCCCGCCGTACACTTGCAGGAGGCCTGGGATGAGGGCCTCTCACCTCCAATGCTGGCCGCACCACTTCCCTCCTCTATTTCCCTGTGTGCCTTCACCCAATGCTGCACTTTGCAGCAGGGTTCTTCTCCAGTCCTTCAGCGGTTTACCCGCCTTTGTTGATCAAGCAAGAGGCCTTCCTCCCCGCCGTGGAGTGCGTGCAACTGATGGGCCAATCTTCGGATCCATCAGCTGGCGAGGGGTCCCTGCTCGCCCGGGGGGGGGGAGTCACCAGTAGTCTCTCAGAGCCTGAGGCTCATGGGGGACGTGGGCTGCTCTCAATCTGGCACTGGAGTGATGCTTTCAGGGAGCCATTTTCCACCACGCCGACTGGTGGTCTCCGGCTGTACGTTTTTAAATGAAGCATAACCTCTGCATTGCTCTGGAAAACCCACCAGACCATTGTACAAAAATAAAAAAATAATGTTGTAGAAGTGGTGGGAAACCTAAAGGTGTCTCATCCGCTAGTACCCGGAGATCTGTCGTCCAGGTGGCCAGGACACGGCCATCGCTATTGGATCCAGTTCCTGGGGCTGGACCAGTGGGGGAGGATCACCTGGGCGAGGGGTCTTCGGGGAGTGGAAGTGGGACACTGAGCATTAAGACGAGGTATCCCCTTTTATGTAACACCTTTTCCTCATCCTACCCTATAGGATATTTAGAAGCTCTAGCCCCGCCCCCCATTCCCACACAAACACTTCTTACACAGTAACAGACAACGGACTAACACCAGAGCCGTTTACCTGACATGTCCAAACACACATGTAGGCAGAGTCAGACAATTGACAATAACCATGCACACCTGATGGCCCTTTACCTTCCCCACAGGGATGAAAGGCGGAGCACGAAGGCACACTTCGAGCAAGGCCGAATGCACGAGAAGAAAGCTACAACAAACCGGCAGTTCAAACAGAAAAGTAAGCCGGTGAGACCTGGAAGAACGACAAAGGGGGAATTGCCCTTGCCCTTTTCACCTCAGACCCGCGAAGCCTCCGAAAGGGAAAGCTTAAGACCGGATATTACAGCTGGCGTGCGGCGTAGCAGATGTCAATGGTACACGGAGGCCTCCCACTTTGATAATGCAGACGGAGAGGCAAGCTGGCTACTGTGGTACTAACCTTGACTCCAGAGAACAGAGAAGCCAACGGGTTCAGCACAGCCGGTGAGTCGGAGGAAACTGATAGCAAACCGAACTAAATTGAGCTCAAGGTTGCAACATTTTCCAATGCAAGGAATCTGAAAGAGGAACTTGTGTATGTGTTTGAACTTTTAAGAAAGCCCAGTTGAGGTCCAGGTGCAGAGGGGTCCATTGCCACGTGGGCGCTCATTCGAAAGACTCTGACCAGGACCTATTTCTAAACTACAAGAACCAGAAGGCCCTGGGAAATGGTGCCGTGAGGCGTCAGAGTGGCCCTATAAGGGTTAGGTCAAATCCCTTATACAATCGAAAGTCTCTGACCCATGGCCAGAGGAAAGCTAGGGAAGGGAACCCTGCTTTCCAATAGGATTGTGAACTGTAGAAAAAGGCAAGTGTGAACCCGACAGAGGGATGCCGAAAGAAAGCTAGGAGAAGGAAAACCCCACTTTCTGATGTATAGAAGCAATGCATGAACTGTGTTAAAGAAAGGCCGAAGTGAACCCGACGGAGGGAGGCCCATTTGTGCAGGGGGGATCTGAGCCCAGCGGAGGGAGATCCAAGGGGCGAAGAGCAATCGCCCAAGGTACAAGAGTATCGAAGGAAGCTTTTGTTTGTTTGTTTGTATTGTGAATCATCAGGCCTTTTAAGGCAAGAGACTTTGTCAGGAAAGAGACTTAGCCTTTGAAGATTTTGATATTGTTGAACCAGAACTGTGAACCTTGTGCGACGAGGCCCAGGAGTGTGCTGTGCTTGAGATTCCCGCATTGTCCCGTGCTTTATTTTGACAAGACACCACTAGGACTGCCTTATTATTATTTGATGGTCGTAGCTTGCTCCCATCTTGGATTTAGGTTTAAATTAGGCGTTTATCTCACCCATTATAAAGTTCAATAAACACCCTTGTATGTATGTATTTTATCTTATATAGCGCCGGAAGCCCATGGGCATCAGGGCGCTTGGACATACTATGAACTCCTTCCTTATCTGAATAAGTGAGTCTTAAGCTGTTTTCTGAACACAGAGTGGCTACTTTCCATTCTCAAAGGATCTAGCAGGTTGTTCCACAGCTGAGCAGCCAGCACCACAAAAGATCTTCCCAACCGGGACTTGAGAGTTTGTACTTGGGAATGGTCAGAAGGCTCTTACCTTCGGACCAAAGCTGTCTGAGTGGTACATGCAAAACTAAGCTATTCTTTAAATAGCCAGGGGCTTTACCATAGAGACATCTGTGCACCAGTGCCATAGATTTAAACTTTATTCTCACCTCTACTCTAAGCCAGTGGAGGGATATTCTGTCCTTGGTTACGTGGTCTCTTCTCTTGAGACTTTTGACCAACCTGACTGCATCATTCTGAATAACTTGGCATCTAGCCAAGTCCTTAGCGGAAGCCCCAATCAAAAGGGCATTGCCATAATCTAGCCTTGACAGCCCAATAGTTCTAGCGATAGTAGCCATGTTATTTTCACTCAGGAAAGGTCTGATGGCCTTCATGAGCCGTAAATGATATGCTGTATTTTTTCGCAAATAGTTGGTCTGCGCTTCAGAGTCGACAGCAGAGTTCACCATCATACCGAGGGTTTTGACCTGAGAGGACACTAGGATTCTAGCTTCCTTACTCTGAAAGGACTCAAAGTCTGCCCCGAGTTTGGCTAACTGGCGACTGCAACTGAACAACATCAATTCGGTTTTTGTGTCATTAAGACACATCCAGTTGGATTGCATCCATTCATCTATCGCCCTATAGACTTCGTTGATCTTAATACTGTCTGCACTGTAACTGCCCTCAAGCTCGAAAATAAGCTGCGCATCATCTGCGTAGTTTGTGAAAAACACGCCGGTTTCCACCAAAATACTACACAGAGTACGCATGTAGATGTTGAAGAGCATGGGCGACAAACTGGCACCCTATGGTACACCAAACATGAAGGAACAAGGGTAGGAGAAACTACTTCCCCAGTGTACTCTGGCCTGGCGATCTGAAAAGAATGATACCAACCACTTAATTGCCAGATCGGAACAGCCAACATTATCCCTCAAAGCTTTAATTAATAGCTGATGGTCAACCAGATCAAAAGCAGCACTTATATCTAACAGCATCAAGATCCCTACTTTCCCTTTGTCCACCAGGCTCAACATATAATCCAGGAGGTCCAACATAGCCGTCTCCGTGCTGTGTGATGCTCTAAAACCGGATTGTTGTTGGTGTAATGTCGAGTGTTTTTCCACATAATTTTGCAATTGCTGATTGGCAATTTTGTCCAAGATTTTAAGAACAAAATTGGAGTTTGTAATGGGATGGAGATTGGCCGGGTCTTTAGGGTCCAGTCCAGCTTTTTTGACCAGTGGAGTGATGGTGACCTTCTTGTGCTCCTTAGGGACCAATCCCTCCTTTAAGGAGGCATTAACTATATTCAAAAGGATGGGGGCAAAAATGTCCTTGTGTTGAAGTATGGTGTTAGAGGGCAACACATTTTCTGCACAGGATGTTGGTTTCATATGACCCAGCACCTCTAACAGCTCCGCTTCAGTGATGGGTTGAAACGTGAAGATATCTTCACTAGGACAGTGATTCACTCCTTCTGGAACCATTGTCTGCTTTAATGTTAGTCTGGCTTTAATAATGTTTTGTCTGGCTTTCTCAATTTTGGCTAAAAACACCTTGTGTACCATATTGCAGTCTACCTTGGTAGGCAAAAATGGTGGAGTGAGGTTCTTGGGTTTCTCAATACTCTTTAGGATATCGAAAAGTTTGCTGGTCTTATTAGCAGCATTTTCCATTTCAACATTAAAGAAGTTAGCTTTCGCTGTTTTTATCATTTCTTTATACTTCGTGTTTTCATGCTTCCAGTTGGCTTTGTTTTCTGCGGACTTATCTTGTCTCCACTTCCTTTCAAGGGCCCTTTTTTCCACTTTAATAGACTGAAGTTCAGCAGTGAACCATTTATGGTTGTTGTTATCTTTCCTAACTAACTTCAATTTTAGTGGCGCCACTTTCTTCACTAGCTCTTGAATGTGCATGGAATATTTCTCTAACAATGTTGCACAGTTGTCTTGCTCCTGGAAGGAGAGCAAGATTTTGTCAAGGCATGGCTGCAGTTGTGATACAGGCTTTTAAAATGTCTACTGTCTACCTGAACATGAGGATTATATTGTGAAGGCGGTAATTGCAATTTTAGATCCAGGGAGACCACGTAGTGATCACTCCAGATACAAGGTACAGTATCGAATTCCTGTGTCAAAATATTGTAGGAAAGCAACCAGTCTAACTGGTTCCCTTGTGGGGTTGTGGGTTCCTCATTAATGACCCGGAAATCAAGATTATTTAATGCCTTCTCTAGTATAATTGCCTCTTTGTCCTTCTTGTTCCCGCGCCATTAATCAAAATCCCCAACCACTAAGGTCGACACATTAGTGGATCCCAGACTGGCCAGTTGAGAACAGAGTTAATTGCGAAATTCAGAAACCAGTGACGGCGGTCTGTATAATACAATAAGGTTAAAACAGATATTTGGGGAGAAAACCAGCTTCAATTGCATGGCTTTGCATCCACTACAACTGAAGTTCCCCCTAAAAAATGTAAGATTTTCCTTGGCAATGATTGCCACCCCACCACCCAGACCCTGCTCTCTATTAACATTGTAAATGATATAGCCCTTTGGTACTGCCAGCTCGCATGTAGGCCCCATAGGGTCTTTAAGCCATGTTTCTGTTACACAAAGATATCATATTGTCTATCAAGGATGAGTTCATTAATATTAACTGCTTGTTTAACCATCGAGTGTGTATTTAACAAGCCTACTTTCAGGTTAATACAAGGCAGTGATGGCGATTCTTCTTCTATGTTATTTTTTATGTGGAGCCCAGAACCCCCCCCCCTCTCCAACAACCCCTCCCTTACTCCTACAGGCTGCATGTCCCCGAACAACACTGCCAACACTAAGAGAAGGTCGTTAACTGGGAGTTAAGGAGAAAGAGATATGGCAGAGCAGAGCACACCCGGAGCAAACCGGAGTTAAACGGCCCATACGCGCCAGCGCTTACGCACCTAATGTATCAATAAATGAGCTCGCGTACTACAAAAACTCAGGGAGTTGTAGTTTGCTGCAAGCAAGCAAATCTGCCTAGCAACAGTCAGTTGCAGAAAAAGACGGAACATAGAATTTAAAATGCTCGTTTCCCTGCTAGAGTGCAATAGTTGATTTTAGCAGGCCCTTGCAAGCAAGATAACAATTTAAAACAATTCTGTAACCCCCAATGAGAACAAGATTTAAAATCAATTAAACACACAGCTTATTACTAAAACAGGCTGCGACCTAATATAACTAATTAAAACAAATCTTAAAGATTCTGGTAGACTAACTAGCAGAGTAACTGAACTGTGATCACTTGTGCCTGTCTTTACTGTTGCCACCAGGAGTTCCTTACAAAGTGCACTATCTGGTTTCCCTCTCCCTCTCTCTGAGTAGGTGTTTGTGTGCCTGTGTGATGTCAGAGTGAGTGATGGCATGTCTAGAATGTGTGTTTGAAGTCAGAGTCCTTGCCCCTGCTGTGCTGCCAGTGGCAGGTGATAGTGTTACCTGGCTGGTGGGCACCGGTGGGTCCCCTTACATGTACTATGAGATTATGTACATTATATCTTAATAAAGAGAATACAAGTGAACTTACCTGAGCCTCCGGCATCTTCTTCTACAATAATGGAGGGTTGCCCAGAGCAATGACAGTGGTTAAGCTTAATTCAGAACCAGGGGTGATTTAAAACAGTATTTACTTCCTGTATAAGTGCCTAACAAGTGAACAATAAATAAATAAATAAATGCATCCATCAGTTTTTTTGCAGTTATAGTTTCCCTCTCTTAATTTAACAGATTGTTAAAGATTTGTAATTTCTGTCTCTACTGAGCATAGGTCTCTCCAAATGGCTTTTCCGCAGGCTAGTGATTCTGGTGTTATAGAGGGCGAAGGCTTATAAAATGTAGGAAGATGAAATCCCCAAAGAATTGTTTCAGTCAAATCTGGCACAACAGTCACGCCACCTTGTTCTGTGATGTAAATCGATCGTGCCTGTTAGAAACACAATGCTTCCTGTAAAGCTATAGTTTTCGTGTCTGTGAGAATGTGTTTGGAAAAATGAGTAACACAAAATTCTGCACATTGGGATTCCTGCTTCCAGGGACCTCATTTCACCAAAATGCCAGGGGTAGCGAAAGTGACATCACATGACCTGTGAGCTCTGATGACATCACAGGAAGTGATGTAATTTGGCCCACCCCCAAGTGACATTATGGGAAGCGATGACACACAACCTTTCATTTCTTAACAAAACAGTAAGTGGCAGCACATAGCATTGTTCCTCAGTACACTAAGAGCAATATTGTTACGATATCGCTGTAATATGATGGTCATGTCCTGCAGGAATAGATCACCATATGTAGCATTAATATCAGTGTGCACAGGCCCATATTATCAAATTACTGTGAATGTAAGCAGACGTCCAACACAACAAACTGGACTGTTGCACATCACTCTGGCTAAACTGTAAACAGACAGAGCATCTCAAAGAGGCCTAAACCCCAAAGTGCAGACATTCAGTGCCTGCCAAGTGTCTGTCCACAGACTGGAAACCGCAACTGACCAACACAAGTCCAACCAGAAGACAATCAGTGGCTGTACCACATCATACTTATACCCTTGGACAATACACGCAGGGAGTATCTTGTCAATAGTGCACTTTGGACCATTGCACAGCAGCTCACTCCCACCATTTACCCAGAGACTGAAAATCCCCCAAACAATTTCACCATGTTTTCTTTGGTCCTTCATATGTTGCTTAATGCCAGCCTCGTCCAGCTTCTAAGCACTGGAACTGGAACCGAACCCAGGTTGCACGGCATCCTCTTGTTCCCAAAGCAAGTGCCTTGCCCCTGAGCTACCCTTCCAAATATATTTTTTGTATTGCTTGAGGAAGCAACAGAGGCTTTACTTCAAAGGCGGAGCGCAACTTCATGTAAATTAATTATCTCACCTTGCGTCAGTGTGCCTGTGATGCAGGTCTGGCAGATCTGGGTCAGGTGGCACAGTGCCTAGGAATGATTGCTGACAGAAGCCACTGGGGCACACCCCTCCTATCACAGGCCCAGTGGCTCATTGGATGTGCAAAGCAGACAACGGGAAACACTGATGAGATCTGCGTTCATGCTGCGCTGTCACTGAGTACTGCAGGCTGCTCTTACCCATTCCCAGCTAGCTAGACCTAGCCCCCATACCCTTCCTGTTGCCACAGTACTGGGTATGAGCTGCACAGACAGCCCTGCCTCTGAACCCAACCATTTAGGCATTCTTCACTAATGGATTGCCAACCTGTTAGTGATGGCGGCTTCTTGGTTTTTCCTGAATCCCTGTTATTTCTCCAGCTAACGAGATCGAGATTCCAGTAAAAGCTGCGGCACATTTAGCTGCATTTACAAACACCTATTTCAGGTGTAACACAGGTATCTGCTCTTGGCACTGCCTCTTTGTCCAGTGGCCCAGGGGTCGCAAGGACAGGTCTAAGGGTAGCAGAGGGGGAGCCAGTGTAGCAGCTGCTACCCCACGCAACCCCCAAATGACGTCCCTGCTGCTTCTGCTCTTATGAACCACGAGAGCACTGTTCTGCCTACCTCTGCCTTTTAAAAAAAAGGCTTGGAATTGAAGGCGCTTGCATCAAACTGCACATTATCCTCCCTTCCCCCACCACGGTTTCAATTCACCATCTTGGAGGGGGTGGACTGCTGCCCTGGTCACTGCCCTGGCTGGAGACCCCCAGTTCACTTGGTTTTGGGGGTCTTTTATATGTGCTGCAGGGATGGAAGCCCATGCCTGGCACCGCCTGGTTTCTCCTCCGGCCTGAAGTCTCATAAGAATACACTGGATCATGTTTATAGGTGTTCAAGCCCTTTTTCAGCTTAATGTTTGTAGGGTTAAAGATTCTTATGTCCTGTCAAGCACAATCTTACATTATGCTTTTTCCGCCTGTTTCAGGCTGTTGAGAGCGCTGCTCCCGGTCTTGGCTGTGTAGCTTCCAGACCGGGTAGGACAGGGCACTTATGCAACAGAGCGTCGATGGAGACGGCTAGACATGTGATGACTTGGCCATGTCTGTTCATAACAAGCCAAGTCTGGATGTGCTGCTTGGCAGGGGTACAAAAGTCCCTCCCAATGGCCTTGAAAGACGTGCAGCTACATATTGAGCAAAGACTGGATAGTATTTAGGAATGTTGTATGTTTTTTTTAAATTTGAGGAAATTGTAGATGAAGAAATGTATGAATTTAATGATCAATTAATTATCTATTAATGTTTATTGTGAAAGATTTCAAGAGTGTGTAAAGTTTATATGTAACTACATTACACTTCTATTATAAAATAAATCCTTTAGGATAGTGTCCAATTAAGTGTGGTGTTGGAGGTACTTCGATTTTTAAATGTTTTAGGTTTTATTAAATTGTCACGCTAATACTACATTTTATGATAAATCCACTTAACTACTCAGTTAAGTGGATTAACTACTTAACTACTCAGTTTAGGGTAGATTTGGTTTTAAATTTGGTTTTAAAATCGGTTAGTTATTGCTTTTTCTCTTTTCTTCTTATTTTTCTATATTTATTTTAAATCACTTTTCTGATTGGTTTTCTTGTTCTTTCTTACACTTGGCACATTGTATAACTGTAGATTGTATGTTGATAAGAATAATTGTCTGCGTATTTCGCATTTGTGAAAAAGTCTTTTAACTGTAACACAATAAAACAACCTTTTTAAAACAGAAAGCTTCTTGCGCTAATGTGTCCCTCCAACCTGGCTGCTCCAATTCTAATTGACACACAAGGTCCTCAGATACTTATTTTGCTGTATTCATTATTTAAATCGTCTCTTGTGCATTCATTGGAGGGATAACTGCAATCTTCTCAACAATGGGCTTGATCGCAAGAGATCTGAGGATCAGTCCTTAGGATCAGCCCAACAGGTGCCGCTCCCCACCACACCACTCCCCCTCCAAGTACTGCGTCAAAATTGCTGCACGGAGCTCTGTACGTATCAGTTCCTTTCACGTCGCTTCTACTTCATTGCACTCGCCAGAACCTCCATGGGGGGCTATACATGCAGCGTCACCTACACAGACGGCATTGCCAGAATACCCCATATTAGTTCTTCTGCAAGAACTGACAGCATTTGCAGTCTGTCAACCACCACTCAAATGCTAAAGAATGGCACCCATATCTAGGGTGGGAGGATCTGTTTTCCAACACAAAGACAAACACACATGTCAATGCCTCTGAGAACCCTTCACAGCCCCACAGTGTGCGAATACTGGCGTTGCCCCCACACTAAAATGATGGCGCCATCTTAGAATCCTCCAGGTCCTGAGTAATGCACCTCAGGATCTGATATTTGGGCCCATTTGGGATCACTGGATACCCCGTTAGACCCGCACACCCCCAAGAAGACACTCTGAGCCCACAACGGCCATGGGTGCCATGTTGCCTGCCTGGCCTCAACTCCTGAACCCCCAAAGGGTTGCATTCCTGACACCAACTCACTGCTAATTTCAGCTGTAAGCTCCTCAAGGATAGTCTTGTGTCTAAGGGACAGCCAGAGCGTGGCGGCATGAACCCCAAAATCCTCCCAAAGGCGAGAGTCAATGCAGCCAAAGCCTGTAATATCAAAGCTGTTCCTTTGAGGGATTGAAGGTGTTCCTTTCCTAAGAAAAGCGCTGTCAGAGAGGGTGTCCACAAAATGCTGAGTGGGGAGCAGGGTCAAAGTCTTCAAGTCCACTAAGAAGCCCAGCGAGAACGCTAAATCCAGTCTCTGGTTTAGGAAACTGGAATCCGAGGAGGGGTCTACCGCCCTAGGGAGTCAGCCGTTGATGTAGGGGTAGCAAGTTGACAAAGGAATGCTGTGGCAAACCCTCATAATCCTCGTGAAGACGCGTAGAGCACCGCTGAGGCTGAAGGGAAGGACGTGGAAACAGTACAATTCTATTGAAACAGCAAAATGCAATGCAGACTCGCCTGTCCGGATGCAGACCCGTCTGTCCGGATGCAGACTCGTCTGTCCGGATGCAGACCCGCCTGTCCGGATCCAGACCCGCCTGTCCGGATCCAGACCCGTCTGTCCGGATGCAGACCCGCCTGTCCGGATGCAGACCCGTCTGTCCGGATCCAGACCCGTCTGTCCGGATGCAGACCCGTCTGTCCGGATCCAGACCCGTCTGTCTGGATGCATACCCGCCTGTCCGGATGCAGACCCGTCTGTCCGGATGCAGACCCGCCTGTCCGGATGCATACCCGCCTGTCCGGATGCAGACCTGTCTGTCCGGATGCATACCCGCCTGTCCGGATGCAGACCCGTCTGTCCGGATGCAGACCCGCCTGTCCGGATGCATACCTGCCTGTCCGGATGCAGACCCGTCTGTCCGGATGCAGACCCGCCTGTCCGGATGCAGACCCGCCTGTCCGGATGCAGACCCGTCTGTCCGGATGCAGACTCGTCTGTCCGGATCTGCCTGTCCGGATGCAGACCTGTCTGTCCGGATGCAGACCCGCCTGTCAGGAGGCCAAATGTGAACATACGCATGTTTGCGTCCAGGCGGTCTAGTGCAGGCAGCCAATGTCACTTTTGCCAAGCCACTGAGATCTGAGCCAGCATGACCATCTTCAACTTCTCGCCGGGACGGCGCAAGTTGATCCATCTGCCATCCTCAGTCTGATGTGAATTCTGCATTTGAGGGACTAATTGCCACTGGAAAACTTGAGTTTTTCAACAGAGCGTGTCCAGTGGGTAGGTGACGCAGCAATACACGCTCTGGATGAATATGTGTGTGAGACACAGTGGGCAAAACACTCCACTGCAGACTGAAGCGTTGAGTAGGTGGAAGAAGGTGACGGCTCTGCACCAGTCTCTTGCTTATATATAGCCGAGATCCTGAGTGGCATTCCTAGTTTCCTAAGGTTTGTCCGCCTTATGGTGTCAGAAGAAGGATGAAAGTGCGTGGGATCATCCGAAAAGAAAAAAAGGAGATTCAAAGCACAGACAAAAAACTCCACACAGCTGCGGGCCTATGTTCCCGCTGTGTCTGCCCAGAAAAAAGGATTGGATGCTGAGGGAGGGAGGTTTTAGAGTGAAGCACACGTGCGCATGCAGACCAGCAGGTTTCTATAATATTAACTAACGTTCTGCTGCACATCATGCTCCAGTCCCGCCCCTTAGGGCCGGAATAACTCATAAGTATGGGGTACAGGAGACGGGACAGAGTAGTACTGCTGACTGGGCGAGCAAACCAAAATGGCGTTGCTTCATCCGGTGGCCACCCACAGGACTTCTTCACACTGCCACCGCGACTGGTACTAGGCAAGAAACAAGGAAAAATAACAACAAAATGAACAGACATTACCTAGGAAGGGGAAAAGAGCCAGGAAGAGTGGAAAAAAATACTCTAAAAGTGGGGCAGGAAGTGAGTCTGCTCAGAGAGTACGACCTTCACTCTGGAGAGATAATCCTCTGCTCATGACCCACAAAACGCAGAACTAGGAAAAAGACAGGATTTTGTGTTGGGTCTTAATCCTTATGGCTCCAGCTTTTTCTGCCACAAGGAAAGCACAGCATTGCCTATGGAAACTCAGAGGGAGTGAAACAATCCTAGCCAGAAAGCCTGCTGGGCTCCCAGCTCTGAATAATGCCGGCTTCCCGCCCAGCCGTCTTTTCCTCTTTCACAGGGATCTGGAGTCAGAGATTTCCACAATGGAATGCACACACATCTGAGAGATGTGAAAAAGGAACATGGCTGCTGATAAAAGGAGTCTATGCCCGTCCGACTGACCAGATAGCTTTGCTTTGTAGCGGAGATAACCTGTCTGTGAGGTCCAGCTAGCGACACTGCCTACAATGACACAGTCCTGCCAAGCATCAAACTCCTTGTAATGAGCCTTGCCCACAGAAGGATCATTAGACCCCTATGATCGGACCATGCGGTTTGACCCGGGGCACGGGGACGATAGAGGACTCTTGGCCTCTTCTGATCCCAACAAACTCCTCCGCAGGAAGACATCAAGGCTGTGCCCTTATTACAAACTGACAAATTCCCTGAGTTCAAAAGCAAGGGGAATCTCAATTAGTGCAGGGGGGGGATCCATGGACATAGAAACAAATGAATAACGCTCAGGATACCACATGCAACCATTGTCACAGAAGGTAAACCTACCGCTAGATTAGACATTTTTTTCAACAGAATGATGGATCCTGTAAGTGGTACAGTCCCGAATTATAACACCTCTACGTGTTTAAACGTCCCGTTGGTGGGTCGATGTTTACACTCCCACCATGTGATATCATTATTCACAGACCAATCTGAAATCAACAAATGGATGGCATGTCAACGATCACAGCATTTGAAAATAATGTATAGCATGAAACTGAACGACTCACACAGTCATAGGTCATACACAATCAACCACTCAATCCTGCTTGACCGCCTCCACTCCCTAGGAATTCGTGGAACCACTCTCAAATGGATAGCATCCTTCCTCAATAACAGGAACCAAATAACCCTACTTTCCACCTATTCCTCCCAAGCCAGACCAGTCGACACTGGAGTTCCACAAGGAGCATGTCTATCAGCCCCCCTGTTTAACTTTTACATGGCCACCCTCCCACAAATAATTCGTTCACACAACATCCTATGCTACAACTACGCCGATGACACTCAACTAATTCTAAAACTCCTGAACTCAAAACCCAACTGCCGACCTGACCTCGCTTCCAGCCTCCTCGACATATATCTCTGGATGACCACAAACCACCTCTTGCTAAACCCCTTCAAAACTGAAATCATGGTATGTGGCAACAACGAACTTCTTCCACACCCACTACCCTGGCTATCTGCCATGGACAACTCACCGACACCCTCTAATTCAGTAAAAAACCTTGGATGCACCCTAGACTCTGACCTAACCCTCTCGCGCCAAGTCATCAACGTCTCAAAGTCCTGCCACTGCCACCTTAAAACTCTTAGGTGCATTTTCCATACCTCTCCTTTCCCAACAGACTCGCCGCAGTCCAATCAATTGTTATATCAAGACTTGACTACGCTAACCCCCTCTACCTCGGAGTTCACGCATACCAATTGACTAAACTACAAAGAGAACAATACGTTGCAGCCAAACTGCTACTCGCGCTTGGCCCTAGAGACCACATCTCCCCAACCCTCAAAACTCTGCACTGGCTTCTGGTTGCCCAAAGGGTGACCTTCAAAACCTTATGCGTCTCTCACCGAGCACTGCATAAAACCGGACCTCAATATATTCACGACAAACTAAAACCCTATCACCCTGCACGTACTCTAAGATCAAGCTCAGCCGGCCTTCTAGTCATACCAAAAACAAACTCAGTCAGGTTAGGTGGATCATCATTCTCAGCCTTGGCCCCCATGCTGTGGAACGCACTCCCACCCCACATACGACTCACCGAAGACCTCATTTCTTTCCGCAAATTACTGAAAACATGTCTCTTCCCCTAAAACCGACCCCTAACTCAAACGAACTCAAACTGGATAACAGCAACTCAATGACATTTGCCCAAAATGCTAGATCATAAATAACAGTCCAGCATCATGATCCAAGCGAGAAATCGAAAACTATTAACCTCTGAGGTTAGCTAAAAAGGACAAACAAAATAGAATGAGTAAAAAGGATCAAAGCTGTGAAGTGGATAAAAAGAATAAGTTGTATGAGAGCAGTAAAGTGGCTGAAATTAATGAAATGGATGAAATAAATGTAATGGACAAGAGGATCAAAGTGGACTAGAGGAGTAAAGTGGATAACAGCAATTCAACTCGCCCAAACTACTAGGTCATAAATAACAATAAAATAAATAACAATCCTACATCAAGAGCCAAGCGAGAAATCGAAAACTAATAACCTCTAATGTAAACTAAAAAGGACAAACATAATAGACTGAGTAAAGTGGATCAAATCAGAGAAGTGGATAAAAAGAATGAATTGTATGAAAGCAGTAAAGTGATTGAAATTAATGAAATGGATGAAATGACTGCAATGGACGACAGGAACAAAATGGACGAGGGGAATAAAATGGAGAGGATGGGAAGATGAAAACAGGATACGGATGCGTGCACGGAACATCTAGAGTGCATGAAACAGATAGATGGCATGGAATGTAAGAGTGCATGGTATAAGAAGAAGGAATAGAATAGACGATTTGAGTGCATGAGATGGGTGTAGTGCTTGGGACAGATGGAGAACAAGGAACGGATCGAGTGCTTGCGACATGTGACTTGGGTTGCACCGATAATGCAGGATGAATGGATGAAGTGAGTGGAGCAGATGAAGTCGGTGGAGCTGATGAGGTCGGTGGAGTGGATGAAGCGCGTAGAGCAGATGAGAGCGTAGAGCAGATGAGAACGTAGAGCGGATGAAAGCTCAAAATGAATGAGGGCCTGGAGCGGATGAGAACGTGGAGCAGATGAGAGCGTGGAGCGGATGTACGGTGGGGTGCAGATGCAGGATCTGGTGCGGATGTAGGGTGTGGAGCGGATGATAGCGTGGAGCGGATGTAGGGTGTTGAGCAGATTCAGGGTGTTGAGTGGATGTAGAGTGTGGTGGAGTTGAGCAGATGTAGGGTGTTGAGTGGCTGTAGGGTGCGGAGCGGATGCGGAGCGGGTGTAGAGTGCAGAGCGGGTGTAGAATGTGGAGCGGGTGTAGAATATGGAGCGGGTGTAGAGTGTCGAGCGGGTGTAAAGTGTGGAGCGCGTGTAGAGTGTGGAGCGTGTGTAGAGTGTGGAGCGTGTGTAGAGTGTGGAGCGGGTGCAGAGTGTGGAGTGGGTGCAGAGTTTGTAACAGGTGCAGAGTGTGGAGCGGGTGTAGAGTGTGGAGCGGATGTAGAGTTTGGATTGGGTGTAGAGTGTGGAGCAAACGAGTGATGTATGTGGATGGAACGGGTGAAGTGGGTGGTAGGAACGGATGAAGTATGTGGGAGGAACGGGTGAAGTATGTGGAAGGAACGGGTGAAGTATGTGGAAGAAACGAGTGAAGTATGTGGAAGGAACAGGTGAAGTATATGGAAGGAACGGGTGAAGTATGTGGAAGGAACGGATGAAGTGGGTGGAAGGAATGGGTGAAGTATGTGGATTGATCAGGTGAAGTGGATGGATCAAGCGAAATATGTGGTTGAAACGGACTAAGTATAGGGTTAGAATGGGTGTAGTATGTGAGTGGAACGGATGAACTGGGCGGAACGGATGAACTGGGTGGAACGGGTGAAGTATGTGGATGGAAAGGATGAAGTATGTGGATGGATCGAGCAAAATGGGTGGATAGAATTGGGGGAAGTGGGTGAATGGATCAGGTGAAGTATGCAGAAGGAACGAGAGAAGTGGGTAGTCGGAACGGAGAAAGTGGGTGGATGGTACGGGTGAAGTGGGTGTATGGAACGGGTGAAGTATATGGATGGAACAGGTGAAGTATGTGGATGGGACGGGTGAAGTATGTAGATGGATGGAATAGATGAAGTACGTGGAAGGAATGGGTGAAATATGTGGAAGAACGGAGAAAATGGGTGAATGGAACGGGTGAAGTATGTGGATGGAACGGGTGAAGTATGTGGAAGGAACGTGTGAAGTATGTGGAAGGAACGGCTGATGTATGTGGATGGAACAGATGAAGTATGTGGACGAAATGGGTCAAGAATGTTGAATGGAACGGGTGAAGTGTGTGTATGGAATGGGTGAAGTGGATGGATCAGGTATGTGGATGGGTCGAGCGAAATGGATAGATAGAATCGGGGGAAGTGGGTGAATGGATCAGTTGAAGTAGGTAGAAGGAACGAGAGAAGCGGGTAGATGGAACGGAGAAAGTCGGTGGATGGAACGGGTGAAGTGGGTGTATGGAACGGGTGAAGTATATGGATGGAACAGGTGAAGTATGTGGATGGAACAGGTGAAGTATGTAGATGGATGGAATAGATGAAGTACATGGAAGGAACAGGTGAAATATGTGGGAGAAAGGAGAAAATGGGAGAATGGAAAGGGTGAAGTATGTGGAAGGAACAGGTGAAGTATGTGGAAGGAACGGGTGAAGTATGTGGACGAAATGAGTCAAGTATGTTGAATGGAACGGGAGAAGTGTGTGGATGGAACGGGTGAAGAGGTTGGATCAAGTGAAATATGTGGTTGGAATGGACGAAGTATGGGGTTGGAACAGGTGAAGTATGTGAGTGGAACAGATGAACTGGGGGAACGGATGAACTGGGTGGAATGGATGATTTGGGTGGAACTGATGATCTGAGTGGAACGGGTGAAGTGGGTGGAACGGGTGAAGTGGGTGGATCGGGTGAAGTTGGTGGATGTAACCAGTGAAATATGTGGATGTAACGGGTGAAGTATGTGGATGTAATGGGTGAAGTATGTGGATGGAACAGGTGAAGTATGTGGATGGAATGGGTGAAGTATGTGGATGGAACGGGTGAAGTATGTAGATGGAACGGGTGAAATATGTGGATGGAACGGGTGAAGTATGTGGATGGAACGGATGAACTGAGTGGAACGGGTGAAGTGGGTGGAACGGGTGGAGTGGGTGGTGGAGTGTGTGGAGTGGGTGGAATGGGTAAAGTGGATGGAACGGGTAAAGTGGGTGGAACAGGTGAAGTGGGTGAAACAAAAGAAGTGTGTGGACGAAATGGGTGAAGTGTGTAGAATGGATGAAGTAGGTGGATGAATCGGATGAAATATGTGGACGGAACAGGTGATGTGGTTGGAGCAGGTGAAGTGGGTGGAACCGGCGAAGTGGGTGGAACCGGCAAAGTGGGTGGAACCGGTGAAGTGGGTGGAACCGGTGAAGTGGGTGGAACGGGTGAAGCGGATGGAACGTGTGAAGTGGGTGGAACGGTGGAAGTGGGTGGAACGGTGGAAGTGTGTGGATGAAATGGGTGAAGTGGATGGAACGGATGAAGTAGGTGGACAAACAGATATTGTATGTGGATGAACGGATGGAGTGGGTGGAACGGGTAAAGTGGGTGGAACGGGTGAAGTGGGTGAAACGAAAGAAGTGTGTGGACGAAACGAGCGAAGTAGGTAGAACGGATGAAGTAGGTGGATGAACGGGTGAAGTATGTGGATGGAACAGGTGACGTGGCTGAAACCGGTGAAGTGGGTGGAACTGATGAAGTGGGTGGAACCGATGAAGTGGGTAGAACGGGTGAAGTTGATGGAACATGTGAAGTGGGCGGAATGGATGAAGTGGGTGGATGAAACGGGTGAAGTGGATGGAACGGATGAAGTAGGTGGACGAACGGATAATGTATGTGGATGAACGGATGACGTATGTGGATGGAACGGGTGAAACAGGGTGTATGGAACGGGTCAAGTATGTGGATGATGCATGGTGAACGGATAACGTGGGTAGAACGAATGAAATGAGCAGATGATGAAGGGATAGCAGATGATGAAGGGATACCATACATGGATCGGAAGAAGTGCATTGATCAGATGAATCCATAGAACTGATGTAACTAATAGTGCACATAGAACTGAGCGAGTACATGCAACAGATGGAATGCACGGAACAGATTGAGGGCACGGAATGGACAATGTCCAAAAATATGATTAGAGTGCATGGAACGATATGAAGTGCATAAAACGGTTGAGTACATAAAATGGTTGGAGTGCATATAATGGTTGGAGTGCATAAAACGGAGTGAATAGAACGGTTCTGGAGTACATGGAATGGTTTGGAGTGCATGGAATGGATTGGAATGCATGGAACGATTTGACTTGCATGGAACGGTATGGAGTGCATGGAGCTTTTGAGAGAGCATGGAACGGTTTGGAGTGCTTGAAACGGTCGTAATGCATGGAACAGTTGGAGTGCATAGAACTATTGGAGTGTGCTCGATCTCAAGCACCTAAGGTAAACAACCGTATCACATCTCCACGCTTACTCTCTACTTTACACCACCACTCAACTAGAACACAGCGATACTATGACTCCATTCGGTATAGCTGTTCTCATACCATCATTTGCCTCATACTCCCCATCAACTAGAACACAGCGATACTATGACTCCATTCGGTATAGCTATTCTCATACCATCATTTGCCTCATACTCCCCATCAACTAGAACACAGCGATACTATGACTCCATTCGGTATAGCTGTTCTCATACCATCATTTGCCTCATACTCCCCATCATCCTAACTAAACACAGCTGGTTACACACCCTCCAGCCTAGGCGTTCTCCTCAGGCCTAAGGCAGCCAGAATTGGTCTGGATAACAACCTGCCAGAACGAACACATACTCTTGATCTCTCAACCACCACACCTACCGCTAAGAAGCAGCTATCACACGAATGCCACACCAGCTGCACACATATCCGGTGCTCACGTGAACCTTATGACTCTCTCTCTCTCTACTGACTCTGAACTTCGGTTCCCGAGGATGTTCAACCTACCAGCGCCTTGAGATCATACCAATGGTACATCGGCGCTATATAAATGCAAAGTAACATAACATAACATAACATACAACAATTTCAGCAAAAAAATGTAATGTGGTTAGAAATGATGTGAGGTCCACCAGACAATTCCCCTTCCTGACCATGTCATGGCCTGCACATGTTATGGCCTGGAAATACTCAATTTATTGACCTGCGACGGTTCAAGGTTTTAGTTGGTGGAATCCGAAATGGCGACTTTCCATCACAACGTCATGTCAGAAAAAGTCATGGTCCAACAGCTTAATTGCCTCATGGGAAACCATCTTGTGGCCTGCACACATCATGGCTTGCCAATGTAAGGGCCTGTTTACGTCATGCCTATTAAGGTCATGGCCCATCGGAGTCATGGCCTATCAAGGTCATAGCCTATCAGGGTCATGGCCTGTCAAGGTCATGGCCTGTCAAGGTCATGGCCTATCAGGGTCATGGCCTATCGGGGTCATGTACTGCCAATATTGAGCTTTCTCGATGTCGAGGCCCATTGAACGTTGATGGCGCTCACAAATTTGAGTCTTTCCCAATGTCAATGCTTCCTCACCTTCAAGGCCCTCTTGAAGTTTAAGCAGTTGACAGTAGTGACCCTTCACGATCTGAGCGACCATTGGTGGTGTCAGAACAGGTCTCAGAGGGTGCTATAGTAGGGTGATGTTATGAAGGTTGGGACTTCAGAAGGAGTCATGGAGAGCTCCAGAGAGGGCCTGAAGGTTGGGACTTCAGAAGGAGTCATGGAGAGCTCCAAAGAGGGCCTGAAGGTTAGGACTTCAGAAGAAGCCATGGAGAGCTCCAATGAGGGCCTGAAGGTTGGGACTTCAGAAGGAGCCATGGAGAGCTCCAATGAGGGCCTGAAGGTTGGGACTTCAGAAGGAGCCATGGAGAGCTCCAATGAGGGCCTAAAGTTTGGGACTTCAGAAGGAGCCATGGAGAGCTCCAAGGAGGGCCTGAGCTTGGGCCATTCCAGCTCCCTTCACTCCCTTTCCCTCAGTCTTCTAAAGGGCTTTTCTCTGGCACATATAAAGGTTCCCTCAGTGCAAATATTACCTTTTATCTTTTGGTAAAGAGTAAAGGAAATGTGAAATGGCCTTTAAACTTTAGTTTTCCACCATGTTTCTAGAAGAGTGTAAATGCCTCCCGCATTTACAATGGATTTCCTATGGAATTTGCCTGCTTTATTGCTATGTGGTCATTTCAGATGGATTTGATAGGAATCATTTGCGTTGCCGCCAGCGCCAGCATGAAAATACATGATGGTGGTAATGTGGCCGCAATTCTCAGGTGCAGGGGGAAAATGAGGTGGGCGTATACGGTCTGTCCTGATCCCCAACTCTGCCTGACAAATTGAATACAATCCAGCAGATCTGTAACAATGGTGGTAAAAATGGCTTCCATTTCCACCAACATTTTTACTGATCTTCGGGACTGGAACATGACCCCATATTGTTTTACACCAGCATGACATTTTCATGCAGTTGCAAAACCAATGGATTCCTAGAAAATCTAGATGTTTTTGCACCTGCTAAAAGCAGGCGGGTTCCAAATGAATCCATTGTAAATGCCATCTGAGGTTCCATATGAATCCATTGTAAATGCTGTCTGAGGCTCCAAAGGAATCCATTATAAATGCCATCTGAGGTTCCATAGGAATCCATTATAAATGCCCTCTGAGGTTCCATGGGAATCCATTGTAAATGCTGTTTGAGGTTCCAACGGAATCCATTATAAATGCTATCTGAGGTTCCAACGGAATCCATTATAAATGCTATCTGAGGTTCCATAGGAATACGTTATAAATGCCAGATGAGGTTCCATGAAAATCCATTGTAAATGCTGTCTGAGGTTCCATAGGAATCCATTAGAAATGCTGTCTGAGGTTCCAAAGGAATCCATTGTAAATGCTGTCTGCGGTTCCAAAGGAATCCATTGTTAATGCTGTCTGAGGTTCCAAAGGAATCCATTGTTAATGCTGTCTGAGGTTCCAAAGGAATCCACTGTTAATGCTGTCTGAGGTTCCAACGGAATCCATTGTAAATGCTGTCTGAGGTTCCATAGGAATCCATTGTAAATGCTGTCTGCGGTTCCAAAGGAATCCATTGTAAATGCTGTCTGAGGTTCCAAAGGAATCCATTGTAAATGCTGTCTGCGGTTCCAAAGGAATCCATTGTTAATGCTGTCTGAGGTTCCAAAGGAATCCATTGTTAATGCTGTCTGAGGTTCCAATGGAATCCATTGTTAATGCTGTCTGAGGTTCCATAGGAATCCATTGTAAATGCTGTCTGCCATTTACGCTTTTTGCAATAAACAAGGCGTAAAGGTGATTTTTCCTGTATTTACACCTATCTTTTGCAATTGATTAAAACTGCATGGAGAGGACTCAACTACACGTAAATAACTAACGCTGGTAGTACGTCCATGCAATTACCACTTTTTAAAAATAAAATGACCCCCTATAGAATTCTTTTTACATGTTTCACATGGGCAACTGTTCACCTAATTGTTAATTCTTTCGTTGGTCAACAGCTGCAAATCAGGGCTGCTTTGCTTTTTGGGGTTAACATTACTGAAAGCAGGAGCGCCACAAAGCCCTAAAAGGTGTGTTTCTCTTTTATCAGTCCGTGTCCTTGGTCTATTAGAACGTGCTCTGGCATCCCGTGTAAGGCCGGAGAACCCCCTTTTCTTAGAGTGTAACTTGTGAAGTGCAGGACGCGGGCAGCTGGGTGGAGGCAGACACCAGTCCTGGCTCCATCACAGCGCCTATGTGTTGTTCCAAACCCGGAGCACACCGGCTATTGCTGTGCCTACATAATTAATGCACACAGCCACAAAACTTTCTCTGGGGCTGAAGAGGTACCGGTTTCTCCAGGCATGACCTCACTCTCGCGCAGCACTCAGAGGAATATGGGCCCAGAATGGAGGCAGCATGGCAGCGAGGCTGGAGAGAACACCGACACACAGCTCACTGAAACACTTCTCAAGTATTTATGAGCAGAGATGGCTGGTTTATGTGCATGGAAACCTGATCTGGTTAATGTGGAAAAAAAGGACAGCATCTGTTTGTGAGTTTAGGTTGGGGGCGGTGGGGCTGGAGGGAGGGGGTGGAAGAGGTGTGTGTGTGTGTGTGTGTGTTTGTGTGTGTGCACGCACGCGCGCACATCCTCCCATCTGGCTTCAACAAATATGACAATCCAAAGACTTCCAGATATCAGACATGAAGCCGTAAGACTAGTACTGGGACGAAGAAGCGGATTGAGAGTATAAACATTATGTCTGAGAAGCCGGATGAGCGGCCTTGTCTTCTGAAACCGGTGATTGGCCCAAAGCAGTATAATTACCCTTTGCAGGAGTTTCGAAGCCGAGCATGGAGGGAAGAACGCGAGAAAGGTCTCCCACGTCAGGACTTCTCACGTTATTGTCATGAGAGACCTCCAGGCTTCCATTGCACTAGCGAGTGATCCTGGGGAAAGGACACCCAAGCGGGAAGGAACAGATGCCAAATGAGCAGCTGCTGACAGCGACGTAGTCCCGAGGACCGGAGAGGCACAGGATTGAGCAAGTAAACCACAGAGAGAGGGTCTGGGACCCTCAGGAAGGCCTGAGGAAGTTGTCTACTTGGCAGGAGAGTGAACCAACGGGAGACAACGCCATTGTGGGAGTCGAGGACCCGCACCACAGAGTGAAGGTCTAGGGCCCCGAAGAAAGTCTGAGAGAAGTGTCTATTTGGCAAACAAGTGAGTCAAGGGGCGAAAACACCTCAAAAGGGGGCTTGGGACCCTAAAGCAAAGTTGGGAGGAGTTGGATACTTGGCAGAAGAATGAGTCTGGGAGATACCACACCATAGTACGAGTCGAGGACTCGTACTCCAAAATAGGAAGATTTAGAACCCTAAACCAACCAGAAAGAGTGTCTAAACATATGAGAAACTAACCTGAACATTAATGACACAGTCGTGCGAGTCTGGGATCTGCACCCACATGAGAAGGAAAAGCAGAGCATCAATATAAGAAAACCCCTCGTTTGGCAAGAGGAAGAAGCACCTTTTGGAAGTAGGGGCTCCGCCCATACAAGGAGACCAAAAGCAGGACATCTATGACTCTAAGGGCCTCATTACACGGAAGGCGGAGAGCCGTGGCGCTATTAGCGCCATGGCTCATGCCGGTAAAATACCGGCACCGCCTTGGCGGAAAGGGGATTTACTGCCCCATTCCAAGGTTGGTGGGGCGGTAAATCCCCCTTCCGCCATTGCCCTTCCCCATTCCCATTTCTGCCCCATAGGGCTCTATGGGAATGGGGAAGGCGCTAATTACGGCACCGCAATTATGCGGTGCCGTAATTAGCTCCGAGGTCCCTTAGCGGGTTGGTTTTTAACGCCTGCAAAAAGCAGGCGTTAAAGCACCAACCCGCTAAGGGACCTCGTAGTAAGGCGGTAATGGTTAACGGTCACCGTTACCATTAACGGTGGCCATTAACCATTACCGCCTTCCGTGTAATGAGGCCCTAAGACTGATGAAGAGAATCCCCACGTTTTGAAGACCTTAAGGTGGCTGGATGCCAAGAGGGGGGTTCAAGAGACCATTTTTCATATACTTTACTGTGTTAAAGGAGAACAAGAAGTCTAGGGGACAGGAGCGGCCCTCCCACCCCCAGCCTTGGAACTTTGTATTTTGGAACACTATTTTCTTTATGACTTAAATACCAGCAAAGCTGAGAACATTTGTGTTTTGGGCGAAAGTACTATGAACATTTTAGATTTGGAGAAAGGACATCCTTCACACATTTATGTTAGAATACTTGTTGTAGGGACAGAAGTAGGGTTTGTGGACACAACAGTGACTAACTCTATAGTTTCAGACAGCCTGACAATTTTATTCATTTCTTCTGACTTCGGGAAATCCCTCTTAGACATAAGCACAGCAAGGCCTTTTCTAGCCCTTTTATTATTTAAAAGTCTTTACCCAAAAACATACCACCTTTGGGTCCGACCCTTGCTTCTGACATATGTTGTCAGAGTGAGATCTGACCTAGTTGATATAAACTGGGGTACCCATAGATATGTCCAAGTAAATTAAATTTTCCTTTGTCTCAGTCTAATCTATGATTCTGACAATAAAACAGCTCCAGGGGAGAAGAATTTCAATTACAGGGCTCTTTAGGGCAAACGTCTTAAATTTCAAATAACTTATGCTGCAGAAATAGCAAATCCCAAAGGTTTTACGGACATCAAAGATAATACTGAAGGAAAGATTAAAGCGGCTAGTGAGAACCAGAATACAGACGATAGTATATCCATAGAAACTAAGGAAACAAACCAGAAAGAGTGTCTAAAAATATAAGAAACTAAGCTGAACATTGATGACACAGTTGTGCGAGTCTGGGATCCGCACCCACATGAATAGTAAAAGCAGAGGGGGGCGCTTGAGACTCTGATCAAGATGGCCACGGGCTGATGAAGCTTTCTAGCAGACGGACATTTGTTTAAATATATCTTCCCTCAAAATGCACTGATCGAATATATGACAGATAATGAGGCTGCGTAATTCGTGTACGACGGTCCAACCTGACTTTGAGTGAACATGGAGCCTGGGCACCGGAGTTAAGGACTGATACATGAGATGGGCCTCCAGTGACGACTGCTCACTCCTCCACACCCACGGCAAAGCTGCTAGTGATTACCTGCGATCGCGACGCAGAACCAATGACAACCTAGTAGGCTAGACGTTAAATTACCCACCCAAAATGTATGCAATCACGTATGCCTGAGATATGCGGCCGGGGAGCGGGTCAATACTGGGATCCACTGTAGTGATACACGAAATTGCAACCTTGCCAATCAGGGCTTTAGATGACAGCATTAGCCGCTGAAAGCCAATAGTGTATTCAAAGTATGTGCTAAAAATGCTGACAGTAGTCTGTTGTAGCACTTCCATTATGCAGTAGTGAGCTACAAGGAATATGCAGGCCTAGTATGAAATAGGTCACATTATGCATTGTTGATAGACAGGCAGGGAGAGGGCCCCTAGCTCTGTAGCTAATAGGTATTTTTGGAGTGTTTGGAACATCATGGCACCTATATAGCGCTTAGATAGCCAGTCTTGAGCGCTATAAACACTAAGCTATGAGTGCATGCCTTTTAGAGCTTGCAGATGGGGTTAATACATCCCTGCTTCCCTTAGAATATTCAGCCTCACTAACGGTAGCCCTGGCTCCAAGCTAATCTTCCTTTTCTCTGGGAAGGTACTGATAAGACATTCCTCAGCCTTCGCAGATGGGAACCAGGGAGGGGTAGGAGCGAGCAGGGAGCCTCTCAGAGAGAGTTGGGTTTTTTCCATGAGCCAGTTGCACAGGGAAAGTTCTGGAACTATGCGTCATGGTGACTGACAGCACGAGATTATAAAATATCCATGCACACATGACTCGGTGGGAGATCGTCCTGTGGACTTGATTCGTGCAGAAACAAGTGCCCGGAATTGGCTCTTACAGCGTCCCGCAGCACTGTTTCTCTGAGCGGGGCTTGTTTACAGCTTGTTTACAGCTAGCTTATGAGAGCCCAGGGTCTCCCAGTGCTGATTAAAGGGACGTAAGACTGTGTTTCTCTATGTTTCTCTATATTTCTCTATGTTTCTCTATGTTTATCTAAGTTCCATGTTTCACTATATTTTGCATTGCTCTAAGTTTTATGCTTTGTAATATTCTTTAACTTGAATCCCAAATGTATATGAAATTCACTGCTTAGAATAAATATGCTAAAACTTTGAGGGTGTCATTTGTCACTAGCATGAGATCACTGCTCAGCACAATAGAACCTGTATTTTGGGCTGAATTGGGTATTTTTGCTCTCAAAGGGCTGGCCCCGAGGAAGATTTTGCCCATATCAAGACATTTGGTGGCAGCGGTGGGATTTGTGAAGAGCAGTGCCGTGCTGTGACATGACAAATTGTGTGAGAGAACACAGTGTAGAGTGGGGAGCAAGCTGTCGCATTTCCTTGGTGGTCTCACTGCAGCTCTGAGACTTCAAAAGGCAGCAATGTTGTGTCGGCTTGCCGTGGCCGATAGCTTGTGTGGTTAAGACTCCCTTCAGTAAATCAGTCGTGACTGACTTATTGCTTGGGATGGTGCCAGGGAGTACAAGGCGATAAACAAGCGGGAAATGGCTTTGTTTAAAGCACTCCGATGTATGGTCAAGAAAGATGTATGCTCAATTAGAAAAGAATTTTATCATGCGGTTTCCCCAATTTAAAGTTGTAATTTGGAATGCATAGTGAGACGGAGTTCTCATCTCTATTCTGTCATGAGGGCAGGGTAAAATAATTGCAAGGATTTGACATGCAAATTGTGAATAGTGATTTAACCATTGACTCAGCCCCAGTGTGCTAGCGAGTGGGGGCTGTAATGTTCGGAGGCGAAGGTTCGCTTTTTTGATGTATGCTTTTGAGTGTTGGCATTCCTGAATAATGAGGAGCCATGCTTAGGAGAATGAGTAACATCTGTGCTGAGAGCCTAAAGGGTTTGTGTTTTTCTTTTGGCAACTGTAAAATTCCATGTGCTAGTGGTGGCGAATTCTGTTTTAAAGGAAACACACTAAAATGGTTATATTGCATTTTAAGCTGTGCCATGCTTTTAATGGGTGAGAGACTCACTTAAAAAGAAAGTGAGTGAATGTTATTTGGACTTTCGATTTTTGTGTATTGATTTGAATTTGCAGAATCAGTTTGCAATGGTTTGGGAAAAAAACAATTTATATTTTTCTAAATTGCCCCTGGAGTATTTTTAACTGTTCGCATGCTATGCCATGGATTTGTGCTGTTGCCTTATAAGTGATGTATGATTTAGAAATAGTAACCTGTTGACTGTGATACATGGTAAAAAAAATGTTGTTGACACATTAAACAGCCCACAAGCAATATAGAGTGTGGGTTGCTCTTGCAGGAAAACAGTGCAGAGAGCTGCACTAAACATGGCATTTTTAATTTTTATTTTTTAAATGCACTGAAATAAGTGGTTATATTTTGGCAATGGTACAACAGAATGAAAAATCTGTGTGTGATAAGATAGCACAAAGATTTAGTGGGTTGTGGGTTCATTTGAAAAATCGCACTGTAAATTGGAGTGAATTTGTGAAGCTAAACTACAAGGTTACAAGGAAAAAAAAAACGTATGCTTTTAAATGGGACATTAATCAGTTTAAAACAGGCAAAAAGACGCTTTGACATTTTGCAAAATTACATGGAGTAGAATCTGATGACAAGGAAAGTGCCTCTTTTGAAAATAAGAGTCTTGCTGTGTGTGCAGAGCTTGTGCCTTGAAGCTGTTTTGGGCGAGGTGCGCGAAAGGAAGGCAAACAAAAGCAGAATACTGCACTTCTGTTTAGTGAAATGATGCTTTTCTGAGTTGCTGGACAGAAACAGTACAAGAAAGAGTTAATCGGGATGAACTGTCTGAAACGAGTGCCTTTCCATTGAAGCCGCCACAGTGTAAGAGTTATAGAGCAAAAAGAGATAAGCTGCGTGCTCATGGCGCTGCCAGGTGCACACGAAAGATAAACAATGCCTGCATTCCTGAGGAAGGAGGTGCAAAGACAGAGAGCTGTTCAGAAGTAAAGAATTTGCCCAGTGACACTGTGGTGGGAAACAAAGGCATGCAGGATGGCAGACGGGCACATCACATCTGAACATTTACCTATGCATCTGTGAATGGGCCAAGAAAAGACAGCTGCCCATTCCAACAGACATTACTGTGCAAACCGCATTCCCATGTGATGTGATGTGAAGTGAAACGCTATTGCTGTGCAAGCTGCATTCCCATGCACCATGTGATGTGAACTGAAGTAAAGCGCTGTGCACTGGAGAAGAAACCTCTAGGCGCTTTGAGAAGAGAAAATACACATCTGGCAAACTGCAAGCTACATTGCCAGGGATGGAGTAACTGACAAAGACATTATGGCATTCCAGATGGAAGCAAAACTGACAAAAGTGCTTAGCCATTTTGCAAAAGACAACATGCAGAGCGGGGCTTTGAAGTATAACATGAACACTGCACACTAGCCATGATCCAGAAGCCTCATGGCTTAGTGCAAGAATGAATGATTTGTTGAAGCAACAAAAGAAACTGACTTAGACTGTTGCACTCAAAGGGGTAGTCCAAGAAACAGCAAACCCCCTTTGAAAAGATGACAAGTGAAAAAACCAGAGGCTTGAAAGACACTGCCTGTATGGAGAAGAATAAACAAAGCTGCTGCTTGTACAACTGTAGGCGGTATTGGACTGAAAGACTTTACCTTTGAAAAATGGAGTGATGCCAGCAGGGCAAACTAAATCAAGATCATGGGACACTGGAAGCAAGTTGGCGCCTGGCATTGGTGATCGCTTTGGTGAAAAAAGAAAAGCATTGTGCGACCTGGGTACTTATTATATGGCTTTGTAAAAGCACAGATCAGTCTGAGGTACCATTGACCAACTATGATCGCATTGCACAAATGAGTTTGTGATTAGGCAGTTACACCCCGTATGGTTGAGTGTAAATAAGCCCCCAGAAACATGCAGAAGGGTGATAAATAATTGCAGTAGCAATGACAAAGTGTGTAGTTACCTGATGAGACTTTTTGAAGATGGGGGTGGTATTATGGGAAGGGGTGGATAACGCTGATATTGAAGTTTTGATGACATCCTAACATGAAGAATAATGATATTGAACTTTTGATGAAATCCTAACATTTCTGTTTGTATTTTGCCTAGGCAAATAACCAAGAAATAGATTGGGGGGTAGACGTGTGCAAATGCCGGGTGACACTGATCAAGGAAACAGACGCATTCTCAGAGAAAGCGAGCCACTGCGACATGCTATTTCAACTTTAAACGTGCCCTGCACCGCACTCAATGCTGCAACCTGCGAAAGGTGTCCAACAGAGTAATAACTTCTGCTGAACTGGCACGGTGCAGACTTGGCTAATTATCAAATATTTGATGCTACACATTCAAATGATTCAGTTGCTGGAAATAACTTAAATGACATGGTTTGCCCTTTCTTGTTTAAAGGACTATGGACAATGAGTTGTGGACTGTAACATCAGGCACCACAAACAGCTGTGTGACACAGCAATTGAATGCTAACACATTGAAAAATGGTTTTTAAATGCACTGTTGAGATGAATCTGAAAAAACGAAATGGTTTTACTCTTCCAACTGAATTGCTTTAACCAGAGATGTTTTGCTTTTTGCTTTGAAAAAAAAAAAACTTCTACGTTACACGTAGGCAGGAGAATGATTTATGAATTGTTGGGGCAGCAGAATTATGCAAGCAGGAGCGTAATTTATTTTGAGATAAGATGAGTGCGCACATCAAAGTCACCTGTGCGTAGGTTAAGATTCTTAATTGAAGTAATGCTGCCAAGTGTGTGAGCTATAATTTGAAATGGTAATCTTTGAAACACTGGATACTTTTACTGCCAGCTTAAGGCAGGTAAATGAAACCATGACTGACTTGATGTTTGATTTTATGACACAGTGTGTGACACGGTTTTTGTTAAACCAACCAGTTTCATGTTTTGTGGGGACAGCTGTCTCCAGCACACTAATGCAAAGAGTCACCTTTTGATTGTAGACATTTGGAATAATTCTTTGGAAAAGCGCTACAAATGAGTATCCACATGGAATTGCTAGTGTACTGGCCTGGCACATTGTCGGGCATCTTTTGTCACTGAATGGATACGATTTGTTTAATTTGTCTAATGTGATGTTTTTCTGATCAAGAACTGCAGCGAGTTTCTCGCCAAGATTTTATGGACTATAACTTGACTAATGCATTTTTATACCATGGTGTGATGAAACAGCCACTGCCGGATAGTAGTATGGTGTTTGTGGCTAAAGTTAATATTGTATATGGTAGATATCCCACTTGAAGAAGGGTAATCTCCAAGTCACAATAGGTAGACACTGTGAACATGTTAGATTTTCCAGTAGTAAGGCAACATGTAAATTGTAGACTGGTAATGCACACCTTCATTATTACAGTGATACACTTAGACATAGGTTTATCATGAGGCAATGTTTCCTTAGTACTACCAAGCTGCTACAAATGGAGTCCATTTCTATGGCCCATCACCAGAGTGTGCGTAGCTAGGGAGCTAGATTCATTAGTTGCAGGAGCTTTATATGCTTGTGACATAGAAACTGTGCACAATAAACTAGCCACTATGGGTTCTGATGCCAGCTCTGCTATAGAACCTCTGGCCTAGTGGGGCCCATTGATACGCCCAACACTGCTACAAGTATTGACAACCACTGAAGATGGCAGAATTTTAGGTATGAAGACATTCTTTCTGCCATAGTGCAGGTCAACAAGACTGCTAAATACACACGATGCATTGTATGGCAAACATTGTTTGATCAGCAGGTGTTGGCTTTTTACTGGGTGGGGGCGACCATCCTCCACACACTGGCACGCAGAGCTACAGTTACCAGCATACATATGGATTGAATTGCTTGCTTTTGATTGCATGAATAACACATGCCATGCTTTGATGTAAATTAGTAGAATTGTTTTTATTTAGATAACCTGGTGCCCATGGGTTCACCTTGTTCACGAAATTAGATGGTTTCTGGTTGGGTTCCACATACATGGGGGAAGTGTCTAGTCACACAGCCCATAGTCACGCTTGAATGCCCTGGGATCAGGGGGAGGTAGGCCCTTAGAGTGAAAGGCTGCCAGGTTTTAGAATTGGTAACCATACATAAATGCAATAGTGCATTGTAGATTAGACTACACCGGATTGCCTTGACATTCTAACTGCATGCTGCTTTTTAACTGACAATCAGTTATACAAAATTGATTTAGGTATTTTTTTGTGTAGGCCAGGTTTTGGCTAGAGTAAATGTCCATGTTCACTTTGTGTAGGTATTTTTGTGTAGGCCAGGTTTTGGCAAGGGTATATGTCACTGTTCACTTTGTGTACATTTTTGTTTAGGTAGTGTTATACCTTGCATGCCACGCTAACTAACCGCTAGAAGATAGTTTGCTTAAACCTCTTGCAAAGCCCCAAGGTCTTTATCACTGCACTAAATACTATATTGATAGGTATTAGTCAGCATTTGTCGCACAAACGTTGAATAGGGGTGGAATGTAGTGATACACGAAATTG